>NC_081200.1:33883480-34201435 GCF_902713425.1 Acipenser ruthenus | reverse complement strand
TACATTCACTACCCATGGCATAACCATGTTAGGTTTGGAGTTCAAGGAATGAGTGTTAATGCATTAATAATTACACCAAGTACATTCATATAAACAGACCTTATTGTAGGTTTACCCACCGTGACATTAGTTACACGTTTAATTACATAGCTTTTACATTGTAACTAAAAGTTATAATGACATTTATCAAAAACTTTATTACAATTATACTGTAACTACACTAGCTCTCAGTACTTTTCACATGGAAGATACAGTCACATTCTGTACTTGGTAAACTTCATTTGTGTATGCGTTAGGGCAATTTGTGTTAGGTTGTTGTTATATATTGGAGTATTTGTTTTCAGGTTTGCTATACATGTTTTCTGTACAAATAAACTGATTTAAAAAATGAAAACAGTGACAGTGTTACTATAGTAATAATACCTGCTATGTGCTGTGCTTTAACCACAGGTCTTCCAATTTAGAGCTAATATGCAGTACTATTAAGAGTACTATATAGAGGTGCTGGGCATACAGTGTACAATAGAGAAGGCACAACTTAGTCCCTTATTCTACCGTTTTATACCTAAATTAATATCTCCATTCATATTTGGAATAGTATCTTCTGAAGTCATTACATGTCATGAGTTTGTTGTACAGCCCACAATGAAAGCATTCAATGTCAAACAGTGTTCAACAAATACTGCAAAGCCCTTCAGCAAAGATAATATAGGCCCAGTATTTTACAAGTCTGGATATTGCACATAAAGCAGTAGGGATCTAGTATGAAGACATAATATAATGCAGCCTGTTGCACAATGTGCCATTGTATATGTGTATGTGTTAATGTGTTATGTGTATGGGATCTTATTATATTTACAATACTTATTTGTTTATTGACTTGGAAGGGGGTATATGTTCAAGTTTTCACTTTTTAAAAGGACTCAAATCTATGTTCATTTTACCATATGAGAAACAACCAACTGCTTACATGTGCTTACAGTAAGAGAACTTGGACAACATTGTTTGGCTTTAGTTTTGTAAAAAAATATATATAAGTTTTACAGAAGTAAATGACAGAACATGCAACAGTGAGTAACAATTAACAATAGGTACAGGAGAATTGTTTTCATCAGTTTTGTACAGTACAACACATCATTTTGATCCCATCACATAAAACAGTACAGAACACATACCGTAAATGCATAACATCTGCACTGAGGCCCAAATTTATAAAGGCAGAAAACCGACCACATAAAGCCACGTAATGTGCGTGTTCATTATGGCCGCACTCAGCGTCAAAATAACAACCTATTTTATAAGACTAATTAGGTGAAGCAGGCGATTCCACAATCAAACAATTTAAATACCCCTCACCGCAATTAGCGGTGGAGAATTACACACCTCTCACAATAAATAGCGGGTTTGGGTCAACCCTGCGTGTGTAGGCTACACATTCCAAAAGAAAATGAATGAAACACAAAGACCGCAGCCTGGTACTAGCCATGGTGATGAGGATGCTTGGAAGCGAAACATGAAATTTACCAATATGGAATTGGAGATTTTGGTACAATCAGTACTTGTAACACATGAAGATGTCTTATTAGCTTGAAATACATCACTTGGACAAACGAATAAAATATGGAATGTGCTGTGGCTTCTTAATAAACAAATGTACCACTTCAGAGTTTGTAGTCTAGTACCATTTTCACACAGAAATGCAGCTACTGTGCCGTCTCTGAAGCGTTTTAACGAGTGTGTAAAATACCCCTTGATATCCTTTCATACAGCATAAAATTGCATAATCTATGCCGTCATAACCCTTTTACATAGCCAAAGAGATCACGCGTGTACAAATTTCAAACCTGTCAATCAACAGATTGTTGTGATGGCAACAACAGACTGTTCTCGTGCAATCTGAAACCAAAACATGGCGCTATCTTTTGTCGAAGAAGTACATTTGGCTGCATTTTTGTTTTCTTCTCATTTTAAGTTACATTATACAATCTAACAACCTGCTAAGTGTGAAACTGACAGAGTTTCAGTCACAATGCAGATCGCACATTTTAGTGCAAAGGCGGCGTTATAATTTCTGCAAAAGAAAGAGGGTCCAGCACTTCAGGAAAAATCAGAGATTGAAAATCCGGTGGATGATGGCATTTGCTGTACTTGAAGGAAGCTCGTGCGAAAGCTTGATTTGGGCAATGGAACGCCAACATGGTAATGTTGACTTTGAAACCACACCCACTATAGCGCTTCAGTGGCGGTATAGCCTTTCACACAGGCAGTTATGACGCTTCAGTGCCGTCTCTGAACTACATCGCGAGGTGGTTCAGAGACGGCATAAAATATGACGGTTCTGTGGCGGTATAAGCAATTCACACAGACCTATAAGCCGCTACAGTGGCGGTTCTGAACCATCATAACTCCTCTGTGTGAAAGCACCTTAGGTTGCTTATACATTAAGACGCATCATCCAGTTACTGTGCTTTGCATATTAGTTCAACTTCTTATTTCGTATAGAATAATTCCAGGGGTATAGACTTTTCAAACTTCAGAAACAATAAGTTTTATTTACTTACATCCAAGGCAGTCAAACGGATGGAAAATCTTTCCATTGTACAGCTTCATACGACAGCTTTTAACTACGACTACACAGTTTAACTACGACTTATATTTTTTTAAAATTCTTATGCAGTTACAACTCTCCTATTTCTTATGTATGTCTGTATTTCTGACTCTATGTATGGTTTTAAAGCATATCTGTATGGTCTACAATATAGCTATTTTTTTTTTTTTTTACTGTTTTCTTTCAAACTTGAATTTAACAATATTGCCTGAACCAGTATTGTTAAATAACAGAATGCCATATTACAAAACATAAATTCTGTAGACATTACTAAAATACGGTGGAGGATGAGCCCTCCATCTTTTCTTAATCTCCTCCACCGTTAAATAATAATAATACCTACACTCTAGAAGTAAAAGCTCTCATTAGAACCTTGCTTTGCCACTGTGGGGAGACCTTTTTAGATGCTTCTAAGAACCTTTTTTGACATGGATTCTATATTCTCTATGTGCAGACTATCTTTTTTTGTCATCTAAGCTATGAATCATGTATTGAAAATTGGAGTTTTCAAAATAATACAGTATTATAAACTGCAATTTACAAACTAACTAGATCAGAAGGGTTAAAAAATTTAGCTCTTTGCAAAATGTTATTAAATGTTTCTTTGTCCTTGAAAATGATGTCTCCTTCTTGCTGCAGACAAGTCTCCCACATCAGCGTGCCTTTTATATAGCCTACTGTCTGACTGCGGCAAATTAACGCCTGCTTTTCAGAGTTCTTAAAATAATCAAGCAAATACGAGGCCCGCAATTACCTGCAGCTTTAATAAATTAGACGGAATATTTAATGGACCTCATTTGCAAAATCCCCTCCCAATTTTAGCAGTTTCGTTCAGAAACGCCCCAGAATTACATATACATATACAGAATTGCATATGCATCAAGTGCTAAAGTGCACAGAGACATTGCCCCCGCAAATCATGTCTTAATTGTGTGTTTATGCCATTCCGTGTGTTTTATAAATCCTATCCAAGAATCCGTTTAACGGTCATAAAACATGCGCAATCAATTTATAAATCTAAGCCTGAGTGATCCCAAATATACATTATATAATAACAAAAGACAGCTACCAGTGACTGTGCTGCAGACCCGTTAGAATACTTTTTTTGCTGAAACTGATGAATTAGGCCAATGTTTTTTACAGGACCTCATAGGTTAATGTTTCATTCAGATACAGCAAGGTAGATCTTTAAAATCCTTCACCAACAAAATGGAGTTTGATTTATGGAGGGATTTTATTCATAACTAGTTCAAGAGGGCAGGAAAGGCAGCCTCCACCTATCCCTGCAGCATAAAGCAATGTTCTCAGCACGTTCTAACAATGAGCCATGCATGGAGGTGAGCAATGACATTTTTCTTAGCTGAGGTATCTTTGCTTAAACACAGATATTGTTACCAGCTGTCACATTAACAAGAATAATATGGGGATGTTCAGCCTACCTTTTTAACTAGCTATTTTATTGGTACATTTTTTTTCTTGTACGCTTTGGCTTTCAGAATCTCTCTTTCATTTATATACTGTATTGACTCAGTTTGGTATGTTATTATTATTATTATTATTTATTTCTTAGCAGACGCCCTTATCCAGGGCGACTCACAATTGTTACAAGATATAACATTTATTTTTACATACAATTACCCATTTATACAGTTGGGTTTTTACTGGAGCAATCTAGGTAAAGTACCTTGCTCAAGGGTACAGCAGCAGTGTCCACCACCTGGGATTGAACCCACGACCCTCCGGTCAAGAGTCCAGAGCCCTAACCACTACTCCACACTGCTGCCCTCTGAAGACAACATCTGTTCTTTTCTGCAGCTAGTTGAATTAAGCAATAACTTTTGGGCAAATTGTACATGGAAATAACTGACATATAAGTGGATAAACTGTGGATACAGTAGTTTATGCAAAAAAGAGAAATTGTACTCAATGAAACCTAAATTCAAGTGTACTTTTTTTTGCCTAACCTGCAGGGGTCAGACTCTGTTACAGTCTTCTATGCACTGTATCAATAATAAACGAGATGAGGACAAGAAATCCACTGTGTAGTATGTGTAGTATGAGGCTCTCCCTAACATCCTCACCACTCTTGCAGATTGTCTGAGTGTGCTGAAATGAGTCTATACAATGTAGCCTGTGCTCTGCCTTACTTGCATTTGCCATTTCGGTGGCATTAGGTGGCATCATCTTCCTGTATGAGATGACACCCAAAAAAAGCACACCCTGCTAAAACAAAGGCTGCAGGCTGGTCTTAAGGATGCAGGTGCATCCGGCGGCTTCTGTGTAACGCAAACTTGATTCTGCCATTATAGAAATGCCCGACACATACCATAGCCATCCTGCTTGATTCGCCAGGGTCCCTCCACACCCAAGGGGCATCTGTTGGATGTGATCTGGTGGAGTCATTAGAATGGTTAACAGAAACAAATGTATAAACAACCTGAAGAGACTCCTGTGAATTAAGTGCATTAAAATCATTTATCCTTTTGAGTGATGAGAGACCTTGTCATTTCATAGTATCTCCACATTCCTTGTATTGCTAGGTGGTAGCAGAATGTAAAGAACAAAGAAACAAGGACAGGCAACTGCTTTTTTGTGGTCACTTGAAACTGTGGAATGGCCAATTATTTTTAGGCTTAGCTCACCGCAGCCACCCCTGCGCTGACTCGGGAGGGCGAAGACGAACACACGCTGTCCTCCGAAGTGTGTGCCGTCAGCCGACTGCTTTTTTTTCACACTGCGGACTCACCATGCAGCCACCCAAAAGCTACAGCATCGGAGGACAACGCAGCTCTAAGGCAGCTTACAGGCAAGCCCGCAGGTGCCCGGCCAGACTTCAGGGGTCGCTGGTGCGCGGTGAGTTGAGGACACCCTGGCCGACCTAACTCTCCCTACCCGCAGGGGACGCTCGGACAGTTGTTAGCGCTGCCCCCTGGATGCTCCCGTCCTCGGTCGGCAAATGAATAGCCTGGACTCGAACTCGCGACGTCCAGACTATAGGGCACATTCTCTACTCCACACGGAGCGTCTTTACTGGATGCACCACTCGGGAGCCCATATATATGTATTTTAAATCAATGTAATAGTTATGTTCCTAATATACTGTCCTGAGGAATGATACCTTGTATCAGTTATTTTGTAATACATTTTTGCTAAATACTACTACTACTAATATTAATTGTTACTTCACTATTTCAATCTCATTCAAATACATAAATATTCAATATACCTATATAAATACACACATAAGATTAATGTCTGACTGTTGGCAATACAAACCCATCTATCTGTATGTACTGTACATCTGCTGTTAACAGTTAGTTCATAAAGTGAATACAATATGATTCATTTGAATTATTGTTATTATTATTATTGTTTCCAAGTACATCCTAAAGAGGGAGCCAAAGAGCCAAAGTAGCCTTAAAGGACCACAGTCATAAGAAGGGCAGTAGACATCAGAAATAAATAATAAGGTTGAATGATCTAATTCTGTCCATCGCTGCCAGCTCCTAAACTAAAAGAAAACTCCTCCTCGGTAGCCACAGATTTTAAAAATGCTCATGCTCACCATGGTTTCGATTGTGTCGTATGGAAACAAAGTGGTTAGGTTAGAGGGCGGATTCGACTTTCAATGCCAAGATAAAGACCACATCAGACAAACAGGGCCTCAGGTGAAATGGATCCAGAAACAAGGCAGTAGTATAATGTAACTGGTGGATAATTAAAATTAATATTATTATAGCTGATGGTCCTCAAAATGCTGGGCTCGACACATCAAAACACATCAATGTCATTTTTGTTTGTCCCACAGCACAATTAGCTTTTTTTCCAATATAGCTCAAAAGAACATTGGACACATCAAAACACAAGCAGGAAACCCCTGTGATTCTTGTACAGTGCTTAGGAATAAGGGTGGGCAGTCTGTGAGCATTTAGAAATCGCAACGCTGCAGATTCTAAAAATAATATTACTTTGTAGTTAGTATATGTTACCAGTATTTAAATGAAGACTGTTTATCCTTCTTTATGATGTAATAAATAAACTTACAAGATCAAATATAAAATATAAAATATGTAAAGTTTTCAATAAGAAAGTTGTAGGAATGGCTTTCTGAAAATACATTTAATTTTAATATTCATAATTGAATAGCTTTGGTGACTCATGCAGTGCACTCAGTGCCACCCACAGTGGGGGGTGGGCAGACAGAATTTTTGTCCCAGGCCCAGGCATTCAGATTTCTTTTTTTACAGTTGAGAGGAAAAATGAATGCCGGCATACCACATGCAAATCTATTATAGTTAATTACTCCTGGCTTATAATACTTGTCCCAAGCCCAAAAATGTCTGTTTGTGAAACTGGGTGTGCTTGTCAGGTTTCCATAAATTAGGAACATGGAATATTTTGCTGCACAGATCTATATAGCATAAAGGATATACTAAAGAAAGCTATTTACCGGCAGTATTATGTGTTGCCGAAAGAGGTGTCTCTAATAGACTATAAATGGGCAAAACTCAAATTTTCCAACCCAGAACTGATCCAAGCCTTTGTCTATTAATTCCTGTGGCCCTATCTTTGCATGTAGCTGTCTAAAAGAATTAAATACTATTATTTTTAAATGTTCTGTATGTCGTTTGTCATATTTATTCCAATGTTCTTTGGAGCTATATTTAAAAAAAAAGCAAATTGTGCTGTGGGACAAACAAAAATGACATTTCCTAAAGGGTCTGTAATGCAAACTCAAAAGGAGGACAAATGCCATCAATGGAAAGTATCCAGTTAGTAACGGAGACAGTATGCTGCCCACAAAGGCAAACTCTTTTCTATATACATTACTATTGTTAGCAAATTTTCTAATGATTAACTTTATGTTATTAATCTCTCATCTTTAATATATCTCTTTGTTCGTGGTTTCCTAAAAGGTAAGGCCTTAAGATGTTTTGAAGGTAATTTGTAGGTATGTTTACGATCAGAAAAAAAAAAATCTGACTGGTTTTTCATCTTTACAGAAACTTTCAAATAATAGTATAATTATAATAAAATTCTATTATAATAAAAGATTTTTTTTTAATTGTGTCATTGTTGGGTCATACAGTAAATTTGGTAAAATGTGAATCCACCTAAAGCATTTTTTTAAATGTTACTTCAGATTATAATTTTAAATTTAATGTCTTTTTAAATCCATTTAACCAGGGCTTAAATTCTCATGGAATATTTCCTGGAGCCCAACCGCCATGACCCCCCCCCTCCCCCCCCCCCCCCCCCCCAGCACAGCAGTTAACTCGTTTACAGTTGCACATGATACACACACACACACACACACACACACAACCACTGATGGATTGGTTTAGTAGATATGAAATAAAGGGCTATTGAATCTTTACATTCTAGCCCTGTACTGCAGTGAGATAAATCAATTCACATAGTGTGTATGTGGCAGGACTGAGACCTGCCCCTGTAAATTCATGTGTTTTTGGTGATAGTTTGTAAATATATATTTTTATTTATTTATTTATTTATTTATTTATTTATTTATTACTAGAAATAAAATGTGTTTACTTTCCAAACAAAGTGTGTGCTAGATATGGCAGGCTGGGAGGTTAGACTTCCATCCCTGCCTAAATGAAGTTTAATATGCAGCAGGTGGCCAGGTGTTTATTGACTAATTGATTATCAATTGAACCTGGTCACCTGCCTTTAAAAAGGGTCTGGAAAGCCAGTCCTTTGTTCTTATTTTGTTTGTTCTTTTTCTTGTGTGAACATTGAACAGTGAACAGTGAACCAGATGGCCCAGCCAAGAATGGCAGCATGTGGGTTCTGTGTGTGTTTATGGCAAGGATTAATTTAGGGGATTTAAATCCCACAACAGTTTAATTTAGTTTGTGCAGGGAAAAGGTTCCTGGAGCGGGACCTCTCTTTTAGTAGGAGCAGCGCTCAGCCTGTATTTGAACAGCTTTTGTTTTGTAGCTGTTTTCTCACTGTGTTTGAAGGAAACACAAGTTACAACAAAATGTTCTGTATTTTTTAAATTCTTTATTAATACATAGCAGATATAAAGCTATGGCCAAAATGTTTTCATCGCCTAGAATTTTAGACATAATTACGATAGGAACATAATTTAGATATTTTACTTAGGAATCGTGTAATCAAATAATCTACAAAACAACATTGCAGAAGTCTACCAGAAGCCACACTAGTAGTACAGTACTTAATGTTAGATTTTGAAACGTCACTGTGGCAAGAAGTGAGAGCTAACATGTACCTTACGTGCATCAGCATCTATAAAAGTGTTTAAAAAATACATTAAAAAATACATACAAAACTGTCAGGATATAAACAGCGGCTTCATCTAACTAATAATAGCATAACTGAAAGAGATTAAGAACTAAGTTTTGAAAGATCAGTAAGCAGATAGGGATTTGTGTGAAAACATATAATTTTAAGTGTTAAATAGTAGAACCTCATTTATCCGCACCTCATTCATCCGTGACTTCAATTATCTGTGGCTTTTATCTCTGAAATACAGTACATTATTGCCAATGTAGACTCACCAGCCACACCCACACCCACACCCACACACACACACACATACCGACGCATGCGTCAGTCTAAAACCTGTGGAGTCGACGCAAAGACAGCAGCGCTACAGATGGGAGGATTCATTTATTGCAGGGGTTCTCAAACTGTCATAGTGAGCCTCCCTGAGCTGAAAAAAAAATGACTGTGCCTCCACAGTTTACTAAAACAATACAACAAACTGGAAATCCTACTGTATGTTGCAAAATACTTAATAAAAAGTAGAAGGGATTTGAGCAATATAGATCAGTATGAGTTTCAGAAGTATTAATCTTAAATTCAAAAACAATAAAAATGGAAGCAGTTGAAAATATACTGTATATATATATATATATATATATATATATATATATATATATATATATATATATATATATATATATTCATGAGATAAGCCCAATTTTCTTTATTTTTTTCGACTTGTCTCGGCTCCTGTTGCTCCCACTCGGCCATTGAATGGTTTTCTCGGCTTTTTACGGAGAAAAAATGACTAGAAACCTGTTTTTTGCGTTTTTTTGATGATGTCAGACAGGGTCCGACATTGGACCGGATAGGAATAATTGCAATGTCGGACCAGGTCCGACATAGGACCGCATAGGGTTAAAACTTGAGCCAAAGAAGTGTTATCTCTTTCAGAGTGAGGTGAAATACTTGGGTCATGTGGTAGGAAGCAGGGAAGTGACTCCAGACCCAGATAAATTGGTGGCTGTATAAGCTTGGGCCCCTCCAGCTACAATCGAACAGGTACATTTTTGGGTTTTGTGGGATATTATAGGCGCTTTATCCCAAAATTTGCCAAGATAGTCGGACCATTACATCGGCTGTTAGATGGGACGACAGCTGGAAACTGAAAGACCATTCATGTCATCTGGTTGCTTTTCAAGTATTAAAACAAGCTCTTTTGCAGTTTCCAGTGCTTGCCTATGCTGATTTTACTCACCATTCAGACTTTACAACTATGCCAGTTTTGGAGGATTAGGAGCATTGTTAGCACAGGTACAAGAAGGGACGGAATGGGTAATAGTGTATGCAAGTCACAGTCTTCATCCAGTGGAAAAGAATGATCAAGACTATAGTTCTTTCAAGCTAGAATTACTGGCCCTTAAACAGACTGTAACAGAAAAATTTAAGGATTATTTGTGGGGGGTGCCATTTGAAGTTTTTAGTCCAGGTCATAGCAATACCAACGCTGACATTCTTTCCCGAAAGGCAGAAGAATCCACTTCTGCTCTTACCAATGGCCGCTATAGCAGTACAGACGATTCATCAAGGAGGCAGCAGGACTGCAGAGACTCTCTGGACTCAAGGTGACTGGAAGCAATGGCAGGCAGTGGATCCAGGAATCTGCATAATACAATCCTGGTTGAGCTTGGGCCAGATGCCAGGTGAGAGAAATGGGAAGGCAGTACTGCATCCAGTAAAACAATGGGTGAAGGATTGGGAATGATTGGAAAAGAGTGAAGGAATTCTAGTGCATTAGGCAGGTTACCCTGTAGACGGAAAGAGACATCCACAGATAATCGTGATCGTTCTACAAACCTATACAGTGTGGGAGCAGTATCATGTGGCAATGGGTCACCCAGGTACCGAAAAGACAGTTGCCGCAATTAGATGGGGGTTTTATTGGGCACAGATGCGAGATAACATTGAAGAATAGAATAAGACCTGTCAGTCCTGTGTCCTCGCCAAACAAGGGCCAGAAAATAGGACACCAATGATTCCTATTCTTAGTTTGTATCCTATGCATAAGATAGCTATAGATTACCTTTCATTAGGACGATCAGGGGATGCACACCCATATATTTTAGTTGTAATTAATCATTTTTTCCTGCTTTGCTTGGGTAATTCCTAGTGCAAAGATGGGTGTGTGAAGAGTCGGACAACCCCCTATTATCCACAGGGTAATGGGGCCGGTGAAAGATTTAATCAAACTCTGATTTCTTTACTAGGAACCCTGCCAGAGGAGAAACAGTGTAGATGGACGGAGAAGCTACCATAGGTGACCCATGCGTACAATAATACTCTCCATAGTGGTACTGGACTTGCACCTTTCTTCATTATGTTTGGAAGACATGCACGTTTACTAGTTGATCTAGTATTAGGAGCTATTCCAGCAGAGTGACCTGACACTCTAGACCAGTGGGTAAGGAATCATCAGCCTACATTACGGACGGCCTATGATCATGCTGGCAAACTGACTGATGAAACACAGAAACAGAGAAAGGGATCAGAGGTCTAAAAAATAAGAGTTGATGACCGGAGAACGAGTTCTAGTACGAAACTTTCGACGGAGGGCAGAAGGAAAATTAGCCCCTAGTCATTGGACCAGTTAGACCAGGGCACCCCACGTATAGGGTGAGGCCAGAGGGAAGAGATGGACCAGAACAAACCATAAATTGTTTAAATCTATGTATCTGTACATTTCAGCATGTCCCTGTGATTGAATCAGTCATACCAGTTCTGCCACCCTTTAAGGCCGCCAACTGGAGGGGGTGGAAATGGGCTATGCAGTAAGGCCTCCAGTAAGGGAGGAGCCATCGCCTGGCCCTGTCATTAATTTTGTTCCTGTTACCCCAGAGTATCTCAGGGTTAACCCTGTTGTTCCTGTAGATATGCCAGTCTTACCCAGGGTTTTAGACCGGGTTTCCTTGGAGGCTCCGGCAGAGTTACGTAGGTCTCAAAGGCCTCAGAGAGATCAGCAACCTCCTCAGTTTGTGGAATTATAGAGGATGGTCAGGGACGACCATCGTTTTCCAGGGGAGAATGTAAGAAGTAGAAATATCAACGTTCTTACTAATGTGGTTTCCCCAGGTTCATACCAGGTCCCCCCCTCCAGGTGTATTGCATTAATCAGTACTCCACCTAGATTAATGAAGAACCCTATAAAAATGGGCTGATTGTGTGAGTAAGGGCACGTTCAGGAATGGGAGCGGATTCCTGGATTTGAGCCCTGAGACTGAAATAACAAAAAGGGCATAAGCACATGTTTAGTTATCCAAAATAAATGTTAATATATTTTGGGTAGGTGGTGGCATCCTGGAAACTGTAGTATAGTATATGCTCTGCAGGAACAGTTATATATGTGGGGTTTGTTATATTTGTGGGGGTCGGGTGTCTTGGTTTATTGCAAGTTTATGGAAGATTTTTAGAATATTGCACGGGGAAGGGGATAAATACTGTTTTATACTATTAATTAGAGGGAGGGATTTTTAGGTGGAAATACACTGTGCTTAACTGGATGGGCTGTAAGAGGTGCTCTGGTACAGAAGGTGGGGCTGGTATTACTGTATAGTGGATGAGTTTTTTTGGCCGGGTTCTGGCTTATGTGAACTAATAAAGCAATGTAAAATTGACATGTGTGTGTGTGGTATAGTGATTTTGCCAATCGAGTTACATTAGGATTTATGGGGCAGTGGTCAAATAGTTATTGTAACACAGGGGCCACTGTCCATATTGATAAGGATATGTTATACACAACCATCCAGGATGATATTGCTAACCTTCTGAGGAGTGTGCTGTAGTGTTCTCCCAGAGATTCCAAATGTTCTCTCAATTACAGTACGAGCACATTTAAAGGTATGGTTATACCTCTGTTTGGCAGGGGTCATGGGGTTGAGCAGCAGTGTCAGTAGCCGCCGCTTTAGTGGATACCCATTGTGCCCTATCAACCAGCCTCCCAGACTGTCATCCCACTGAAATGCAGCTGCCACCTGAGAATTAGTGAGGATAAATGAGTCATGAGCAGAGCCAGGGTGGTTTGCATACACATTTGTGATGCAGTTGTTGGCATCACGCACTTCTTGCATGTTGACAGAATAGGTCCCCTTATGATTTATGTAGAGGTGCCTATTCTGTGTTGGTGCGCATAGCTGCACATGTGTGCAATAGATGGCTCCCAGGACACCAGGAAACCCATATTTCCTAAGAAAATAGGTGGGCAAGGTCTGTTTGCACACACGTGCACCTGATTTTGGTGCCCATAGTGTTGCTAATTAGGATTTTAGCCAATTCTAAAACCAAACTTCAGTCAATTAAGGCATAAAGAAAACGAGTGACTTATATATGGTACATTGAATAATTTCTGTAGGTAAACCACTGTGTGTCCAAGAAACAGGCTAGTTATGAACTTAATAGTATCCCTGTTTCTTATTTACCTTAGTGTGGATGTGCAATGTGCTACATAAAAATACATAACTCTTAAATCTGACCAGTGCTCCAGATAAGGTTTTGGGTCTGGGAGTAACTTAATGTCTAATTTTAACACTGAGAGAGTAAAATGTATTTTTTGTGCGTAAAAAAGGGCAGGTACACAGCTTATCTGGACCGCTGAATCTGACAGTTTTTTTCTTCTTAAAATTATACCAATTTGCACCACCTGTATGAGTAATGTATACCACAAAAAATGTGATTGGATTCATAAGCGGTTTGCATACTTCCTATAATCTCCATTATTCATTTTTTTCCAGGTGTGTGTCACAGGTAACTGTTTTCTCAATCACCCAGTCACACAGATCAAGGAGTCAATAAAAAGTAACTAAAAAGAAGGTTATAACGCTCATAAATTAGTATAAATGGTGCACACTAAAAATTAATCATCAATTTCTGGGCTCAAAAGTTAATGCAAAGTGTGGAACCAGTCTCTATGTTAGGATGATACTTAACATGACACACAAATGCTTTCAAAATACCTTCCAATTATAGCATTTATAACAGTTAAAAGCAGAGCAAAATATAAGAAAGTTGCTAACAGCACAGTGAACAACAAGCATAATTAATCACTGTAACAAATTCAGCATAGTTAACCATTGTCAAACATAGTTAACTGTAAAATCACCATGCAGATATACAGTGGGAGATCACCCTGAAAGGTATAAAAAAAAAGAATAAGAAATCCCTGTTAGTCCATTGTTGCAAGTGCCATGTGCTTCTATTAAATATCATTAGGGATGTTACTAAATAAATATATCTAATGAAATAAGTATTATAGTTTATCTAGATTAGAATAACAATTGACTATTTGACATTTCTCTGTCAGTTGCAGTGAACAAATAATTCAAAAACTGGTGTCATCAACACAGGAAGCTATTTGCCATGAATTATTGCCAAAGTATACATAGGTATCCTTTATTCTTTATTTACTTAATAACTACCAGGATACAATCTATTGAGATGCATTTAAGGTACAAAAAAAAAAAATGCTTTCTGGCAGTAATGATCAGTTGAAAAAAAGTGTAGGTCAAACAAACATTTAATCGCAGACATGTGACACAAATAATAGGTTTTCTGACATCACAATCAAAAATAACCTGGTTATCTAGAAAAGTTACTCTCACACACATTATGCAACCACGTTTGACGGTTCTAGCGTTGAATAGCTATTTTGTGTTCAACACTACAGGGTGCATATTTTTTTAACAGACCTCATTTTGAAATCTATCTTGCATTCATTCAAATCCACTGATAGAATGACTGGGTGAAACTCACTGTTACAAATTACGCAGCATTTAGGGGGGGGGGGGGGGAATGCTTAGAAAATCTTATATGTAAATGAGATGGATTTTAGTTGCAGTTAATGTGTATTGAATTATAACAAATAACAAATAAATTATGGTGTCTGTGGAACTGAGATATTTGAATTAGAAATAGGAGCTAGTAGGATAAGTTCAAGAGTGTGACAGTCCACAGCGCTGAATCTGGATTACTGGCAAGTTCAGAGAGTTGTTGTTGTTGTTGGAATTCTATTTCTGCACATAACTAATTTTAATAAGTGAGGGTACCAAACCCTTCAAAGGAACTGCAGTTTGATTTCAGATTAAAATGATCCTTATTACCATCTACATAATCAAAATAGTTAATTTCTTAGGTTTTATATCTGTTTTGCTTATTTATTTATTTTTATTTACACACGGTTTTCAATGAGGCCTGAAACATAATTCAGGATTAGGTTCACGGCCATGGCTAGAGGTTGTTTATATGCAATGAGCCAATTAATTAATTACACAGATAAAGGCATTCATTTGTCAACTGTTTTTTTTTTACATTTTCTCAGAATGCAGCCACTGGTTTCAACATTATTCTCAAGCTTTTATAATTTGTGAGTCTTCAACTTTATGTGATTATTTGATTCGATTATTATTTAAAAACAAAATAATCAAAAAACACATGTGCATTTGTGATTGATGAAGTGAAAAATATTTTTTATATATATTAATATTATAGGGAGGCTGCGTTTAAACCAACTAGTTTAATCTAGTTTAGCATACAGTTCTTCTTAGTACATACATACATATATACATACATACATACATACATACATACATACATACATGTTAAAGTAAGCCACTATTATAGATTAAAGGACATAAATTGTCATTCAGGGAATCCTGAAACACATTCCTGGAAATTGTTCAGTTTGTGATCAACTACTGTAGCTTGTTACAGAACCATTATAGCACTGCTGGTAATAAAAGATGCAACTCTGTCCTTCCCAATTTACCACGCAAGCCAATTTAATAAAAATAACAAATCCGTCCAAGCTAAGTCTGGGCTAAAAATGGATTTACCTGTCAAAAGAATTTGCAATAACTGGTAAGAATGAAACCAGTTTAGTGGATGCTTCTCAGAGTCAGTCAATACTGTTGAATGCCATTTAGCATATTCATTGCCATTGAAAGACTTCTTGTTGAGCAGTTTGGTCTAAAATTGCTAAGCTTTTGCCCCAGGATTTCTTGTTTAGCACACTATAAAACTGCTGCACGAGAGGTACGTAGATAGAGACAGATGGATAGATAGATTTTTAGTTAGGAAACTGTGAAGACATGGGTTGAAAATGAGAGCAAAAGTTACTGCAATTTTACATAAATCTACAATAACTGTCTGTGGATGTTTCCCTGTTACCAACAGATTCAGAAAATACCCAGCTACTTTTTTGAGGAACACGGTGATCATAATGCAGTTACAGAAAATACAAGCATTCTGCCATAGGGCCTTTGTGTTTAAGTATAAAGACATGAGTTACTGTAATTACCCAGTACATATAGGCATGCTAGTACAGTTCAAGGCAAAAGAAAAAAAACACTGGGCTGCTGTTTAGGATAAGCTCTCTGCCTTTGTTTTCCAAATACAGCATATTTCTGTACATGTCTATTACATAGTGGACAGATCTTAACATGTCAAAGAGCATTAATAAAGTGTTACTGTAAAGCTCTGTAAGCATTTGGATTTCAGGTTAGCAATACACAAATGTGTGTGTATATATATATATATATACTGTAACTACCAAGAATGGTCTAATTTCCAGACATACTTTATGTACCTACTGATTAGTGTCAAAAGCGAGAATAGTAATTAACAGGCGATCCTTCTGGGGTCATTCGTGATTTGAACTTTCAAGTAAACACATTCAGTGCTCCTTTCAGTTTTCTTAAAGTTGCATTAATAGCAATGTGATTAACTAGCAACTGCTAAGTATTGATAATAAAATGAATATAAAGTAAACATGTATTCCACTGAACTGAAATCCTAACACTGTCAAAGCCCAACAAAATACAGCACCAGTGTCCAGGCATCAAGTTGAATTATGTTTGTTGGCACAAGGGTGATTTGTTTGGTATTTGAAAGGTTAATGGAATACTTGTACTTGTAGTAATACCCTAATCTAAAAAAATGTAAATAAATGTATATCGCATTTATCTCCCATACCTTCAAAATTGATTTATTTTATTTTTTTCTGTTGCTATGGCCTCCACTACTAACATTTGAAATCCTTTGTGTTATTTATCTGAGAAGAAGCTATTCCTTTATTGAAAAATGTATAAACATGGAGTTTATGAAGCAATTAATAAATAACAGTCTAAAGCTCTCTGCAGTTATTTGCCATACGGTTTGATGTATTTATGTATGTATGTATGTATCTATAGCTATGGTCAGAAGATTTGAATCACCCTATAGAATTAACACATTTTGCCTCATGAAACAAACCTGCTGAATAATGTTGTGTTGAGCTACATATAGACCTTAGAGATAAAATTTTGTAGTTTCCTTGATTACATGATGTAATAAAAGATTATGTTCATATACTTTTTCCGAAAATTCTAGGTGATGCAAAACTTTTGGCCATAGGTGTATGTATATTTTTTTATTATTATTTATTAGCAGACGCCCTTATCCAGGGCAACTTACAATTGTTACAAGATATCATGTTATTTTTACATACAGTTACCCCTTTTTACAGTTAGGTTTTTACTGGATCAATCTAGGTAAAGTACCTTGCTCAAGGGTACAGCAGCAGTGTCCCCCACTTGGGATTGAACCTATGACCCTCCGGTCAAGAGTCCAGAGCCCTAACCACTACTCTACACTGCTGCCCTATATATGTATGTATGTAAAACCAAAGGTATATTTCCTTTACATTAAATGTTCTATAGAAACCACTATTATTCTTTAAAGGCTATTTTTTTTTACCAGACAGGTGTTACACAAGACATGGAGGAAGAGAAGAAGAGTTTAATTGCAAAACACAGACAGACAGGCCCTTTGAAGTGTGCATAAACCTATATTAATTAAATCTTTCTCATTCTTCGTAATTATGAAGAACCTTCCCTTTTTGTTTTCATCCTTTTTAAATAAGAGGTAGAGTTGCCAAAATAGTTAATATTTTTCAAAGTTAATCCCATATACTTTAGTAAAGTAGTTATGCAAAATCAAAGGAGGGTTTGTAATTGTGGTAATTCTGGAGCAGTTTGTTGAAAGAAACAGTTATTGCCAGGGGCATTACAGTGGGGCTGTTGGGGTTCAAATATCCTGTTGTAAACTGTTGATCCCCATTGAAAATGTTATTAAAGTACTTAACAAAATTAGTATATTATTCAGATTAGGACTAAATTTGCATGAATTATTTAAGTAAATGCCAGAACAGGTGGTTTTTCATGTTCATATTTTTTCCTCAGTCTTTACATACGCTTATCTTTCCCCAATTTTACATACTGTATCTTGTTTGGGACAGTTACCAGAACACACATAATTTGGGGAAGTGGGAAACAAAGGAACAAAGAAACTACAAATTAAAACTGTTATTTTGTATTTAGAGATGTAAAATACCAACAAAAAAAAAATCTTTGAAAGCTGGAATCTGACAAGTAGAATTTACAGCCGCCTGTTAAGTGCAGAAATGTATCTACTCATTTTTACCATTGCTACAGAAAAGTCACACCGCCCATATGAATCATTCACCTTGAACAGGAAACATAACTAATCTCTGAGTCACCCGAGTTACACCCTGCAGCAAAGTCATTCATCCAGTTATGCAAAGAGATAAAACATTCAACTCCGAGATGCAAATACTCCAGACTGGCACATCGAACTTTTAAGGCTTACCCTTCCTGCTGAAAGAATAGATGATTTTATTAGGAACAGAACATTTTTGTTAATGAACGCTGTACTTTATGAATGCATAACTGAGACTCTCATTATTACATCACATATCAGCCTTAGAAGGTCTGCTTGTAGTTCAGTCACCATGCTCTCTCGGGTTGAAATCATTAAAGAGTTTATAAGGAGGCACATTTCTTCCAATGCAAAAATATTTTTAAAAAGCAGAAATGTTTATTTTATGGTACCTATGTGCACCTATGTGTAAAGTTTTTATTATTTTAAAAATAATGTATTACTAAATGTAACAGGCTTGGTTGGAGACACAGGTTTTCTGTTTTAAGAATTGGGTGACATTAACAGTGTCACAATGGCAGTAAAATGAATAAATAACCCATAAGACGCACAAATGAATGCACCCTTTAACTTTCTGGTATGTTTTTAGCATTGCATTGGAACACACAGTATTCTACAGCTATGGCCAAAAGTTTTGCATCACCCTATCGAATTAACTAATTTTGCTTCATAAAGTCACATGAAAACTGCTGAATAATGTTACGTTAACATATTGAATTACATACTGCTTTGTAGTTTTTGACAAAAATTTTTAAATGTGACATTTCGAAAAATCTAATATGAAATACTGACTGTACTACTATTATGGCATCTGGTAGACTTTTGTGATCTCATTTTGTAGTTTCTTTGATTACATGATGTTAAATAAAATATCTAAATTATGTTCATATTTATTTATTCATTTATTTAAATTAATGTCTCAATCCTAAAATTCTAGGTGATGCAAAACCTTTGGTCATAGCTGTAAACTTTTACCCAACACAACCAATCTACATGTTGAGGTTTATATGTTACAAATAAAAGATATACTAACCTATTACAATTGTGACAGAGATTACCCAACAGTTTAAATTGAAAATATTTTTCAATTAATAATATTGTTCATCACACTACTTATTTAATGCCAATAATTTGCTAATTATATGTCTAATTACATTTGGTGCTTGTTTTTCTGTTATATGTTATTATATCTAATTAAATAATGTTTGTATTTTACTTGTAATAAAAAGTGCATAATATATACATAATAAAGAGAAACTGTAATGTGGGCATTGTATTGTGTTCTATTTGTATTGTTCTTTATAATAATGTGGAACCAAATATGAAGAGTGTATGTATGTAGTGGGTGAATATATTAAATAGTATTACAGTAAACTAGCTCATACAAACCACTTGGGAATGGACTCTTCAGATTAGGGTTTGTAACCATACGAAAATGTCTGGTCTGGTCTTTGTTTTTAATGTTTTTGCTAATTTATGGTTATTATCCATCAGGAATGGACTCTTCAGATTAGGGTTTGTAACCATACAAAAATGCCTGGTCTGGTCTTTGTTTTTAATGTTTTTGATAATTTATGGTTATTATCCATTTGATTAAAAAACAGCTAGGGTGTCATGGTTGTGTTTATAGGCAAATTCAGAGTACAGGATTTTGGATTAGAAAAAGTCTACTTTATGATATAAATATGTCCGATAGTATTGACCTAAAACCTTTATTTATTGTATTTATTTTTACACTTCCTCACTGGGTTCAGGGCAACAATAATCGCTACTTACTAATAATAATAATAATAATAATAATAATAATAATAATAATAATAATAATTACTATTATTTAATACAGTAGAGTTTGTCATACTCAGCTTTAAAACACAATCACATTTTACTTTACTACTACATAGCTTAAAAAAAACATTAAAAAAAATTTAAAAAAAAAATTAGAAAAAATTCTAAAATTTTATAACACATGAAATGGCTTTAAACTGTATAATTACATGTATGTGATAATCATTTTATGTTATATAATTGTAAATGTCTTCACGTGTTTCTTTTAGAAATGTAATTTAAGGAAAAAAACACTAATTACAATAAAACAAATGAAAAAAAAAAATAGTCCACTTGAAATACAATGTACAAGCCCCTAAATTAAATGTCTGAGTTTTTTTTTTTTTTTTTTCTGGTTTGTTAATTGTATTAAGTGCATTATTCCTTTCTAAACCCCCTTTTTTGCTAAGGATGATTTGGGGTAAGAAGCTTTGAGAACTTAACTCCTGGGTCATGTTCACAAAGCATTTCTTTTCTTTCTAAAAAGAAAAGAAAATGTTGGTATTGAAAGGCTTTAAATAAATAAGTGAGGATGGTTAAAGTTTCTACATGCACCCTAGTCTTGCTAGTTCAGTAACATTAGCAGGTTTTTTATTTGTTTTATAAAATATGGTGCAAACTTCGGACACCTGTAAATAGTTTGTGAATATGGCCCCTCAAGTATTACATTTACAGTATGCTTAACACATAAGAATACTTTATCGATGATGTCATCATTTATTAAGTTTCTTTCTGGGACACCCTTAAACTCATAATAATGATGATAAAAATGATAGTGGTTTAAGTCCTCAATAAAACTACTGGAACCCTTCTTCCTGGGTTAATTTGTTTTTTAAAATACGTTTTTAAATCCGTTCTGCAATATTCAAATGTTAATTTATACATGTAGCAAGCTGATGCATTACTCGCTGTAACAGAAAGACAAAAGACAATCCTGCCTGTATTATTTTTATGTTGTTTATGAAATACTTGATCCATGACAGTTTGGAGAAAAAAAAAGAACATTAAATGCATTCCTTCAGAGCAATAACATGGGCTGACATGTTTCTTCTTTTATTTTCCCAGAAGTAGTATAAAAAATAAAAAAAAGACATCTTATATCATTACTAAAGTATGGAGGAATTCAGATTGGCAGAGCCACTTATTTTTAGAGGAGCATAAATCCTCACTTCTCACTATAAAAGAAATAAAAGAATATGCTAAATGTTAAGGCTGTATATTTAATTCTAACTTTCTTAGGCTTTTGGAACATGGCATTCCCATTTTGTGACATACCTAGTGTATCCGAGAATGATGGCTTAAAAAAATAGTGATACCTGTATAATGTGAAATAATGTATAATGTGTATAAATGTGAAATAATGTGATATCTTGTAACAACTGTAAGTCGCCCTGGATAAGGGCGTCTGCTAAGAAATAAATAACATAATAATAAATTCCCATACCAGCAATATCAGATTTATACATGCATTAGTCATTCCTAGCAGGTTTCCAATTAAATATTACATTCAAAATTAAATTTGGATCCTTTGTTGGGCTCTTTGCTTTTTTACAGGAAATGGATTGAATGGGCATGGATACTGGCTAATCTCCCAGTAGAGCAAAGCACTATGGCAACAAGGAAACCAATAAATAAAACAATGCCCTGGACTGGAGATCCAAGTCAGAAAATATAACAGTTGACATTTTTGCAAGATGCAATAGACATAACCTGAGATAGTTGAAATGTTAGGAATGAAACCTGCTGAATAATGTTACCTATTGCTTTGTAGTTTTCCGTATACTTAATGAAAAACATACAAATATGTGACATTTCTAAATCTAACATGAAACACTGTACTCTTATGGCTTCCGGTAGACTTTTGTGATACCATTTTGTAATTTCTTTGATTACTGGATGTTAAATAAAAGATCAAAATGATGTTCATAAAGTTTTTTTTTTTTTTAATTTATGTCTCAATTCTTAAAATTCTAGGTGATTCAAAACTTTTGGCCATAGCTGTATATGCTTTAAACCATTTTTATAAACATACATATAGCAGAAATATAAAAAATAAAATATGAACGGACTGAACAAAAGGACTGAGAAAAACTGGTTTTGGAGTTGATCAGGGGTCTCCACCATTAACCTGTTAGAAAATGTAAAGCACTAAAGAAGTGTACATACACAAAATTGCATAGTGGTCCTGTGGAACAGTATTGCATTAAGTGTTGCATCCGTGACTGTGTTCAGAAATACAATGTATATTCAATATACAGTCTACTGTATTGTACAATGTATTGTATTCATTAAAAAAAAATTAAAAAGTTGTAAACATACAGATTGTATTGTGCTAGTGTATATATATATATATATATATATATATATATATATATATATATATACAGTACTGTGCAAAAGTTTTAGGCAGGTGTGAAAAAATGCTGTAAAGTAAGAATGCTTTCAAAAATAGACATGTTAATAGATTATATTTATCAATTAACTAAATGCAAAGTGAGTGAACAGAAGAAAAATCTAAATCAAATCCATATTTGGTGTGACCACCCTTTGCCTTCAAAACAGCATCAATTCTTCTAGGTACACTTGCACAAAGTCAGGGATTTTGTAGGCATATAGTCAGGTGTATGATTAAACAATTATACCAAACAGGTGCTAATGATCATCAATTTAATATGTAGGTTGAAACACAATCATTAACTGAAACAGAAACAGCTGTGTAGGAGGAATAAAACTGGGTGAGGAACAGCCAAACTCAACTAACAAGGTGAGGTTGCTGAAGACAGTTTACTGTCAAAAGTCATACACCATGGCAAGACTGAGCACAGCAACAAGACACAAGGTAGTTATACTGCATCAGCAAGGTCTCTCCCAGGCAGAAATTTCAAGGCAGACAGGGGTTTCCAGATGTGCTGTCCAAGCTCTTTTGAAGAAGCACAAAGAAACAGGCAACGTTGAGGACCGTAGATGCAGTGGTCGGCCAAGGAAACTTACTGCAGCAGATGAAAGACATATCATGCTTACTTCCCTTCGCAATCGGAAGATGTCCAGCAGTGCCATCAGCTCAGAATTGGCAGAAAACAGTGGGACCCTGGTACACCCATCTACTGTCTGGAGAAGTCTGGTCAGAAGTGGCCTTCATGGAAGACTTGCGGCCAAAAAGCCATACCTCCGACGTGGAAACAAGGCCAAGCGACTCAACTATGCACGAAAACACAGGAACTGGGGTGCAGAAAAATGGCAGCAGGTGCTCTGGACTGATGAGTCAAAATTTGAAATATTTGGCTGTAGCAGAAGGCAGTTTGTTCGCCGAAGGGCTGGAGAGCAGTACACGAATGAGTGTCTGCAGGCAACAATGAAGCATGGTGGAGGTTCCTTGCAAGTTTGGGGCTGCATTTCTGCAAATGGAGTTGGGGATTTGGTCAGAATTAATGGTCTCCTCAATGCTGAGAAGTACAGGCAGATACTTATCCATCATGCAATACCATCAGGGAGGCATCTGATTGGCCCCAAATTTATTCTGCAGCATGACAACGACCCCAAACATACAGCGAAAGTCATTAAGAACTCTCTTCAGCGTAAAGAAGAACAAGGAGTCCTGGAAGTGATGGTATGGCCCCCACAGAGCCCTGATCTCAACATCATCGAGTCTGTCTGGGATTACATGAAGAGAGAGAAACAACTGAGGCTGCCTAAATCCACAGAAGAACTGTGGTTAGTTCTCCAAGATGTTTGGGCCAACCTACCTGCCGAGTTCCTTCAAAAACTGTGTGCAAGTGTACCTAGAAGAATTGATGCTGTTTTGGAGGCAAAGGGTGGTCACACCAAATATTGATTTGATGTAGATTTTTCTTCTGTTCACTCACTTTGCATTTTGTTTATTGACAAATATAAACTATTAAATGTCTATTTTTGAAAGCATTCTTACTTTACAGCATTTTTTCACACCTGCCTAAAACTTTTGCACAGTACTGTATATATATATATATATATATATATATATATATATATATATATATATATATATATATATATATTCACCTCAGTAGTCTTACAGTCCAGCGCTTTGTGCTATTTTTATATTCAGGAATCACATGCCTATGAGTCATCATGACTGTGGAACCCGATTACTTAAGCTTAACATAATTCATTCTCCATGATCCAGTGCGCCAAAGCCCAATATTTCATTCTGACTACAACTTTCCTCTCTTTATAAAATGCATGCTAACTTGTGTGACTACAGTTTCCTTAAACACAGATCTCAGAATGTCAGAGTCCAAACAAGAATAGGTAATTTCATTTTGTATTGGGCTGAACATTGTAAAATATTGTTTTCTAAATTATGTTTATTCCTGAATAGGTGGATATGCATGGGTATAGGGTAGCATCTGAATCATAAAAACGGTACTTTAGTTATGCAGTGTTGTTAGATAATGCTAAATTGTGATGTTGCTTCTAGTAGAAATAACTTTAAACAACAAAAACAAAAAAAAATACACAGGATTTTATACCCGTTGGTTCATGTTACTAAAAGGAACAAAGGCTACTCTTGGTTTAGAGTATTTGTAATAGCTGAGTTGCAGTTGGTAAACCATATCTATGTAGAGGAAGTCATCACGAGACACTGAAATTGTATGTAACAACATAACTGGACATTGCTGAATGGGAAATAAGCACTGTGGTTCATTCATGGAAGTCTTCAATTAACAGCAGGAGGGGACTCATTTATTTGAATTTAATTATCCCACACATTTATACATTAATGTTCTGAACATTTAATAGACATTCAACTGCAGTGACTAATAATTAACTGTGTGTGCGTAACTGCGGTATCATTTCAACAGGACCTTCAAGTCTGTTGATTTAATACAGCAAATGCAAGCAAAAAAAAGGTGATTGCTTAATAGAGGAGTAGGTGTTGATTAGTTTTGGCATTTGATACTGAATCCTTGATTAATTCTTAATCCAGCGTTTAAATCGCTGTGCCAAACAATCTGTGTGCAGTCTAGCATGCATTTATATAGTAACAGAATGAATGGATATAGTTCCTAGATAGAATGTTTTGAATGTGTACAGTAAGAGGAATAATTCCCTACTTCCTAAAGAATATCAATAAATAGCTTGACCACTTTCGTTCAAGATTAACATTTTCATAAAAGTGAAGATGGGTATTATTAATACAGAATAACAATTAATTAAAATATAAGTTTAAGTTATAATACCTAATAACAAATATTGCTACATATAGTTATTATATATAGCTTGTTATTGTTGTATTAACGCATATACCTTTGTAAGGCATTTTATACTGTATGTTTATGAAATGAGAAAATCTTATTGCTGATCAATTATCTTGATTTGTATATTTCAGCGCTTAAAGAGACTTCCTTTGCAATGTTATGATGCATGTTCAGCTTCTTAAAATAATGCTTTGTTGATGTCCTGTCATCGTGCTTTTTTGCCATTAAACCACACAATAAGAGATGTGTGACTTTAGTCTCAAAATATTAATGATATTAACTGTTTTTGGATTATCTATAGAATATGTCTTTTTTTTAAACTCAGCAGGGTAGGAACATATTAGATGTATGCCGAGTATGCGTTAACAATGGCGATTCTCTTATGTCTAAACCTCATCCTGATATCTGGCTGGGCAAGCCAGTCTGTTCTGGCTTAGCGACTTGGCTCGTAGGCTCAGAGCTGGATGCTTCCTGTCGTTTTCTGGAACTGCTCTCATTCCACGTACACTAATCAGAAGAGTGTTTAAAACTGGAAAATAAAATTATAGGGCAGATTCATATGCTCTGATTAATAAATACTGGTAGCAAAACAGGGCTGTGACTATTAAAGGGCATCCCATTACAAATAATTGAGGGGCAACCACAAGGCCATCCATAGTGTTGGCAAATGAGATCCCTTATACAAGCAAAAATGAACTATAATGCATTCACTGTCTCCTGTACACATGACTGGAAGACCTTATAACCACACACCCACCCGATCTTAAACGACTGGTGGATTTGTTTTTAAGAAATAGCAAAACATGTTATCCATCCCCGTTTAAAAATGGACCTGAGGCTGTACATCTTTCATTTTATTTGATGGTTTATTGCTCCATTATAACTCCTCCATATTTGAAAATGTACTATATATACCCCCTTCAGTCACTGTGTATGTTATTGCATTATGTTAAGTTTCCTATCTATGTATCTATATATGTGGGGGTTTTTTTATGTTTTGGCAGGGCAACTTCTCAAACTCCACACAAAACTGCTGTAAAATTTCTAAAATATAAAATGTAGAAATTGTGCTAAAAAAGGGGATATATAAAAATAAAAATATATTAGATAGAGTCCAGCAAATGATTTCCCCCAAATGTATGTATTTATTTTCTTGTTTGTGAGTGTGACACCAATGCATATATGTCTCCGTTTTTTTTTAAATGAATACTCTAAACAGTAAAAAGAAAAACCACACACACACAATATGTGATTCATTGCAAGAACCACTCACATCATCAAATTGTAATGCGACTGTAAAAAATACAATACATTGTAAGTACTGAGTTGATTTGTATATTTTATGGAATCCCATATTTTACATTTTAACTGTACAATTAAAGTCTTTGAAGATCAATTCTGCAGCAGGCAGTTACAATGTGCAAACTCCATTGACTGGAATGGGTGTTTCCCAGCACCTAATCCAGTATCTAATCTTTATCATGACAAAAGGTTTAGTACCTACTGCCGTTTCAACAAGAGTGTATAATAGTGTTTTCAACAGCAGTGCAAATGCTTGATTAAAAAAAAAAGTGTTATCAGCCCCATAAAACTATGTCCTCCTGTAATGACAGTCTGATGATAATTTGAATGTAACTCCAGTGAAGCTTAAGTACTGGAACAAAAACATGTCTGTGATGGTGACTGCTGGTGTAATGATGAATGCGCCAGATTTGGGGGGATGAATGTGATCCGGTTCATTTAAAATGGCCAAGAAGATTATTTAAAACAAAGATAAGACCTGCGGACCTTTTATTTAGACTATTGCTAAAGAAAATGTTTGTGCTTGGCAGGAGAAGCTGGAACTACTACAAGGTTGTCAGAAATGTGCTATTTAAGATGCTTCAATGTATGAAAATTGATAACGTATTTTTCATGATGTGCTTGTTGCCCCCCTTACTTGAGTGTATTAGTCACAGGTTATCCATTCGTCCACTGAAAAAGGCTCCGGGAATATCCATGACACCAGACAAACTACAGCCAAACTGAACACGTCTACAAACAAACTGAACACATCAATAAACAAACTGAAAACAAGTACAACGCTCCCATGCATAAACGATCTTCTGTCCTCTGTATGCTCTAATAATTTTTTCCCTTTTAGCAACAATTATTGAAACAAATAACTTATATATGTTGTAAACAAGCCTTGCGGCTCGGGTTTGTTTCTCCCTTTAAATATGGAACCAGACACAGATATGGAGGTTTTTAAAACGCTGACGCACTATTGCTTTAATAATCAAAATAAGTAAACACAACGAAAACCTAGCTCTTACGAGCACTAACTAACACACACTGAGACCTACACTAAAAAGCCGGACAGCTAAGCTGTTTACCGGATGAAACAAAACACAACAAAACAGTTTCACACTAACACTCAAAAAGGCTTTCACTACCTTTTCTGTTACATCTGTACACACAGACACACAAACGGGCCTCTAACACACACTTCAGCAGCCACGAACAACTGGCTGCTTTCTTTAAATACTCTGCACCTGGCTCTAATTTACAATGATAGCCAGGTGCAGGGGACAATTACTAATACAACAATTAACAAAACGATTAAACAATTAATCACAATAACATAACTACGGCTTTTCAGCCTGTGATCTTTGTAGTCCTTTGCTCCCCAGGACTACACTTTCTCACAATATAGTATATTAATATTTCCATTTCTTCAGTCAAACTGACAAAACAATAACAATCTTAAACTCTTTACAGTTTTCAAATAAATAAATACAAAGTAGCATCTTGCCACCCCAGCTATGAATCCAGTGGAAGGCCATGATGCTAACCTCTGGGCCATTCTGTGGCTTACAGCAATAACAAACTGCAACCTAAAGCTTCAAGGTATGCGTCTGACCCCTTAGTGACGCTACGTTGATGTGCTGATACTCCTGGAGTCCTGGATGTTCCTGCAGCCTTTATCAGTGGATGAATCGATAACCTGCTCATCGTTCACAGCATTTTCTAAAGCAGTTAGTCTCTTAAGACCTCAGCACTTCATTTACATAATGAACACCTTATCCACAAAACTGGATGTGATAACATTCTCCTAATGAATGCTGGCTTAACACCAGATGGTACAGGTTATGACATTGCAGGTGCTATGTTTCATTGGGTACAGGATCATGTTTAAAGCACTTACAGCTGAAAGTCATTTTATGCTGGCAGTAAAATAATATTTAGTTCTATATGTATTTTCAGCTTGTCTTTTGGGACATGATTACCTAACATTTGTCAGAATCCCTATTCCTAACATATCATTTTGACATTCACACAGCTGATTTCAGCCTACTTGTCATACCATTCTTGCATCTCTACTCTGTACCCCCCAGCCTTATACACTAGCAGGTACAAAACAAGACATACTTTATGATCTGAAACCTGCAATTACATACAATCCTAGTCACTGAAGCATATTCATTTGTCTAACACAATATTCCAATACACCAGGGATATAATTTGCTCCCAGTCCTGCAGGAGATCATTGCTTCCTTCATGAAATTATGTTTGACAGAAGGAAGACCGCAGTGTTCTGGAAAGTGTTACACGAGAAGATATTATGCAAAATTATGAAAAAAAGATCAAAACATGTGAAGGTAGCCCATTATTGTGGGGGAGGAAGGGATACAAGTCATCATAGCTCCTTGTGGTTCTCAATGGGCTCTACTATAAATCTTTTTTTTGTTATCATACACAATACTCTCCCATCAGATACATCTATAAATGTAACACTTTTTTTTAAATATCTGTTTCAAAAGAACATACTTTTTTTTTTCGCCTTTTCACTGTACTATGGAAGTATATTTTACAGTCACCCTTTTACTATCATTGAATATTTATACATATATTACAGTTTAGTGTCTTTTATAAGAAATCTTACAAAAATCACAGTCAAACTGCATGCCTTAACTTACAGTAAATGCCTCAAACAGAGAACTAAAATAATGGAAAGAAAATGTTTCAATTACAAATAAAGACCTCACATATGGACCATAAGGTAAATCTTAATATCCCCCATTCTGCTCCAATTCCAGATATGCTGTCAAAGGTTGCAGTGGTCTTGTTTTTTGTATTTCTTATGTGAGCTACTGAGCCAGACCTGGACTGTTTACATAGCATCTGTGCAGAATGGGAAGGTTTGCGCAAGGAACGACATTTTGTATAAATAAAAGAAAACTAAACAAAATGTAGACTTTTCTTCAACCACTGAAATTGGCAGAGGAAGGAGGAATGACGAACTAAGCCAAGGTCTAATAATAGTCTAAGAGTGCTATAGCAGAGATGATCTGAGTTCAAAAACACATATGGTTGTCCAGACCCTTCAGATTAAAATCAAGACTGCTTGTTTGCTGTTTTCATCAGTGCAAAAACAGAAAAAAGAGACACAAGCCATGAGGTTTTTGAAACCTAATTTCCTTGTACAGAACATTCTCTAATAAACTACACCAAAATGTTTGCTCCTTGGAGCTAAGTTATATATATAAAGGACTGGACTTTGGGGCATTAAGGGTATTGCCATGATCATTTCAATTCTAAACGATGTCCTATGGAACACACAGTTCAAGCATTGCATACTTTTTAATGTGTTTGTCTGGCAATTTCTAAAGCTTAGACCATCTCTCTCTCTCTGATGGCCAATTATATGTGTCTTTTCTGTGATTTTAACCAAACACTGCAACATAATGGGTCTGGTGTTTGTCTTCAGTTCAGAAAGTTGAGGGTTACATTTATTTTACATTAGAACTTAGATTTAGTATTTTGAAGTACTGGTATTGGATAAATATATATTTTACACTTAATATGATCATAACATATTATTTATGCAATATTCAAATTACATGTACAAAAAGAAAGAACGTTGAGATGTATGAAGAAAACTAAACAAGACAGAGTGGAAGGCTAGGTTTATTTGCATTTAAAAGTCTGATAGAAGTGGCATGGCAATACCAAAATAAGGTATAGAGGAATTCATGAGAGCTAGATTGGCTAAGATATATAATAGGCTTTAGAGCTGGTGGATAATTGACTTCCTCATTAGCTACAGATTGGATAAATGGAAAGAAAGACATTTTAGGAAATGGTTGCCGATACTGGTAACCTAAGAAACAAAGGCTCTGCGAATGAGGAGAGAAAGTCATTATAATTCATATTTAGTGTCAGATTCTCTTCTTCTAATCAGTCAAAATATTTGAAAATGGAACCAATCATTTTGAAAAGCTGACTGACATCTCAGTTGTAGGTACTGTATAATTGATAGGCCATTTAAGGTATTTCAACATTAAACTGTAAGAAGCTTTAAAGCTCCAAAGGATGGAGACTTTTATACCAAAGACTTTAACCTTAGTTATTATTATGCAGTCATTTTCATATCGTAGGTCATATAACACTTTTTTTTTCTTTTGTGGTAATGATTTTTCCTTGGTGTCATAATCTTGCTTTTAACTTGCTCACAACCCTCCATTTAACCCATTGTAACCCTTTTTAATTGGCAGATCTCAATTAACTTCCTTCCTGCTAGTCCCTGCCCCAGCTCACTCTTCCTTTGTAATAATAATCTTGAGTAAGTAAGCAGTAACACGTGAGAAGGCTTGGGTTATACTGATACAACCCACGCCTCAGGTGCATTGTGAGGCATTAAATGACGTCTGAATCATTGGTTGTACTGTTTTAACTATGGCTTTGGAATTCCAGCAGCCAATCAGAATACTGCTGATATACAACCTCTCTGATTAGAAGGGTGGGCCCATAAGCCTCTCTGATACTTTCATTAATTTTTGAAGTATGCAAGCTCTTTTGGATAAATCCCTCTCTATTTTACAAGAAACAGAATGCAAGGAGTTCTTAAAAAAGGTTTGGTAATGGTAATGGAGACTATTGTACCTGATCCAAATATGCATTTGTCTGTTTCTAATAGCAAAGTTATTGAAGACAATTGCAATGGTTTGGCTTCCATATATCCTAAAATGTCAAGAACAGATGTTGTTAATGCATTGGTTGTCATAATGAGGTCAATGCATAAACCTACCAAGGTCCTAAATAACAACAAAAAAAATGCTTTACTGTAAACATCAAAAACCTATGCAGGTTTGTGGCAAGGTGCACGCCCCTTTTATTATTTATGCATTATTATTATTTGTGTTGTACTATTATTTGCATTATTAGTATGTATTGTATTTGTGTGTGGATGGACGAAAATCGTCCTACATTATTGTTTATTGTTTGAGACCGGCAAAAAGCCAGTCTCGTAAAGTGTAGCTGGTGGGGATGGGGTTAAATCTCCATCCCAGAAAAGCCTGTGGGAATGTGGATGGAGCCTTAATAAAGTAATTGTCTAATAGGTAATTAAGGATCCAGCCACAGTATGAAAGCCCCACCGGGCTCAGACAGACGGAGAGTATTAGAGAGATGGAGAAGTAAACAGAAAAGAGCGAATGCTACCTTGAACAAAGGTACTCATTTGATAAGGAGAATGAGTTGTTAGTGTTTATTTTGGCCCATGTGCCCGTTTTTTTGGTGTGTTTTTGTTTAACTGTTTTGTTTGTTTGTTTAATTAATAAATGCACTGAGCGCAGCCATAGCGCCTCAGTTTCACCCATACATTCTGTGTATTAGTTTCATTTCCTGGTCTGACGTCACCACCCACATGCCACACAAAGCCATCTGTGACAAGGTTATATAACAATTGCTGCCAAACGCAGTGGGCTTCTGAGATTGTAGCTGCATGCTTCTCTGGGTCTGCAGCACCACTAACAGGTATGGAGTTGGAATATCAATACTGTAATGATATAAACATCTACATAACTAAATAGTTTTGGGCTCCCAGGTCAATTGATCCTCATCCATAGTTGCTAAACCCAGCACCTGTGATAGCATAATCCAGATTCTGAACAAGAAATCAACAGTGTAGATTTATTTTCTTCAGTTATGTGCTGGAGGGACAAGAATGGATATAAGAATGTAAATTGTCACATAATTAAAATAAATACCAGCACAGTATAGAAATTCCCACTAGATCCAAGTTTCCTTTTTTTCACAATTGAAGGACGTGTTAAATATGCATGGCAAAGGGTTCGTTTGTTGAAAGATATTGTCAATACACTATTCTTTCATCGATAAACAATTCAACTGGTAATGTCACAGACGTGCATACTTTTAAAACTTCAAGTGAGCAAGTGGATATTTCATAGGTCAAGTTCAGACAAAAATGCAATTTAGCCATGAGCCTCGAGGACAGGGAAATCGGTAATCACCAGCTATTACAGCAGCAAGCTGTTCTCCTTCTGTTAATCAATTAGTTCCCCATTTATCACAATGGATGGGAAGTTGGAACTAATGAGGTTGTTTCCTAGGGTCAAGGAAAGATAGAAATACCAGGAATGGATAGGGTAATTGTGCATAACAGATGTTTAGCATAGAGTGGCAGGCTTTATGTCAAGATCTGCACACCACATACGAGATACTGTTCCATACTGTGTGAAATTACGTTGTTATATACAAATAAATATATATATATATATATATATATATATATATATATATATATATATATATATATATATACACACAGTATATATATATATATATATATATATATATATATATATATATATATATATATATATATATATATATATATATATATATACATTGTTTAAACATGGATATGTTTGACTTATAATGCCTATACACTATAGAAGATAAATCTGGCAAAAGGCAACTGTCTCTACCCTCTGTATTGTATCATTTTTTTCCCCAGACATGAACAAGCTTGGTGTTCCCATAACTTAACTCTATGGTCCCCCCAATGTTAAATATCACGCTGATAACCTGGCCCTTTAAATCTTTTTACTGAGGCACTGTGAGTGACAGCCCTGCGCAGTGTAAAGGAATATCCGCTCGAAAGTGTCCTGAGGGCATCAGGTGATTCGAGGGCATTTGCCAAGCACTCCCACCTTTCACTTCCAGAGCTCGGCAACTCTACGAAATCAAGCCACCCTGTCCCTAACCCAACCCCAACCCTAACCTTAAGCAACCCCAGCCCTAAAACCTAAACCTAACCATTAACAATCATCTGATGCCCTCAGGACACTTTCTAGGGAATATTCCTTTGTGGGGTGCTTTCACGGAGATCATTCTGCGCAGATTCTGTGCAGAATCTGACCAATTTAGCCAATGGGTGTGTTCACAGAGATCATTCTTAGAAGATCATTGGCTAAATTGGTCATATTCCGCGCAGAATCCGCGCAGAATGATCTCCCTGAACGCACCTGAGATTCTGAGCTTTAAAACAAGGTCCTACTTGTGTATTTCCAGTAGATGATCGTATTAGGGGCAGCAGTGTGGAGTAGTGGTTAGGGCTCTGGACTCTTGACCGGAGGGTCGTGGGTTCAATCCCCGGTGGGGACACTGCTGCTGTACCCTTGAGCAAGGTACTTTACCTAGATTGCTCCAGTAAAAACCCAACTGTATAAATGGGTAATTGTATGTAAAGATAATGTGATATCTTGTAACCATTGTAAGTCGCCCTGGATAAGGGCGTCTGCTAAGAAATAAATAATAATAATAATTAGGAGATAGCTGTGAATGCGAGTGTTTCGCAATGATACTGCTGTAAGACAGACCCACCTCGGTGCAGTAAACAAACATTTTCACACAAAACCTTTACAAAATAAGAGAAATGGCAACATCGAAGGCACAAGGACCTATTTTCTGATAAATATATATTTGTTTTTCATGTTTGTGGATCAGATGCATGAGACAAGCGCTGTTATGGGTATGTAGCACAGGTATCCACCTTGCTGACCATTGAAGCCACAGTGAACAGCCTGATCTTGTCCCACATGATCAGGGTGCCTGGGACAAATAAATTAATGTTTTTTTTTTTCTTTTTGTTTTTTTTTGGCACATTTTCAATGAGTCAGTTTTTTTGGTTGCTTTTGGTCCCTTTTGTATATAAGGCCAGAATTTCTTTACTTTGTATCCAATTTGTTAAAAAAATTTTCCATGTTCACTACATGTTTCATTGTGCACTGTCATTGAAGCTGGCCATGCTAAAATATTTTTTACAAACAATAAATAATGTTTTTTTTTTCTAAAAAGCATCTCTCTTTTTCTGTGGTTCTTGTTATCTGTATTGAACAGGGTGAGTTTCAGACTATTTCACTTTTTTTAATGAAAGCCTGGTGTGTGCACATGCATTTTATGTATGACATGTACCTGTAACCTTTATAGTTAAAGAGTTCTAGCCACAAATCTAACAACAGTAAAAAACAGGCGAAAATAGGAGGGACTTCAAAGGGTTAAACACAATGGCCGTACTTGGGCTTCACTTAACAAAGCCTCAGGCCCCAGCCTTAACTTGCATTTGAAGTTTTTCACTTACAGCGTACTCGAGTGGAATGGAGTCCAGATGCAAAGAGGTACACAGAAACACATGGTGCACATCAAAGGCATGTTAATGCTTCCTGTGGTATCTTACAACAGTCTTTGCCAGATATACAGTAACTTTAAGGAAAGTTGTATGTATGTGTGAACTTGGTAAATTCAATCTTCAAGAAAACAGACCAAAAAATTACATATGTGCCAATAAACTTTTGAAATGATCCAGCAAAGAGTTATTTTGTTTGCGTGTGTGCGTGAATAGAAATGAAATGAATCTACAATGGAGGTTAAATACAAGACTAAATCTGAAGTTTTAGAAGTCAGTTTTGAAGGTAGAAAGAGAAATAGCTTCCCTATTAGCCATATGGAGAATATTCCTGCATCAACTAAAAATAAATAATTAATCCGTGGGGAGTGCTGCGTAGTAATCTTGGTTTATTTTTACAGTCAATAAGCAGTTGCTGTGTATTTGGCCTTAAATTGGTTAATACAGGATCCATATGCATGATAGCATCCCCACTGGGCTTTGAATCTGTAATGTGTGTCCCCATTGTGTGAATATTCCCCTGTACATGTTTCCCAGTGTCTCATGCTGCCAAAGGGAAACATTTAGGGAACAGCGGACATAAATGTAGTGCCAACACTCTAACATTGAACTTAGTTTCACTAGATCAAAGAAATCTGCCTCAAATTAAAAACCTGTATTTTTATATTACATGTTGAAGGCTTCCTCCTGTGCTTACAGTTAAGTGCCTGCACCCAGTTTCTAATTATCACAGGAGACACTTGATTTGATGGCATCATCATATGATTCCACTTTATCTTTCAAGGTTTACAGATGTAGTTTCTGTTTTCTTTTTTTCTTTGATACATTTCTGATGCTCTTCATGACATACAAGACTGCTGTGATTTTCTTTCCTACCTCTGCTTGGTCTGTTTGTAGTTACATTACCGCAGCCTGTATACTACAGAACTTGGCAAGGCTGCTTTACCATAGTTATAATTCCTTTTGTATAACAAAACAGATACAGTGCATCCTAAAGCCTCCTACAAGCACCAGGTTTTTGAACTAACTTGCATTAGTTAATATGGTTTTAAAGAAATCAGCTTGCTCATTTGCAAGCAAATGAAGCAAAGATTTATTTATTCTCCAAGCACTTTCCCCACTTATACTGTGCAAAATACAGGACACACAAGAAAATGGAGATATGTTTTTCTGTTTTTCTTACAGGGTGTGGTGTTAATTGCTGAATGAAAGGGACATTTAAGGTGAAGGTAAAAGCCAGAAACTAGTGCCCGATTGTAATGGTTAGAACAAACAAAGCACCCTATACATGTAGCTGCTGTAACCCTGGATTGCAACACAGTTTAATTGCCACGTTTTTATGCCATTCTAATCAAATCCTTATTTGAACTATCTCTGTCATATTTATATAATATCAATCATCGTTTGATATCTTTCATCTCGCCCACAGGTGATCCATCACAAAATGCAAATCTAGCTGGCCTTTCCTTAGTCACTGCTGGCGCCCAATTATCCAATTATGCCTTAGAAAACAATTTTTGTCATAAAAAGACAACTATTCAACTATAACAGACACAGCTGCATATAATACAGTACCTATAGTTGGGCAAGTTGAAATGTGCATGTATGGTCATGTGCCAAGACATAGATAAAACAATTGCACTGGTAGTCCCTGTTTTATTTTGATTTAAGAATGTTTATAAATGGTAAAACCACTTGCCTAGTGAAATAGCACTATTATAGTTTCCTGTACACAGAATCATTATTTCAGTTCACTCAGTCATCAATGGTGTCCAGTGAATAACATGGCTGATTCTTAAAAAAAATTACTAAATGTGTTTTATTAGTCATATATGTGGAATGAAGGTAAAACAAAAAATGTTGTTTTTACAAGTAGATGGATGTAGCTGCATTGTGTGATGGATTATCACAGGGTTTAACACAGGGTGGGGCAAATCCATGCCCATCTGGATAGACATTAAGAAATAAAACTTGATCACTTCCAAGATCCTCAAACAATAATGGTAGAATCAGCGTTTTTTAAGTTCATGCATTTCAATTTGAAGGCATTGTGAAAAGCCCATGCAACATCAGGTGGTTCATAAATGGCAATAAATATTTGCCTTGTGGTTCATTGGCTTAAAGTTTAGAGCTGCTTTTTATTCTTAATTTAATTAAATTACTTTCTGAGCCTGTGGTTATCAGATTTTAGTGGTTAACCATCAAAGCTGTTTTTCTCTTTTTTATGAAGAAGAAAAACAAACATAAGTTGAAATATGCGTGATCTATTTCTTTAAACAGGTTTTTAAAATTTTCATAGAAAAATATGGCCTATCATTACTATGTAACCATGGCTTATAATTATATTTCTATCCCTGGGGTTGTTCCTGGTCTGTGGGTTTTCCTGTGCTCTCAACCTTTGTGCAATCATTTTTATGTAGCTTTATTACTTTGTAGATAGTCGTGTTTTTTGCAAATGGCTAGTCTGCTCTTTTTCCTTTTAAGCCAAATGCACCATATCCAAAGTATGGAGTTTCTTTGTATGTGTGTATTCCTTATTCATATTCATATTCATATGTATTCAACAAAAATGTGTTTATGGAGAAAGACAGGAAATATATGAGGAGAAATTAGAAAGGAGAATTAAAATGATGGTTTGCATTGCTTACAGTGGTTTTAACTGCTGGTTTCTACGTAATGACATTTCTGTATTGTTATTATTTATTATTATTTAATTCTATATAGTGTTGCATTCTGAATACTTCTGAAGCCTCTGTATTTCTCAAAAAATATTTCCTAGAAGCACAGTATGTATTTAATGTTAACATTATCTCCTTAATTCGAAATTGCTTTAAAATGATTATCATGAGGCATTGTATGCACAATTCAGAAACAATGGCAAAAGAGTTGAAAGAATCCTATTGCAAAGTGATGATTCCTGATGCAGAGGGATATGCTGTAGGATTTAAAAGATTCCACAGTTTTTTATTTTTTTCCTCTAAAAGTTTGATCAGCCCGTGTACTGCATGAGTCTACCCTGGAGTCTGAAAATGTATTATCAACTGCAATTTCCTAATTCTGAATCTAAATTAGCATCCTCTTTTGTTATTTTTGCACTCATACCATTCATACACAAATGGCAAATATACACCAGTATGAACAGGCTTATGCTTTAAGATGACTTTGCACTTCTTTCTTTTTTACATACTGAAAGCAAAGCGGGTAGAAGTGAGTTGAGCCACAACTCAGAACCCCTGTGTACACCTGCTTCAGGAACATAACTCCAGCTTACAGTCATGTTTCTCAGTCTATTTCCTGAATTAAATCCAAAATGATTGTGCAAATATAAGTGAAAAGAATATATCCCCTGCAGACACGAATATAGCTTTGATTTAATTCAGGCCTATGTCAAAGCATGTTGGTGTTTTTTTTTTTTTTTTTTTTTAATTATAGAATCTCTTTTTACAGAGTGCAAGACTGCAATTGGATCTATAAACAATTTAGACATAGTGTTTGTCTTACTTCTTAGAAGAGCATAATTAACACAATAACGTTTCAAAAGCTAAAATAACAAGATTATTACCCTCCCTTTGTAATTACAATATGGAGGCCATCTTTGTTTTTGTTTTTTTTATGTATTTACTGCTGCTTTAATTTCATTTGATGTTTTTAGAAACCAGCCACAGCAATGAGAACCCTGGCTCCAGATGGCCTATAATCATGGTTGGATGTATTACCCTGTGTAGTAACTATTTAATTTGGCTTACTAGACGGCCCTTACTTTTGCGGGCTCCACCCCCAGCCTTAGTTATAATTAATTGCATCAGAGAGGGCCTTGTTAAATAAGATATTGCACTGCTATGCTGTGGACTGTGCGAAACTTTGTCAAGTGCTGTTTTTCCAATAAAACACTTAAAAAATATACCAGTTGTTTTCTTTTCAAGTTACCACACCCTGTTACCCTGATAATTTGTAGGACGAATTGTACAAGTATGAAGTTACATGTTACTAAACATCTATACTGTATGTGTGTTATTTGTATATATGATTGGTATATATGATTGATTATTTGACTTAAATTATGAACTGCCGACAAAAGTATGCCAGATAATTAGTTTTTTCAAGCTTTGCAGAACTTCAAATTTAGTTTTCATTTGGTTTATTTCTCTATCCTTATTTGCCTATATGTACAACAATTATTATTATTATTATTATTATTATTATTATTATTATTATTATTATTATTATTATTATTATTATTATTATTAATCATTGATTTAGCCATTATAAAACTAACAGGCCAAAGATGATAGTTCTGAAATATAGTACCTCACATTTATTCAAATCCTGAAGCTTGAAAAGAAGGACATCTGAGTGGATGGAGAGGGGCTGTGAGAGATTAACATGTGCTTCCTTTTCAATTATAGCTGATAGAAAAATAATGAAAAGGTACAAGAGCCTCTGCAGAGGAAGTGAGTACAACTACTTCAGGAAGTTATTTAGCCACTTCAGAACACCATTTTGACAAAAAATAATAAGAATAATCTTGGGGACAACTGACCATTGGAAAACATAACATGACCATTTGTGTCAAAGTAAATTGGAAAGGGGGAGTAACCAGGTAACTCATATTATTTGATTTTGCTGTATGCAAGTTAAAATGTATGTATCTATGATCATACAGTATGTAGTGCATGGATCTTATTTTTTATTTTCAGGCAAATGGCATTAGCTGTACAATCTCACTACTAATTATTGCTTGTCAGATGGTCTGAATGCCTCACACTTGCCTCCTCCTACGGATTTGCATTTGACTGCTGATTTGGAAAGTATTGGTATTACTAGGTCTGATAAACTTTGCAATCTGGTCAAACAGTTCAGATTGTTTAAACTCTGTTAAACTTTGCAGGTAGCCTGGTATACCTATAACATATCCATCTCATCCTTTATCTACGAAACAGGTCTACACCCCTTGGCAAACTGTCTTACTTTAAACTTCAGTTCCATCTGATCATTATAATTAGGGCTTCTGTTTTTCAGTTTGTATTAATTTCATTTTTCGTTGCTTATTTTTAGCTGTTTTCGAATTTTATGAAAATCTTTTTTTTTTTCCAGGGCTTTCACTTTTTATACACTGTATGAAATCATAGTTTTTCGGTACTTTCCAAAATGCTTGACTGTTTTTTTCTGTCAAAATATGTATAGTAGTAACTCGACAATACTTGCACACTTTTAAAAGTTTCAATGCTTGTTATATGTAGTTTAATCTGGAGAATAGAAAATGACCTACAAATTTCATATACATGACTTGGCTTGTTACTGATTTAAAAGGTAAAATCTATTCTGCTGTTAATTTGAATACAGCTGTTCCTGCTATCTCATATAGGAGCCATGTTATGTATTTTACATTTGGTATGTTTTCATTTGAATATTGGAACAACATGTGTAATCCATGCTACTTGTATTTAACATTAAGAGGCACATAATGTACAGTGTTAACCATTCGTTCTGTCTGATTCTTTGTTTAACAGGCTAAATTCCACTAAACTGTTCCAAAAATAGTCGCTTATCTAAAAATGAACTTCCTGAGATTTTTTAACTTGACCGGACCTTTGAGTAAGCAGATGTGAAGCAGATTCAAGAGAGATAAGCTGGCAATTTTGTTGTGAAAGTATGCTTCGAGACCTCACTTGTTTTACACAAGATTTGAATCCAGGCCTCCTGATACGATAGGCTTGTGAATTCATCCAGTACACCCTATTCAGCTACAAAGAGCCTTTATTATCATATCATTTTAAAGAGGGTTAAATAACATTCTTGCATGTTAATTATTATTATCTTTTTCTCTTTTTCTTTTGGGTACATGAAATCCTGCATATATTCTCACTTTAAATAAAAGTGTATGCATTGTCAAAAGACAACAATTACAGTAGTTTCTTTTTTTCTTTTTACTACTTTAATAGGCACCCCTCATCATTTATCAGGTATTTAATTTATGCATGTTTTAATGTTTTTTGTCTTCAAGTTTTCACACTAGAAGTAGACATTCATTGGTAGATATGTTGATTTGCCAACCAGATATGTGTGGTAGTTATTTCTTAAATGACATGCATAATAACATTACCGTGAACTACAAATATATTGTCTTATTTCTTACTGTAGTGTACTGCGTTCTCCAGAGCATTTTAAAGACAACGTATAAAGATCACAGTGGACTAAATCACAAACTGGACCACTTGAGATTTCTTCTGATTAATTTTTTAAAAACATTTTTTAGTCATCTTATTTAAACCATAACATTAGATAAAAGAACATATAAACTAGCACATGTGTAAACCTCAAACCTGGGAGTGTGGGGGGTTAATTTAGATTCAGATGCTTTAAGTATAAGTGGGTAGTTTACCAATTGGCATCTACGCCTCTGAACAGTTTATATGGTCTCCATTTATCCAAAATTAGGAAGCGCACAGGACCACAAACAGGCTTCAGGACATTTTTAGCAGAGATTTATGTCTAATTGGTAACAGAAACACACCATTTGCAAACACATTGCGCAAAGGCAGTGCTTTTGATCTGAAGATTATAGGGTGCCATGTGTACAAAAAAAAAGCGTTAATATTTTAACGCTTTTTTCCAGATTTAACTTAAATCTTGTATTTTTTCCCCAGATTTAACATAAAATCTTGTATTTTTTCCCCAGATTTATAAATGTTGTGAAAATAAATATTTTTTTAAATGTGTACATTCAGATATCATTTATAAATCTTAAAATATTTAGCAACTTTTCAACATTTAAATGCTAAATCTTTATTTTAAAAATAAATATATAATTTGTTATTAAATATTTATTTTGAGAATCAAGATTTAGCTGTTCGCAAATAAATCTGGATTTTGTGAACTTAAATATTTAACTAAATCTTAAATCTCTAAAAAGATGTAACATTAATAATAAAGATTTAACCAATAATAATAATAATAATAATAATAATAATAATATAATTGCAAGAGGGATGCAGTGAAGTTTAGAAAGATTAATCAAATAATAAAAAATAAAAAAAAATCCTAAGGCTGGAGTTTAAGAAAAATAATTAATTAATTAATTAATATACCCAAGTACGTAACAGACCTTACAGAAACCTTTTTTTTTTTTTTGCCATTAAACTCCTTGACGTTACTTTATTTCCGAAGTCACCTCAGATGCTGTAGCATTATAACTACCATCTCCTGGTAAATCTGCACATTTGAGCTGGTAAATCTACACATTTACTGGTTAATCTGTAGATTTACCGATTTTACATATATATATATATACACACACACACACAAATAACAAGTAATTCCCAAATTACTAGTGTATTAATTGGACAAATTACCATACTCGTTATGAATACTGATTTGTACTTGTACTTAGGCACACCCCTACTGTAAAGCAGAACAGATTATGCTACCTTTTTGGGAACAGCGGTAAAGAGTCTTCTGAAACCTATCCTCTCTCTCTGCTTCTCCCGCACATGCTTGTCCTCAATATACTCTGGACCGTTCAACATTCAACAAAATACTAAAAATTGGTTTATCTAGCTTTTGAAGAATATATGGTTTTGGTATTTTCAGCCCTAGAAATATATATTTGTTTATAATGAAACTGTAAAGATCGTTAATGTTAATCAATATTTATGTCCTACCATTCACAAACAGCTGCAGGATTTTTGATTGTTCTGATTTTCTCGCTGACTACTAAAATCTACTGTCATTTTTTCCCCCCATTTTTTTCTTTAGCACCATTATGAATAAAACCCAATGCCTTAACCGGTCAAATGAAATGGTTACCATCACCTCCCACCATCAACTAACAGACCACCAGTTGGTTACGCCCTGTCTGAAACCCCACAATAGCAGGGGAGAACTGCAGACAATGCTGTCGTTACTCCCCTGCATCCCTGCGCAGTCCCAGGCATGCTGCTCCGAGGAATCCCCTGCTATTCTTCAGTTGCTAAACGAATTTACTACAACTTTTATATGCAGGCTGAGCTGCAGTTACATAGGAAAAGAAACAGAAGCAAACTGTTTCTGGATGAGATAACCTGAAAGGGCAGACATGCCAGGTGGATGTCAACAAGATGCCTGTGAAAGGTTGAACAGTTACCAAAGTAGCCCTTATTAAATAGTACATACCTGTAAGAGGCATGCTAACTGTATGATTGTCTATTGAATTTATGTATTACAAAAATATACAAAAATAGTGAAACAATAAAAAAAAACATACATTTGCAATACAGTCATACTTTTTTTAATGCACTGAGACATTTGATTCCTTTATCCTAGCCCTCAAATTATTGAGCTACTAATCCATTTCCACACTAGTCCATATTAAAACCAATGAATATCCAGATCACTGCTCTTGAACAAATATACATGTGTTATAATGATTCTAAATTCAGATGGAACCTTAATGTTAGCAGCCTGACTTTAGAATAATACAGTAAGAATGCAGCTTGGGCTTAAGAAAATGTTCACACTTTCATAAATGACAGTTTAACAAAGAAAGCGGTTGTCTCTACAGTGGAACCTAATTCAACCTTGACTGACAGGCCCTGATATTCCTCCCACGCAAGGGTGGGGTCTTCCCTGACTGACTCACACACACACACTTACACAATTTCCTTGCAATAGGATTTCCTTTCATTGAGATACAGGTGAAAGTTTTACTGTGGGCCTGCCTTTTTGCCTTTACACTTCAGAAGTCTGTTTCAAGTTCAAGATAGGGAGTGGGTGGGCAGCCTTTGTTTTGACTTGGTCACTGGGCAACACTCCAGACCAAACAGAGTTTTATTGTTATGTTTCTAGCCCCCCTCCTTATCAGTGTAGGCGTTGCAGACCTTTAGACTGAGCGGATCACTTTTTAAGTGAGATTACAAATAAATAACGACAAAATTTAACAAACCATAAATTAACACTTATGAATCAGTGCCTGTTCAGTTGGGTGGAGTAAGGAGAGTTTTTTGGGGGGTCAAAATAATACCATGGCTTTGTAATGCTGCTGTCAGAATAAACATTCCTAACTGCTTTAGTTCTGTTGTTTTTAATATTATCTTAATGATGGGACTATACTAGTTAATAGAATGTTCTTCATTCAAAATCACAGTGATTCTAAACAGGTTTGAAACATTTTTTGCTCAGTCACATAATACACCTGACCAAGAGTAGTGTGATGGACCCCAGTACATATATGAACTGTGAATGCAGGAAACGTATAAATGCTGCACAGCTGGAAAATACTGGTTTAATTACAACATATACTAGCATTTACACGTCCAGGGCTCTGTGTACTAATATTACTTACGTCCTTCGTAGAATTTTTGCGTGTGAGGTACTAAACAGCTCTTTTTTGTGAACAACTACCGTAACATCACAGCAAGTTTACGAACAGCATAAATTACTGCTCATTATACAGGAGAGATCATTCTAAATACATTCGCAATGCCTAAAGTCAAAAATTAATGGTATAGTTAGGGTGACCAGGCATCCCAGTTTTCCATCGAAGGACCCGGTGTCCTGACATTTCGCTCAACATGTTTAAAAAGTCCTGGTTTTCAACCACTTCCTGTACCTTTGTGTCAAAATAATGTAAATAACTGCTTTGAGTTTATGGCAATTGCAGTGAACACCAAATACAATAAAAGGCAAGGTACTAAATGAAGAATATTATTTTTATAAAGTGATTAACATAGGTGTACGTGCTTATTCCTCAGTGTGCCTTGCGTTTTTATTTAGTTTATATATTCAATATGAATCTACAATTATGTGTAATACGGTCATTTGTAGCTGTTCGGTTCTGCCGCGATTTAGCCGACACTAGGCAGAGCAGCTAGAAGTTGGAAGCACATCAACAACTTCAATAGAGCCTGACGCAGTCTGTAGGTAAAGTGTATCTGCAAGGACAGCTTTAAATTCTAGTACGCCTGGTGCATGTTCACCATTTAGGCCTTGCAAAACAAATGCAATGTGTAACTCATACCGATCTTGGGCATCAGTCGACTCGTCAGTGACCACTGACAAGCAGCTATACTGTTTTACCAATTCCATAATCTCCTGCTTGTGATACTCGGCAACTTTATGTAAGTATTCATGTCTCAGCTGGGCTGATGAAAGAATCAGGACCGGAAAGGGAAAATTGTAATGTCGGACCGCAAAGGGTTAAGAGCAAGAGCAAATGGAATTGAGATGAGAGTTTTCTGTGAGCTTTTGTCCATGGAATTTGTTTTTCTTAAGTTTTTCTTTCACGTCCTTCATAAACAAATCAATTTCTCCGACTTTTAAAAATGATCTATTGGTAAGGCCCCGTGTAAATCGCGATTTCACGGGCTGCGCAGAAATCGTGAAATTAGCCCAATACCGCGATTTTTACAATATTCTTAAGAAATAAAAATAAATGATTTCATAATTATTTGTATTTCATACAAAAAAAACCATTAAAATTTATGAAACAGTACAGCGCTGCTGTGTGCCTGTGTCTACTATTCGGCATTCACATAGTGCTGTGCAGTAAAGGTCTTCACGGGTCTACCCGGACCCGAGTGTTGCGTGACAATTTTGCACCCGAAAACCCGTTTGGTATGGGTCGGGTCTCGGGTGCAAAATTGTCACGCAACACTCGGGTCTGTCAGGATTTTGTTTACTCAGTAATACACAAACTGTCGATTACTATTAAAGGGGCTCTCTTTGGTACTATACATCATTGTTTATAATTCCTGTTGCGTGGATTGGCTTCCCCCAGTAGCACATGACATGGCTTGCAGAGCGCAGCAGCAGACACGTGACCCATATCGAAGGTGTTAGTGCCTCCCCATGCGCAGAACTTTGAAGACATTCGCAGAGCAGAAGATCAGGGAAGGCAGTGTTGTACAGTGTTTCTTGAGAAAATGAATAGATTGATCTTTAGATCTGTGCTGCTTTTGCATTTTTTTAAATGTACTTTCAGTTGGAAGGTTTTTTTTCTTTAAAAAAATAAATAAATAGAAACTGACTATAATTTTCGCAGAGACGCAGAGATGCATTAGGGCTTCTGGTTTTCGTTGTTTTCATCCTACTTTTCGCCTCTCATTTACGAATTAATTTCACAGTTAACACATTTCTCAGTTTTAATTCAGAAACCAAAACACATTAAACAGTGGTCAGAGTCATTTTAAAAGGGAAGTAGTTGAACACGACGAAAACACACTCAATATATAGGCTATTCAGTGCTAACTAGCAGTTTGAAGACTATTAGTTTGTCAGATTACATTTTGAAATGAAAACAACAGATTTTGAAATGTTTTGATAGACTAAATCAAAGTAGCTATTTTAGAGGTATAACATAGCTTTCATAAAGGTAGGTTTATTCTATCGTATGGGGAGGCAGTATCGCTTATGATAGGATTTACTGGGCCCTGGTGCAAGACTGTAAAGTAAACCCCCAGCCAAAAGAAACAGAAAAAAAGAAAAATGCAGACCACTGCTGCAGCACAACAACAAAACATTTTGAAAATAAATACAGCAAAATCTGAATCGGTCAAAATGTTTTTTTGTTTTTTTCTTCAACAAAACATATTATCGAGACAGTAATCAATCAAGTAACTACGGAAGAGCCCTAGGGCCAAGGGAGAAAAAAAATAAAAACTAGAGTACAGGAAGTATCTCTGCTACGCCTTTCAGGGAAGCTCCTCGTACGTTTTCAAAGTGCATAGATGCTATCCTGGCCCCCTTGCGGCTGCAGGGGATCAGAGTAATAATCTCGACGACTGGTTGATCTGTTCCCAGTCGCGAGAGGGAGCAGTGACCCACACGACGGTCATGACAGAGCATCTGGCGTGGCTGGGCCTCACCATCAACGATGCAAAGAGTTAGCTTACACCTGTGCAGTGCACCACGTACTTGGGGCTCCGGCTGGACTCCAGTATGATGCGCACATACCTGTCGGATGACAGAGTAGCAGCTATCCAGGGTTGTCTCTCCCTGTTTCGACAGGGATCACAGGTCACCCTCCTATTGTGCCAGAAACTGTTGGGTCTGATGGCCGAAGCCATATCGGCCATTCAGCTGGGTCTACTTCTCATGCGCCCGCTCTAAACGTGGCTCAATGCGTTCCACCTACATCCCAAGCGCGACAGACTGACGGTGTCTCATATGTGCTCGGCAGCACTACGCTGGTGGAGGAACGAACTCTCACCTGCGTGAGGGCGTAAATATGGGAGTGGTTTTCAACTGCCAAGTGGTGACGACAGATGCCTCTAACTTGGGTTGGGGGGCAGTCTGGGAAGTCATAGGAGTCAGCGGGTCCTGGTCGGACAGCTGGACGTCCCTGCATATAAACATGCTGCAGCTGCAGGTGGTCTCCCTTGCTCTCCGCCATTTCCTCCCAGTGCTAAGAGGTACACATGTGTTGGTCTGGATGGACAACACAACAGTGGTGACGTATGTCAACCACCAGGGTGGCCTACGTTCCCCGGGTTGTATCGCATTGCCTTCATGCTTTTGATGTGGGCTCAGAGGAACTTGCGGTGAACTGGGCAGTGGACCTCCTCTCGAGGGAGGGTCCCCTTCCATCAGAGTGGCGACTCCACCCTCAGGTCGTGGAGCACATTTGGGAATGATTCAGGAGGGCACAGGTCGATCTCTTCGCAACGGTGGAGACGACACACTGCCCCGTGATACTCCCTCCACCGCTTAGGTGGTCCACTTGGCGTCAACGCCTTAGCGCACGAATGGCCCAAAGCATTTTTGTACGCTTTCCCGCCTATACCACTGCTCCCGGCCTTTCTTGAAATCTGGTTCTCGACCCTATGCCAGCTGTTACAAGGCCAGTTTTGAGAGATCCCGCTTCACATGGATCTCCTCAGTCAGGCGAGAGGCACTCTTTGGCACCCAGAACCGGGCAGGTTCCAGCTATGGGTCTGGTCCCTGAAAGGGACCGCTGGTTAGCCCTAGGGCTATCAGATGCAGTTGTGGGTACCTTGCAGAATGCAAGGGCAGATTCCACTAGGTCGTTGTACACCTACAAGTGAAAGTATTTTCAAGCTTGGTGTCTGGCTGGAAGCCATGACCCAATCTCTTGCCATATGCCAGTTATCTTACAGTTTCTGCAAGAACTGCTTGATGCTGGTAGGTCACCTTCCACTTTGAAGGTGTATTTAGCGGCGATTTCTGCATGCTATGCCCCCGTAGATTCGGTGTCTCCAGGTGCACATTTTTTGGCTACCCGAAGGCGCTCGGCGATTACGCCCACCCAGGAGGACTGTTCTCCCCGAATGGAGCCTTGATATTGTATTGTAGTTTGAGCCCATATGCTCCATAGAGTTGCAGTACCTGTCCATGAAGACAGCCTTCCTCGTGGCTATCATCTCCGCAAAGCGGGTCAGTGAACTGCAGGCACTGTTGGGGCACATCCTGGGGCAATGTGTTTTTATATAGAAAAGCCAGCCTTAATGGAGTACTACTAGGGCTGTGGCTGGCTTGTTTTTATTACTGGATAATGGATACCTTGGAGCATTCGTTCTTCATATTGTACACCCCAGGGAATTATGCATAGGAAAAAACAAAATTATGCAAGGAAAAATACAAAATTATGCAAAATTATGCAACATTAAATCCTTTGTATTATTTGTTTACAAACTGAATTAAATAGAACACTGTTTTAACCTTCTTTAGAAATATGTACAGGTATTTTGTATTTATATAGCACACAGCACATTTGTATCACAGAATCAACTGCTTTATCATTCCTTGAACAAAAAAGTGACCCATCAGGTGTAAATTTTAAAACTAAATGCAGTTGTTAAATAAGGAAAATAAGGACTTTTCAGCAGAATTACCCTGCTGTGAATTAGATGCTCACAAGTGCAAAAAAAAAACAATCAAAACTATTAAACAAAAGTACTGTGCAATGTAACAAAGAAATATGTGCAGTTATATTGGGTACTTCTCATACTACCATAGCACAGCAGGTAAAAATTAAATAAAGCATCAAAGACTAATCAAAATGATTTTATGTTGACGTGAAGTCTTTTTAAATTGCAAGATTGAAGTAACGGAAAACCGGCTCTTTAGTTTGTCCTCCGAAAGAGAACGCCATTGATCAGAGAGAACAAGGTTGTACAGCGAGTTGCTGCGCTCAGCATCAGCTGTGTTTGTTACAGCATGTATGTATATAAAAGCTAATGTTTTTATATTCGGGAGTCGGTCGGATGTTGCTGACCAAAACATGGCGACGTCAATTCCCCCTGACTATTGAGCGCGCTGGATCGCGTCGAGCACCACCTTCCCGGTATACAAAGCAAACTCCTCTTCTGGAATGGCACTTAAGCCAGGAATTGAAGCGGAATCCTCCTTGACATGAGACATTACAGGAACTCTTCTGGGGTTGAAAATCCGTACGCATTTCAAGAACTTAATTGCGGGCTGCCCACTCTCAGTATCACTTATGGACCATTTTTAACAGTCTTAAGGGTTATTATGCGGCAATGCTTGATCATACGTTTTATGCGTAAAATTAGGCGGGCGCGTAATTGCGTAATTCCCCGGGGTGTAATAGGAATTACAACTTTAATGGCACACTATAGACACCTTTGGTGATGTTATTATAATAATAGAAATACAGAATTTACATTGTTCCAAGGCTCTTCCGTTATTATCATATATCCTAATATTTTAATAAATCAATTATGTAGCAAGATTTTTTCAATTATGTAACTTGATTAATAACTCTAGTTAATATTGAAAACATATTAATATCCTCAGATTAGTCACAAAACGTATTAATAATAGGCATCAATTGTTTTATTCTTTTAATTAATATATATATATATATATATATATATATATATATATATATATATATATATATATATATATATATATATATATATATATATATATATACACACACACACACACATACACCCGAGTATTCCAAAACCTAGCCCGCAGTACAAATGTATTCGTTACAACTGCGAAAACATAATTCTATGAACACGCTTACAAAGGAATATCCCAAAAGCATGTTTATTTAAGAATATCCCAGAAAAACATTTGTTCGATATGTATATTTTAGTTGTATAAAGGGAAAAAGTACAGTGCATACAGTACGCAAATACATACCTGTACTTTTTGGCGTATTACAGTTGTCTATGCACTGTATAATTAATTACTGATGAGAAAATATTTCAGTTTGTGTTTACTTAAATAACTCTGCAATTATTGGTTTCCGTGTTCCGTGCACCTTAAGAAAGCAAAACAAAATGTATTTATTGCCATTGTTATGTTTATATATATATATAATTGTATTTATTCATTTTTGGTTTATTTATATATTTTAAAGGTGATTTATTTTAAAGTAACTAAAAGCCCGGAAAAGTTTGAACAGGAACTTTCACATACAAACAGGTGAATCTACGTCCGTGAGAGAGGCATGCGTAAAATAGCAAGCACAAACCAAAGTCGTAAATCAGGAAAAAAAAATGATAATACATAAAGGGTAAGCGAGAAACTTTGATATTATAATGAGATTCGTAGAAACGAACAATTGTAACTATACACTACCGCAGCATGGAAGAAACTAAGTTATGGGAGTGAAAATGACTTTAATACATCGCGGGTAGGTCTACGAAGTCACAAAAACATACGAAAAGTCAAGATAGGAAAGAAAAATCAATGATAGATACATGGAACTTCTGCAGGTGTTTTTTTATTTTATTTTATTTTATTTTTTGTCAGATTGGAGGCAGGGGGCAATGTTTGGCCCCTGTGCTGAATTCAGTGGTAGATAGGTAGCTGTATTTTGTGATAACTGTAGCTGTATTTGTGAAATCAGTGTTCAAAGTGTTGTCAGGGGCAAATGATCCAAAACCTGTCCCTACTGCACTTCTTTCTGAGTAAAAAAAAAGCAGAAAACTGAAGTTTGACGCTATTTCTGGTCTTGGCTTCGGAAAAGGCAGTATTTCCCCTCCTCTAAACCCCGGTCTGGGTGTGGTTTTGAAAGACAAAGTTCTGCGAATGATGTGTATGCCTTTGATTCGATGCCTGACGAGAGAGGGTGAGTAACAGGGCTGTCCGGTACAAGTAAATATAAAGAAAAGGATATAGTTGTCTTTTTTCTTTTTCTTAAAGAGCATTTTCGCCGTAAAAGATATTGTGGATTCTGCTGCAGTGTGGCTTACAAATGTTCTTGCTGAAATTAAAGCCGAAACCTGCTTGTGTATGTAAGTTAAAATCTGCTAACGTTTTCTTTACATGTTTCTTTGATTGCTTGAGTTTGCATTTGTTAGTGTTTTACATATATATATATATATATATATATATATATATATATATATATATATATATATATATTAGTGCAATAGGGTTCTAAGACAGTTTCAAACTAAGCAAATCTTGTACATGATTTGAAGGCAGGTGACTTGCTTGTAGTTTCCCTTTGTGGTTTTTGCTTATATTGTTATGTGTTAAGTCATAACTTAGTTATCTTATAATATAATTAGTAGTGCATATTGATATAGTTTATTTTAAAACATAGTTACTCGATTATAAAATAATAATAATAATAAGAAGAAGAAGAAGAAGAAGAAGAAGAAGAAGAACTAGAAGAATAAACATCTTAGGTACAAGAATGCAATAGGAGTACATTATTCGTTGTGTAATTCAAGTAACAGGTCTTTTCCATTTCATTTTTAATGATTCGTAATTGAAGAATTCAGATAACGTTAGGCCATATTGGGAGTACCGTGAATTTTACATGTACAGTACTTTACCTAGAAGAACACTTCACCGATTCACAGCCCTCAGTATTATTTTACACTACTGTCTATTATTAATACACCGCATGGCTCCTTTGATGAAGTAGGTTTCAGTTTTATTTACTAGCGTCGTCATTCTAGCATCAGTCACTGTATGTTTGATAAATAAACCGACCATATATAACGTTTTTTTTTTTAAAAAAATGGTTCTGGCAAAGTTTGACTTTACTGGCTTCAGAGGCAGTTAATGCCGTTAAAGATTCAGAATTACTGCACTATTGAAAAGGCGCCTTATGTTCTGGTTAAGGGTAGACTTTCCATTGTGTAAAGTCACTCAAAAATTCCATGAAGTTAATTTACATCATGGTGCGTGACATGAACCGAGGGATCTGATTAACAGGGCTGTGGAATATGTGAAATGTTTTGTGAATTATGTTTTGGTTCCAGACAGCACCACTTTTTTAATCAAAATGTCTCAATTCCTAGTCCTGGCTCAGGGATCTATGCTGCTTAACGTTTCTGGCAGTGTCCTTCTGTTTTATTTATAGTGATGATCTGTAATTCTTCTGGCATTCAACCCAGGGACTCATTTGAACTGTTTACTAGGTCTTTCACATTTGTATTGCATATTATTCAAAGTACTGCACTGTAGGCCTACTCTAAGCAGGCTACTCGCAAAAAAACACATAGGTACCGTCATATTTAAAAAAGATTAGTATGTCATTATAGTATTTAAACATGACAGAAACACCTTTAAGTAAAGTTTAATATATATATATATATATATATATATATATATATATATATATATATATATATATATATATATATATATATAGCTGCATGGCATAGCTGTCATTATTTTAACATTCACACTATAGATGCTATCAAACCGTTGACTTTATACAACACATACCAGGTCATTTGTTAAAAAAAAAATTCAAGCGGAAATGAAGTTTCAAAGCTTTTAGTCTTTCCTTTTATTTTAATTGCCTCAAATTTTTAAATGGAGAAAAATACTATAAAACAACTAAGTATTTGAATTCAGACTTGAATGTAATTTATTATTATTATTATTATTATTATTATTATTATTATTATTATTATTATTATTATTATTATCTGAATATAAACATAGGTGCTGGAATCTTTTTTAATAATAATAGCCTTCACATATATGCATTTATGACAGGTTGTCCAAGATGAAAGAGAGCAATATATTAAATGGCCTTGCACCATCGTATTTAAATCATCTTTTAATACCATATATTCCGAGACGCCCACTCAGATCACAGAGCACCAGGTTGCTTACTGTCCCACAAATTACAAAAAAAAAAACACAAAAAAAAACCCCACAAGCGGTAGAGCATTCAGTTATAGGACCCCAAAACTCTGCCGTGATCTGCCTAGCTCTATAAGGGAAGCCCCAAGTGTGCCACTGATTTTAAAGTAAGATTAAAAACACACTTTTAGTTGTTTTTTTTTGTAATGCTAAAATTGTGCTCCTTTTATTCTCTGCCTTGTTTTACTGTTCCGTGTGTTTCTTTTGTTTTCATTGCTTTTCTTCCATTCTTTTTTAATATTTGTCAATGTTTTATTCATGTGAAGAGCTTTGCGGCAATCTTTATTGTGAAAGGCGCTATATTAAAAATAAATGTTATTATTGTTCCCGCTCATTTACGGGCATGGCTCAAGGAAACCAGCCTTTTCCACCTTACATCGTTTAAGTGCTTACAACAATAAAGGGACCTTGTGTGAAATTTTCTTCAGTCAGCTTTTTGTACCTCTCGGATGTCTGCAGGGGAAATTATGTTTGATTTATTTTACCGACATTGTATCAGAGGCCCAATTTTCCAAAGCTGAGTAGATTTACATAAAAATGACATAACATTTTGCTCAGCAAGCTTGTAAATCAGTTTTGTCAATTCAATAAAGGTATGGGTAAAATAACAAAAAAGGTATAATAAAAATGACTGTAAGGTACAAAACTTGTTTAATAACTAGACCTTGTTGACTCTATTAACTATCTTAAGTTAATTTTGCTTACCTGAAATCCATTTGCAAGACTTTTTTGTTTGTTTCTTGGGGTTTCTGATACAAAGTTGGAATATACTGACTGCTTTCTAAAGAACCAATAGTAACTAGCAAGAGCAAATATGTGACTTTTTCCTTTAAGGCCTGTACATTAAGTCAGGTTAAATGAGCAATAAGGAGGAGTATTACGGTTATTTGGTCAGCCAAAAGTTTGCTCAACAGCCCAGGGTTTCTTGCTTTTCCCATATATACATATAGATTCTAATTATATATTTTTGTGCCAAGATTCATACCTTATAAAATAATTTATGTCAGCCCAAGAAATTATTTATTTTCAAACTAAACTGAAATATAGATCTAAATAAAACTTCTTATGTTTCTAACAGTAGTTAGACCGTCACAAAGATACAAGTTACAGTGTGTTTTAATGTATTTATATAGTAAACTAAGAGTTAAGTAAATGAGTTAGTCATTTTCCTTCTTTTTTATAACAAGTACTATTACTAAAAACTAAACACCAGTTTGTTGTTCATGCCAATAGCAGAGCAAAAGTGGAATATTTGTATTTAAGTAGCAAATTCTCATTTTATTTCTTGTAAAAAAAAAAAAAAAAAAAAAAAGTTCCTTATATCTGGGTCAAAGTGGCCTCGATTGGTACACCCAGACCAGCATTCTGATACTTATTTATTTTGATTATGCAGGTGCCATCTATTAGATTGCTCACGTGAATATAGCCCTCACTGAAGTTTTCAGCCACCTGGACAGGTTAACAACCTAAGACCTCTTGACAGTAGAGGTCCAATCTTCTTATTTGCCAAAATATGTTAATTAGGTAATGAGATTACCTGCAAAAAAACCTCACAATTTAGCATTAATCCATCAAATAAAGAAACATGAAGATCTGGTGTAGTCACAGAAAAGACGATTAGAGTATATGGATTTGTTCTTCCACCGGAGGTACAGAAATGTATCCCACAGGGTCGTATTTACCACAACGTACCGCATTTTACTCATTCAAAACATCAAAACAAACATTCCATTGTTGTATAGAGTAGACTGCAGAACTACAAAGTACGTCATGTAAAAGTAGTATTTATATTGTCTACGAAAGTCCATAGTTGACAGCTTTTGCAAAGATCTTCCAATTATACAGTCAATCAAACTCAGTGTAAAAATTCTCTTTTGGCTTTTTTTTTTTTCCTTGCTATGTGTACTTGTATAACATTCTGCAACCGAACTGTAGGTGTTGAAGGATTTCTTAGAATGAGAGTTTGGAAATAGAGTACAATGCATGTGGTATGACTTTTCATTGAAACTGACACTATAAATACTACTTTGTAAAGATAATTTCAGATGTGTTGTAGACCTTTGGATTTCATAAGTTTTATTTATATAATTATATTAGATTTTTTTTTTAAATGTTTATTAGTTTAGATAAGTGTTGCTTATTTTGCTAACTTTTGCCCAGTTGTTTTTCTCACTTTATTCTACTGTTTTAGGAACAACCTTATTTTTAGAGATTTGTGTAGGAAATGTTATACACTATTTGCACAGTGAAATTTGATTTATTCCCTTTTCTGTCAGAATGAAATTTTCTTCTTGAAATATATTTGAATCTACTTTTCCAGTAGGTTTCCATATTTTAAATGCATGCATGCTGCATAGCATCTTGAAGTGAAAACGAAGCACAATAAAAAATCCCATTTATAAAGTATACTGTGATCAAATATTACCCTGTAGTCTAAGGAGAGCCTTTTGTGTGTGTATATGTATTTTAGCTTTTTTGGAAGTTTTAGTACAATATCTCCAATATAATTGAATTGTCTGTTTTATAGGAGTGTACTTGCTTGTTTGGTGTTCTGTTCTGTAATTTAACCAAAACCCTTCCTGCTTTATTTATTTCATTCAAATGTGCATTGAGTTTGTAACAGTCCAACTTTTTACAGGATAATGTTTTGGAAAATCTATACACATTTCATCTAAACATTATTTCATAAGCTTGTGATCTTGGCAGTATGGGGAACAAAATTTGCCCAGTTTAACTAATAATGCAATTATTGCACCATGTTTAAAAAAAAAAAAAAAAAAAAAAAACTTTACCGAATGAAATTATAATATTTCCCAGTCATGGCTATCAGAACTGAATATCAATATATAGTATGTTACTGTTTACCCCACCTAAAAGTAGTCTATGGTTAATACAATTGCATTTTAAAGTTTTTTTTGTTTTTTTTTACCACTAAGGACTTATTATTCTTCAGGGTTTACGCACCTCAGTGTGAAATATGCCCTCCATTGAAAACAAGACTCTCAAACTGTAGATTGTTACACCCTTTAGCAATGGTTAGGGTTTCACACAGTGAGCACACACCTGATGATATAACCATTTGAGTTATATAACAAGTGCACAATAATAGCCAAGGGGATTATGCATATTTCATTATTTTAGTAAACAGAAAATATAATGTTCAAATGCACAACACCTAGAAACTCGGTCCCTCATATCCTAATGGATTATTCCTTTTACACAATGCATATGCTGAAATTAATATTAGGATTCAACCCATCTAGTGTTTTCTGAAGTTTATTGTTTAAAGCGATGAAAGAGTTTTTTTTAATATAAAACCATGAAGAAATGCAATGGCACTGAGGCTCTGTTTGTGTTATAACTAGGGCTTCGGGTTTTTCGGTTTTATTAATTTCATTTTTTGGTGCTTATTTTTAGGTATTTTCTACAAAGCCTGGGAAGGCTATATAGAGAGAGAAAGACTATATGTCTTGTGCGCACATCTTACTATCTCATAGCCACGAGATACCTATCGTGTGCAAAACCAACTATGTCATGCGCACAAGATATTATCCCCATGAGATAGCTATTTTATGTTGTGCTCATGAAATGGCTGTTTTAGCTCGCGGCCATTTCAGTTGCACCTTCGTTCATTTGCTGTCTTCCACAACGAAATCCTTATGGTCATGGTCATATTCTTCTGGGTTTTTTTTGTGTGTTTAGGCATTTTTTTACATTTCGCCACAATGTGCAATTCTGTTTTAAATTCCACAAGCATGTAAATACTACCTATAGTACTGTAATATAGTTTTAAATCTCGTGAGCAAGAACATCTTGTTTTAAATCTCGCAGGCATGTTACAATCCTCCAATAGAAATGTAGGAATTTGCTGCCATTCAGTAGTTTTTTTTCACGGGGAAAGGGGTCGTCAATGTGAATTGAGTAACCATTTTCAGTGTTTTTCCAGTGTTTATTGGACATACACTGATTTATTTTTTTTGTATCGGGGGGGGTCTTTTATCGCTTTTTATTGGTTAAAACAGAAAGTCAGAAGCTGTGGTTATAAGGCTTTATCTATACTGGGCAGGGCTTTAGAAATTCAATAAGAATGGTCATTAACAAAGCAGTAGTTTCATTGTGTGAATTGTATTTTTTTTTCTTCTGTTAATATTACTGATAAGAGATGGCTGAAAACATTGTGTACCTTTAATATAAGATAAAGTGCAGTATTGAAAGACATAATCCACAATAAAGTTGAGTATGTTAACATTGGCCTTTTGTGTGTATATATGTATTTTAGCTTTTTTGGAAGTTTTAGTACAATATCTCCAATATAATTGAATTGTCTGTTTTATAGGAGTGTACTTGCTAGATTGGTGTTCTGTTCTGTAATTTAACCAAAACCCTTCCTGCTTTATTTATTTATTTATTTTGTTCTGTGTGACAGGGTAGCATTGCGGGCCTAGATGGTATCGGCAGGCAGAGACTCAGAGATAAGGAAGCTGTAGTTTTAAGCGCTATCTTTAATAAACACAAAATAAAAAGGTACAAACAAAAACACTGCTCACAAAGCTAATAAAAAAGGTTTAATAAAACAAGTAACAAGCACAATAAACAGGAACAAAATAACCGGCTCAACGGCCAAAACAAAAAGTTTAAACAAAATACAAAAACCGTAGGCTGGGCATTCGTCTTCACTACTAACAAAATATGACTACAAAGTTTCCAATATCAGCTCAGCTCAGCTCAGCTCAGCTCAGCTCAGCACAGCACAGCACAGCACAGCACAGCACAGCACAGCACAGCACAGCACAGCACAAACACCAAAAACTCCTCCACCAAACAAAGGATTTTTCCCTTTTTTTATACCACGTGGCTAGAGTCTAATTATCATCAATGATTCAATTAGCTTCAGCCACATTCTCACATGTATTTTGGCAGGGATAGGAAATCAACCCCATCCCTGCCAACCACCACCAAATCACCACAAAGCAATATTACTTACAGACAGGGCCCTACCCTGCCACATTCTGACACACCTGAGCATATTATTTATAGCAAATAGCAGAAGCTGTTGTCTTGAAAATATCATGTGAAAAAGTTTATTGACAGAAAAATTTGTTTTAATTTTGTAAAATTGTATTAGTTGTACTGTAGTGGTTCTCAAATTAGGCATACATTGTAATATACAAAGCATTGACTAGAAAACAAGGCATTGATAAATGAATATATTGAATATAATTATCCTAATCATTTTTAGAAAAAAATACTGGTATATCAAAAACAATAAGACAGTATACTTCATTTTGGGCTAAGTTTTTTTCTTTCTGTAAGTACATTTTACAGCCTCAAGGAGAAGCGTACTGTAAATTTATAATCTGACCCTTATTTCAAGCCCAAGCACCAATGCTTTAATCTACTTCTTCTGGATAAAAGCCTTGTTATATGAGAGAAAGAAAGAAAGAATGAAAGAAAAAGATTTTATGCTGCAACCTGGTGTGTGAGATTTATTCTGTAGGGCTTGTTTACAGGAAGTTCTCTAAATTCCAACAGATGGGGTGCATTTAGTGAAAGCCATTTTATTGTATTCCTCCAGACCTAATAAAATCACTAAAGTCTGTCTACCTTCGTTTATGTGTGGGAAACAGAGGCAGCTGACACTTGTCTCAATGGACCTGATTAACGCACCATTAAGGCAACTTCAACACATTACCACTTATGAGCAGCATACACCCAAACTCAACAAGGGAGGAATTCAACAGTTTGTTCAGTAAATTACATTGAAAAACATATATCAGAATTGGCTGAAATGGTTTGTAATAGCAAGGAAAAATATTTTATTTATCATTTCTATCACTTTATCATGCAATATCAACTTTTGTTCTGCATTGTGAGGTCTGTATCTGGGTAACGTACTTTTTCCAGTAATTCATGTTAAGGTGGTTCGCCACAGCGGTTATTGTGCATCTTTTTCACAGTCAATGTACATACATAAAACTACACAAATCTTAAAAGTTTTTTTTTTTTTTTTTCTACTGGCTTTTATATAGCTAATATTATTAAGACATTTCTACAGATATTATGAATTGTAGCAAACCACCTTAAGCAACATTTCTCCAGTGAATGGGTTTGGTCTCACAAAACAAGAGAATGGAATCTGATTCAAAACCCCACCCATACCTCTGTCTACCGCCACAATCCATTGTAGTTATTCTTCCAAATAATTGTCACCACTGCTCACTATGTTATTGGGTGTTATTGAAGTAAGTACTGTATTACTCAATATTTAGTTGTTTATCAGTTTCTCAGGAAGAGTTTCTTTTCATCCCCTTCTCAATGCCTAGCTGTAAACCAAAAACATTATTGGCTACAGTCGGTACCGTGACTGAATATCCTGAAAAAAATGTTTTAGCATTTTCATTGATTTAATTATATTAACTTTAAATATTGGATTGGATGTCATATGTATTTTTGAGAGTTTTTTGTTTAAATAGCTGGAAGCAAGTTAATATAAAATAGATCATTAGGATTTAATCCCATTTCTAGAGCTCTACGTGCTTTACGAATAAACTGCAATTTGGTATAAACAGACATTTTGTTGTAATGAGAGTTACTTATCCCTCTCAGTGGTCTTTTTTTTTTTGAGGTTCACTGAAAATACTAAAAAAAAAGGACATTAAAGTAAATGTTCACATTAGTTGAATCCAGCTTGGGTGGGTTTCCAATTCAGATTAACTTGTGCAACGTGGTGCAATTGAAATTCTGCTCCAGTGCTTCAAAAAAGGGATACATATCTAAAGGAATGTTGTAGTAAATACATTGCAGACTTGTTTTTCTTCCTGATCTTATCTTCCTTAGGCTAACAGCCTATGAAACATTTGGTGGCTGCTGAGTTTCTGTAGAGCTAATTTTGCACAGGCAGTTGACCTCAACATAATTATTTTTTATGTGTTCTCTCTGCAGGCCAGTGTATGTCATACTGGAGAATCATACTGAGCAATGAAAGCGTCTTCAAGATGGCTGGCTGGAGGGTGTCAAACAGGAGAAATCCTGGATTAGGAATGCTGTCTCTTAGACATTTGTGATTTCCAAAGGATCTCCCTTGTCCTTTCTTGTCATCCTGGAAATAACTTCTGTCCTTCTCAGCTTTCTGCATAGTAGTCCCAACCTTGATCCATTGTTAGCATGTAAGTATTTTATATTCTTATCCAATCTTAGAATTATTTAGAGGGTTTAACTGGGCTTGGATTAAATATTTTTTTTACCAGCACGACTACATTGATTTTTGTTTGGATCTTCTCTATTAACTTATCATACCAGTATGTAAACATTCAAATGCCATGCATTTTAGGGCTCCAGTGATTCAAGACTATTTTGGATACAAACTTCAAGTAAAGAAATGTAGAAAGCAGGATCAGTAATGACCCTCTCAGCGCGTGCGCACACACACACACACACATTCATAAACTCATCTTTGAACAGCTTGGCAGGCACCCCCATGTAAGCCACGTAAATCTCAGCTTCTGCCAAATTTAGCAAAGAAAGATGTTAACTGTATTTTATTTTAGAGATTGATTTCAGCTTGGACTGAAATAAACTTTTAAGGTATAAACAGAAGTAGCCCTTGTTCATTCCAATGGAAGTGATTTTTTTCCCCCTTACAAAACAAACGTGGCACTAAAATCTATATTCTACACCTGTTCTACTCCATATATATTGTTATGTCATCTAGCAGTCATTAATTCCAACCTCCTAGATGAGAAAAGGTTGAGGTAGTAGCCACTGAAGACATTGAAGAAACTATCATATGGGAGTCCAAGGGAACAAATACATTTTACAAAGCTGTAAAATTAACAGGGAATAGTGAACAATTAAGGAACAATGACTGTTATCTGATTTATATCCTTATTTCCCTGTAAAACCTGTATTGTAAGTGGTTAGATTAAGATTATGGGGAATCATTAGAGTTTCATATCAGTCTTTATTAAACTAGATAAGTTTATCAAATCATGCCGTTTCTAATCGCAGAAGGGCTTGCTTGGCATTTTTTAAGTATTCACACCTGTGTTTACAAGGAAATTCATTCAGTCCTGCAACTTTCTGTTGTAGTGCTCGTCTTGACTGCTAGAAATGCCCCTGTGACAGATTTTTTTTCCTCATGAGCAAGGGATAATTTACAAAAATGTATCATATTACTGATTTAAAAATAGTATGATTACACATTAAGTGCAATGTTAGTACAGCAGTAATTATTGCAGAAATAGAAACATTACTGATACTAAAAACTATTTTTATGGACCTTTATCTTTATTGATCTAATTCAGCATTTTTTGCTTGTCTTGAGGACAATAGTTAACAGCCATTGTCCGAGGTGCAGTGCTGCTCAGGAATGGTCTAATGAGTGCTCTAGGTCATTACAGCTGTTTGGCTCTGAGGGGCTGTTATGCTACACCTGTGTAGTCGTTTTTTTAGTTTTACTAATTCATCAGAATAAGTTTAAAGCATGTTATTGTCCATACAAAAATATGCTTTAGAATATGTGCAAAAGTTACTATGTATGCTGTGTATCTTATGACTACGATCCCTGTCAGTGCATTATAGTAACTGTGCTTTTGCATTACATTCTTTCTGGTTTCACACTGGGGATTACATACGAGACAGAGAAAATAAACAACATGTCACTTTTGTTGCAATAGTTTCACACTGGTCACAGGAGCATTAACATCTGAAACAGTAAAGCAGGCTCTGCACTACAAAACCTAGGATTACAGCAACCAAACATATGACAATGTAGTTTTTTATAAATCAAATGGAAGTAAGAGTTTAAATTTGGGATTTAAAAATCAGGGGATCTGTGTAATTTTAACCCCTTTCATGCTACCTAAAATTGAGCGACCCCCATTTACTTAATTCACAAACGATGGAATCATTACTGTTACATAGATTATCTGAAGACGGCTTAGGGTACAATGAGTATTGTGTCACCTGTACAAATGATGAGTTTTCTTTTTAATGAAACGCTTCACTCTGAATGGCTCCTATTGGCTAATGAGGACATAATTGAAAGTGTGTTGTATGGGGTAATGAACATTTATTACCACAAGCTACCTTACTGTTTACATAAAGAACAAGGGCCCTGTTATATGGGAACAGAATTTTCTGCCAAAGTTAGAAATGTTGCAAACAGTCAAACAACGTTAAAAATGATCTCAGTGTAAATGTATTGATTTTAAACCAGAGGGAACAGTTTAAAAAAATGAATGTGATATAATTATAGTTTGCAGTTGGTTTAGGTACTCAAGTGGTTATTTTACGATTCTGCCCACAGCTTGTACACTGTATTACTGTGGACAGAGTTTAGTGCTGCTGATTCATTTGCGGATCTACCTAGCAACTACAGGGAAAGGCTGTCATAAATTCAAATTGACAAGAAGTGTCTGGGGTGGTAGTGATGGGGAAAAAATACACCATGAAAAAGGGTCAGGTTAGAGGTGAGCAAAGCAGGTGCATGTTTCATCTGACTATAAAATGGACACTTACTGACCTGCATTCATAATGCATTAGTAAGCAAATAAATGCATATGATTTCAATGCAGTTACTGGATTGTGTATGTTTTAAGTGCCCTTGGTCCTCTGAGACTAAATGTATAATTTGCAACACATTTAATTTAACTAAACTTAACTAAAACTGGTACAAACACAATAACACAGTGCAGAACCCGCAGTCTTACTACACTACAGCTGGATTCAGACTTTTTCAATAGAAGCTTAAACTCACAGTCTGACAGCTTCTTTCAACATGTGCTTTAATGGGTCCGGGAGGAACTAGTGCAGCTAAACAAAGATGGGTATAATAACTGTTTATTCTACAGCACAGCAGCCTTTCGAACTGCACATTTTCTGTTCCAGGAAGGGCAAATTTACTGTTTTAGAATTTAGAATGCTACTCTTGACTAAGTTTGTAAAATACCTTAATTTAAATGTACTATGAAAAGGAGTTGGCAATTTGGTTACTTTATATGAATTTATGAATTTTTTGCACACATGTTCCCAAGAGTGTAATTTGTAAAGCTCAGATAAAGAAAAAGGCTTTATTATTATTATTATTATTATTATTATTATTATTATTATTATTATTATTAGCATTTAATTGCTCCAAGAGGCAAAGCTCAACATGCTTACCTCAACCTCTTTTTTAGGGGGTGTTTTCTGGAAATAAAGACCTCAGGGTAGTATTTTGGGAGCTGGATTCACCTACATGGTTTCTTTTTTTCCACTGTACATTATTCCTTTGGAAAAAAATATTGAACTTTTCACAACAGCAAATATGTGTCCTTTAGCACGTACTGGTAAGTCCCCTTAACTTGTAAAATTGATAGATGGTGTGTGACTAATGAACACCAGTATCCTCACTTTATTGAAACATTAAGCGTTGCAGGGACAGTCCCACATATTTTAAAAAGCTTTAATTAACTTTTTCATCCTTGTTAAGATTTGTATTCACTTAGCAGCAATTCATTACACCAGTAAACTTTAAGGATCAAGAGGCTTGAAATTGTTTACAGCCCGACAATGTTCAAATGTTCTCATAGTTTTTTTCTTTTGTTTTCAACTGTGTTCGAGCAGCCGGCATATTGACAGTCAGTAGCCTCACCCCCTAGTGTCTCTACCCATGATCAAATTCAGTGAATGTAAATGTTGGGAAAAAAAAAATAACTGATTACTTTTTTTTAGGTAAGGAAAGAAGTCAACATGACACCGCCAAACACTTTTTAAACATGGCTGTTGAACATTTGAAAGGTTTTCTAAGATGGGTGGTTTCCCTACCACAAATAGTTTTGTTCATGTGAAGTTTCTCCTATGGGATTGTCAGTTACACTCTGTTAACTCAGGTCTGTCAAGGCATACAGGTGCGGTTGCTGGAGGGATTCCTGGCAGAGTGATTTGGTTTAATGTATATAAAATCACATTGCCAGGGATTTCCAACCAGCTGCCAGCCATCCCCTTCAGTGGCATTTACTCTTCAAGGAGATCAATACTGATCATACTGAAAACTTTCATGGGAGTCATACAAGTTGCCGGTCCTTGATAGATTCATGTTTATTGAAGATTTAACATGAAGAGTGGCGGGTGTTTGTACTGAGCCACCTGTGAATTCAGTGTTTCTACCAATGGATTTTTCACTGCACTCATTGTTTTCCTTCAATAATGGCTGAATAAAACCAGAAAGGAATACATATATAGTGGTAATGCCAGGTAATAAATTAACACTGTAGCATTGTACATTTAAAATAAATGTATAAATATTATACTATGCACATTTGTGAACTTTCATTTTTACCTGATTTTCTTTGGTGCCAATATTTTATTTTTTTAAAAGATGTTTTACACTGCATTTGCTGTTTTATTTCTTTAGATCATTATCCATTACCCCATGGCTAGTATTTACAGCAAATCAAGAACTTGTGAGATCAAACATTATGGGTTTCCTGAATGTGACAAACCAGGTCACTTTATAAACATCTTCAACCTTGTCGACAGCTTGCTGGGTTCAAGGTTCTTGCAGGAAATGCTGTCAGCCGATGAAACAAACCACAGTTGGGACTCAAAACAGCAAATAAGATTCTTGGCAGTCAATGACTTTCACAACAGTCACCTTCTCAATAAAAACTGCAGTTATGCCACAGTGGAGGTGTACTAAACCGGTATGGACATAGTTCGAGTATTTTTTATGTAGTCATTACCGGTTTCATCTTATGTCACATGAAGGGCTTCGGAAGTTGTAAAGTGTTCATTTCCCATTTTGAATATGTGTATAAGATAAAATCTCAATGAGAAAAACAATCTTATATTGCTCTAAATACCATATGTGGCTTCGTTTAGTTTTAAACTACCGTGTTTTAACATGCTCTGTCTTATTTCAGGGAAATCACAGGCTTTTATATATGACAATACATTGCCCATGAATAGGCCAGGATTTATACAAAAAGACTCATTAATAAATCACTTTGCTTTTTAAACTGCTACATTCTCCCTTTATAGTCCCTGTTGACCCCTAATGCAGCTGTTTTCCCTTAAAGTACGCTTCTTTTTTTCAATGGTAATAAGGACTGCAGTAGAGATGAATTTAAAAGCACACGGAATTGTACAATTACATATCTTTATTTTATTATTATATTGCTTAAATGGTCTTGGGGTTATTCCAAGTTGTATCTAAGTACATAGGTACTGTTGTATAATGCGCCCTATCCTACACAACACCATTAATAGAACTAAAACACCAACTGCACACTGTACCAGGAAGAGTGGAACCCAATCTGTTCCTCATGCATGGTACTCGTTATTTCTACTGCTTAGACTGTAACCAAACCTAGTTAGTCAAGCTTTTAAATTATTTAAGCACCAAATACAGTCTTGCTGTTTTTAATTAAAATTAATAACCAAATGTCCACCTTGCCAAATTGGTTGTAAACAGCTTTGGGATGAATGACATTTTGTGTAAGATCCCTACTTTGTTAATCTTTATTTTTACTTTTTGCTGTAGTTATATTTCAGGTAATAAACATACGCTCTTGTGAAATGTGACTGCAGGCTTTTGCAAAATATTAATTTTTTTTTTAATAAGAAATACATGTTCAATACCTAAATCACATAATGTAATAATGTAATGTACAACATATGAAAGCAATCTGTTGTCATTATGTATTTATAGGATGTGTAATAGTTTAAAACTTTTCATGAAAACAAATCTGGGCAATTATGGTGGATTCTTAAATCAAGTGTTACCAAACATTTTAATAAGACTGCCCTGAGTTCTGAAATATTGCGTGCTGCCACACCAACATTCTTATTACTTCTAATTATAAAAACTTGTATTCTAGACTTACTTAGTTTGTTGCAGGCTGTAACACAAACAAATCTGCATAACTGAGGTTTTATATGCAATTAAGGAAACCTCAGAGACAGAAATGAAACAGAAAGATGTTGAAATGCTGAAGGATGAAAGGACATCTGGTTCGAGTGTTCTGGCGCCCGAGTTCCGTGAGGTGCAGGACTTAGCTAGTTGTGTGAACAGATTTTGGCAATCCCATGTTCACAGTGGCTAAGTTCCGCTCCTCTGGAGCTGACTTGCATCGACAGAGAGCTGAGAACCTGAGAGGCGATGTATGGCTATTCCAACAGACCGCATGGAAGAGTCGTACAGGCAAAACACGAGAAGTAACACCGGAAGACTTAAGTGGATTCTGTGATTCTGATTTTTGTGGATTCTGACATCACTAGATAGCACTGGTGCTCATTACAGGTATTTACAAAAAAAAAAATGTATATAGGGAAAAAAATCATTAAGAAAACAACAAAAATGTGGAGCAATGTTTTTTTTTTTTTTGTTTTTTTTTAATGTAATTCATTTGGTAATTCAATACAAATAATATTGTATAAAACTTCCCAAAGTGTCTCTTCCAAGCTGAAATGTTCAAATTTCTGCTTATTCTTTGTCTTTGGGGGTGGGCGTGTGTGTGTAAATGCAGACATGGTGTAGTACTGCATTCAGTATTAGACAGAGGGGAAAAGTATTTGAATGCTTTGATTCAGATGTTTTTTGCACAGTGTATATATTCTACATATGTAAAGAAATGCGAGAGTCATTAGCCAAAAAGTATGCTAAAAAGTTTTCTCTCCCACTTGAATGTTTTACCTTTAATTCACCTTGAGATAAAAGTAAAGTTAGCATTTCTAAATCTACTAATTTGTTTGAACATTTTGAGATTATTGCCTAACCTCTTATCTGCTGTACACTTGCTTATACACTTTCACTGTATGACCTCCTTGACTTAAGTGCCAATCTAGAAGGAGGTAAATTTATATAATACTCACAGGGTTCCCCTTTCTTCATTTTGTAGATGCATATGTGGACTGCTGGAGCCCAGCACTATGACTTTTCTGTCAATAGAAGGTATGTGTATGTAAATGTGATGTCACTATACAAGAGCAATTAAATTAGCCACTAACGGAGAGTTTGGTAACCACAGCTGCAACTATACATTACTTCATATTTTGCCAGTCAAAATTAAATTTGGCCAGTATAATCTACTGTATTAGGGACTAGTGCAGTTTGGGTCGCCAGCCAATAATAATGTTTAAAGATAAAGCCACTTTATTATTCTATACAGCTGTCTCAGTAAATTAAATATTCTGTTAATGTTTACAATAACAATACATGTTTACCTTAACATATTTAGACCCATAAAGTAGTATTTTTTTAATAACCAGTATCAAACAGCAGGGATATTATTTGCCACTCATTGTCATGTTATTTAAAACACACAATAAATTCAGACTGGAATAGCTTTTGTGTAATTTTAACTCACACGTTACCAAGGACAATGAACATTTCTGCCCCAGGCAGTGAAAATAGAAGCTGTTTACAATATGCTGTATCCTGCTTTTGTTTCTAGAAAGATAAAACTGCCACTTGTCATGATAAATATTTTCTTTTCTTAATCTTCCTTGGTGGCAGACAGAAATATAGGTCTCTTCCAAGTAATTCCAGACAGGGATTTATTTGGTTTTCACTTCATGTTTAATTGTGTTTGTTTCATGCAAACCTTTCAAGTTTTGCAGTCTGGTGGACAGTTTGGTGAACAGTGTCCACCTAACAAAGTTGGCAACACTGGGCAGTTTTAAGCTCACATTGCCCCTGCTTGCACTCCTAATCCTTGCACTGTTGAATGGACTTCTGTCGCCAGTGCTGCCAATCTTGCACATTTTATGAGCACCAAAATGCATCACACTAAAGGAAAACATGTACAGCTATGACCAAATGTTTTGCATTTTAGGATTGAGACACTAATAAAAAAAAATTATATATATATATATATATATATATATATATATATATATATATATATATATATATATATATATATATATATATATAACGTAATTTTGATATTTTATTTAACATCATGAAATCAGTGAAACTACAAAATGATATCACAAAAGTCTACCAGAAGCCATAATAGCCATAATAGTAGTACAGTATTTCATGTTAGATTTCAAAATGTCACATTTTTCATTTTTTTTTCTTTAATTATATGGAAAACTACAAAGCAGTATGTAATTGTTATGTTAATGTGACACTATTCAGCAGATTTCATTCGACTTTTATCAAGGAATACAAGGTCAAAAGATATACTAGGCTGAGACCACAGTGTATTAAAAGGCTTTTGGTATATAATATTTTCATACTTCCATATCTAAATGTTTTATGTAAAATCTTTAACATGTATTACAACTTGTTTATTTAATGTAGGTAGTAAAGAATAAGTTAATTGTGGTAATAGGGAGCAGATGTGAAGTAATTACAAGGTTAATAGTCCTGTATGTTTTGTGACTTGTGACTACCAACAGTATTTATTTAACAAGCATAAACTGACAAGCATAAAAGCGTCTTGCTGTCAAATTCTATTACTACTCTTCGTTTCACATTCAGTTAGCAATACAGTACTACAGTACTTCTCTGTTTTGTCTCACACATGTTATTTCCCTGATATAGACCACAGCAGATAGTTGGATAGAGGCATACGCTGAGCTTAGTTATGAAGCTGAATTTCACATGTCAATTACATTTAATATCCAGCCACTTGCCAGAACTGTGTCTTAAAATAAACACTTGTGAGACCAATTGCCCCGTTTTCAAATCCATTTCCGCACTCAAAGTCAAAGCAAACAGCATCAAATGACCTCCGGCTGCTACTCAGAAATCAAAACCCTATGCTGCTGATTGCTGATGGGTTATATAAGCTCAGCTAGATGTAGAACAGTGCCTAATTGTACAATTACCAGCAGCAGGCCACTGCTGAAACCATAAATAACTGTTTCAAAGGAACATCATTTTTTGGTGCCATTTATTTAAAACTCCTGACAAACTGTTTTGTTGTTGTTGTTGTTGTTTTGTTGATATAAGATACCCTAATGCTGTTGGAAATCATTGTGCTATAAGAAAATACTGTATTCTACCGAGTCAACGGCCATGGGACGTAAAGTTGTTGTCAAGGCAATAGTGTGTGTGTGGGGTTGGTTGGGGGTGGGGTTGACTCAGGCAGGGGCGATCATTCAAACCAGGGCATTGAATTAGCAGAACCAGGGCATTGAATCGGCATATATATATACAGACGTGCTCAAATTTGTTGGTACCCCTCCACAAAAAATGAAGAATGCACAATTTTCTCTGAAATAACTTGAAACTGACAAAAGTAATTGGCATCCACCATTGTTTATTCCATATTTAATAGAAATCAGACTTTGCTTTTGATTTTTTATTCAACATAATATTGTAAATAAGAAAACAAATGAAAATGGCATGGACAAAAATGATGGGACCGCTAACCTAATATTTTGTTGCACAACCTTTAGAGGCAATCACTGCAATCAAACGTTTTCTGTAGCTCTCAGTGAGACTTCTGCACCTGTTAACAGGTAGTTTGGCTCACTCTTCCTGAGCAAACTGCTCCAGCTGTCTCAGGTTTGATGGGTGCCTTCTCCAGACTGCAAGTTTCAGCTCTTTCCATAGATGTTCGATAGGATTCAGATCAGGACTCATAGAAGGCCACTTCAGAATAGTCCAATGTTTTGTTCTTATCCATTCTTGGGTGCTTTTAGCTGTGTGTTTTGGGTCATTATCCTGTTGGAGGACCCATGACCTGCGACTGAGACAGAGCTTTCTGACACTGGGCAGTACGTTTCGCTCCAGAATGCCTTGATAGTCTTGAGATTTCATTGTGCCCTGCACAGATTCAAGGCACCCTGTGCCAGGCGCAGCAAAGCAGCCCCAAAACATAACCGAGCCTCCTCCATGTTTCACTGTAGGTATGGTGTTCTTTTCTTTGAAAGCTTCATTTTTTCATCTGTGAACATAGAGCTGATGTGACTTGCCAAAAAGCTCCAGTTTTGACTCATCTGTCCAAAGGACATTCTCCCAGAAGGATTGTGGCTTGTCAATATGCATTTTAGAAAATTCCAGTCTGGCTTTTTTATGTTTTTCTTTCAAAAGTGGAGTCCTCCTGGGTCTTCTTCCATGGAGCCCACTTTCGCTCAAAAAGCGATGGATGGTGCGATCAGAAACTAACGTACCTTCACCTTGGAGTTCAGCTTGTATCTCTTTGGCAGTTATCCTTGGTTCTTTTTCTACCATTCGCACTATCCTTCTGTTCACTCTGGGGTCGATTTTCCTCTTGCGGCCGCGCCCAGGGAGGTTGGCTACAGTTCCATGGACCTTAAACTTAATAATATTTGCAACTGTTGTCACAGGAACAAGCTGCTTGGAGATGGTCTTGTAGCCTTTACCTTTGCCATGCTCGTCTATTATTTTCTTTCTGATCTCCTGACAACTCTCTCCTTTGCTTTCTGTGGTCCATGTTCAGTGTGGTGCACACAATGGTACCAAACAGCACAGTGACTACTTTTCTCCATTTAAATAGGCTGAATGACTCATTACAAGATTGGAGACATGTGTGATACTAATTAAATAAACTAATTAGTTTGAAATATCGCTATAATCCAATTATTTATTATCTTTTCTAAGGGGTACCAACAAATGTGTCCAGGCCATTTTAGAATATCTTTGTAGAATAAGCAATAGTTCATCTCTTTTCACAGCTTCTTTGCTTTATTCTATGACATACCAAAGGCATGCAAGTATACATGATAAAATAGCTTTTAATTTAATCACTTTTCAGGAGGAATGAAGCATTATTTCAATGAGCTGTAAGGGTACCAACAAATTTGAGCACGTCTGTATATATATATATATATATATATATATATATATATATATATATATATATATAGACAACAACATTGTGTGGGCTGTCTTATAGTGCTGCAATGGTCTTCAAAGCACATACTATATGTCCTGTGTGCCTGCATTATAAAAAGGTATAAAGTTCTCTCTGCTTCCCCAAGGGTTTGTCGAGTTATTGCTTGTGAGCCATAGCTTTGCATTCCAGCCAGTTTCCATTCCAGTCACTGCAATCCAATTATTAAATATAAAAGAGGAAGCGGGCCGATCAACGGTAATCATGTCCAGTGCCAGAACAGAGCAATGAAGGGACTGGGCTCAACCTCCTGTGCCTACTGAGCTGATAACAGTTATTTTATTGAGCGCTGGCTCAGTTCAGCAGGAACCGGAGTTCTGCCCCTTTACACGTGGATCCCATGCATCGGCAGTGAAAATAATTCCAGAAAGACCAAAGACTGCTTTCTACTGCTGCAACAAAAGTGCCAATTACCTGCTTCAGTTACTAAAGAGGAATATTGGTGGAACATTGCTGCTGTCATTTGTCATTCTTACAGATTACGGTTGCAGGGTTTTTCCAAAAGTGTGTCTACAGGAAGCATCTACTCATTATTAAAAACACTTCTGGACACAGTACTTCATGTTTTTACCATACAAGCACATGGAATATATGCATCTGTAATGTTGTTGAAATAAATGTGCATTTAATAAAAATAGTTTAAGGTGTAACTCTACTTTGTGTTGCCATGTATTTTAATACTTACACATTGTGTTTTTTGTTTTGCTATGTGAAGAAATCGAACCTTATCCTGAGTAAACATAGCCATATCTTTTCAGATTTTCTATACAAGTCTGACACAAGGTTAAAGTGCTTTAAAAGACCAAGCTTTTCAAAAACCATCATTGGTCATGTATACTGTCATTATCTTTATGAGTTATTTATCAACTTATGCAGTTAGTTTCAGTTATCACTACTCCTGACCAAAGATTTCAGCATTGCTAAAATGTTTGATCAGAAATAAGGGGAGTCCCCATGAATTAAGTAACAAAACCACACCATTACAAAAACTGATCTTGCCCAATAAATTGTGTGAAGGGGGTTTGGTGTACTGTAGCTCTCAGTTTATTTTAATACTGAGATACACCAGCTATTAAAATACAAAGTAATATTTCTGCAGTGCTGTTAATATAGAGTGGGGTTTTTTTCATAGCAAATTTGCTGACTTATTAATACATTTTAACCTAATTTCCCCACTGGACCATAAGACTGCTTGATCTTCTCAACTCTCAGTGGCTCTACAAGAACAGCGCACAAGTGAAAAAGGCTAAGTTATTCTTCAGCAATGTATACAGTATGGGAAAAACTGAGACTATGTTTCAGCGTGTTATAAATATTTGAATCACACAAGTGAGGATGGTATAATTACACACCAGTGGCAAAGCTGCGACTTTATTATCTCATGTTCATATCAAGGTATTATCACATACTTAACCATGCTGTATCATTTTCTAAAATGTGATTGATCCCTCATTACCAAACCACAGTACTAAAGTAGTAGTCCAAGAGCACTCATGAAAATCAAGTGTCTTGACCACCTCTTTGGATATACCCTGGAATTGAAAAATTAATTATATTTTCTGTGTGGGTGTTCTACTGTGTCCCAAGGGCTTACTCATTCATGTGCAACAGAGAAGCTATGTTGCATAGTGATCCTTTCTAATATTTTGGGGATGCTTGAACTGTTCTCTGGAGGTAAAATTCCAGTTCTGATTGCAATTGAGGATTGCTGGATCGAGTTCAAAAGGTTGGTGAAGAGAAGTATTCAAGTATTGAGTAGTTGAAACCTAAGAGTAGCAAAATATACACCTTATATATTTTGTCTTTGTCTTGTGCAAAAAGCATATATGAGCTTTGAAAAGATGTCTAGAAGCTGTGATAAGACTTATTGTAATAGTAAATGGTGTGGACTTCACATAGCAGTGACAATGCAGTAATAGTGCCAGTTAAACTGCAACTTCACAGTTAAACAGCAGTGGGCCACACACAGGAAATTAAAGCAGTGTTCAGGTTTTCCCTTCCACGTGTGTTGGATGCAAGTTTTTTTTGTTTTGGTCGTAATATGCATCATCACGTACGTCAGCGGTGGCTTTGCTAGACACGCAGTGCTAGAGATAGAGAGAGAGGGGGCAAGAGCGTTACACAACTACAACTAAGGTGTGCAGATTCAAAACGCTGCTTTCATATTGACTGAGACATATGCCTCAATCAATCACACAGCCTATCAAATAGAAAAGTCTACATAATACAATTAATCGTATATGCAGTATAAAGTGTTACTGTACTGCTTCATATATTTGGGCAATCAAGTTAATCAATCTTTCAGATGTGGAAAACTCGAAACAAAATTAGCCTGGTATGCAACAGTGACTTACATTTTTCTATGTTATAAATATTCTAGTGATCCCAAGGCTGAAGATAAAATAATACTTACTTTTAACTTAAGCATGACAAAGCAATGTCAAACTATGTGAATCATGCAGAAAAGGAAATTGCACAGTCTGTTTGATCTGAAGCTATCAGGACAAAGCTGTAAACTGGAGGAAAGACAATGATCTTTTAATGTTACCCCCCTCCCCCAGCTGACAAATAATCCACCCTTTCACATTCTTACAATACAATTTGCCCAAAGGGATTTATACACAGTGGAGGCTCTGTCCTTTAAATGCTCAATCAAGAAATACTATACTGTACCCTTAGCCATGAGTGATCTTTGTAACGCTAATGAACTATCCCCTAAAATAATCCTCTACTTATTACCAATTCTAACATCAGACAATAACTCTACATTATTCCCCCCAAATGTACAGCTATGGCCAACATGTTTGCATTACCAATAATATTAGGATTGAGATATATATATATATATATATATATATATATATATATATATATATATATATATATATATATATATATATATACATATATATATATATATATATATATATATATATATATATATATATATATGAACATCATTTAGATCTTTTATTTAAAATCATGTAATTAAGAAACTAGGAAATGTTATCGCAAAAGTCTACCAGAAGCCATAATAGCAGTACATTATTTCATGTTAGATTTCAAAAAAGATTTTGATTTCAATTTTTGTCTGTTTTTCATTAAGTATATGGAAAACTACAAGCGGTATGTCATTCAATATGTTAATGTTACATTATTCTGCAAGTTTCATTCGACTTTATGAAGCAATATTACTGGTAGTTAATTCTATAGGGCGATGCCAAACTTTTGGCCATAGCTGTACACTTCTTAAGGTAAGCAAAGGATCTTGGATTTTCTCATACGCACAAATATTACTGTATCATATTAATAGCTTTTAAATTCCTCTTTGCAATTCGACCATTTCTTGGTTTACCTACATCTTGGCATTCTGCTTTCAGACTGAGGAGACTGTAAAGCTCTTTAATGAAAAGGGATTCCTAGAAACAGGGTTCCTTCTTACAAAATTAAAAACGCAGACAACATTAAAAGGTTACAGTTGTTTATCAGTAAAAGTATGGTAACTTGGTTAACTTATTCTACTGCATCTCCATCTTCTTGAAATACACATTGATTCAATATGATAATGCTGAACCTAATTCTAGAAAAGTCTAGAAAATGCTCTATTGTAGAGAGTATAAAAGGGTTTGGCAAAGGACAATTGCTGTCATTACCAATAAGTCAATATGGAACAAGTAAAGAGCTTTATCGTCAAAAAGCTGGAGAAGGATACAAGTAGATTTCCAAGCATTTGAATATCCCAATTTCAACTATTGTTTCTATTATCAAGAAGTACAAGACTCATGGTACTGTCACAACGCTCCCTCTGTCTGGAAGAAAGAAGGTTCTTTCACCAAGAACCAGTAGAATAATTGTAAGGAAGGTTAATAACAATCTGAGACTGACTGCCAAAGATATTCAAAGTGAATTGGCTGGAGGTGGGACTGGGGTTTTCATGTCAACCATAGGTAGAGTATTGCATGGTGAAGGTTTCAATGGTCACAGGCCAAGGAAAAAGCCACTCCTAGGAAAAAGTCACAAGGACAAATCGCTTAAAGTGTGCAAAACGCCATTTGAACGATGGATATGAGTTCTGGTCAAAGGTTTTGTGGAGCGATGAAACAAAAATCAAGCTATTTGGTCACACTGATAGTCGTTATGTTTGGAGAAAGTCTGGTGAGGCATACAAAGAAAAAAACACCATACCTATTGTCAAGCATGGAGGTGGTAATATCCTTCTATGGGGCTGTTTTTCCTCTAATGGCACAGGACATTTAGTTCCAGTACATGGTAAAATGGATTCCATAGCATACCAAAAGATATTGGCCAATCATCTGAAACGCTCCACTACAAAAACTTGGTTTAAAGCACAAGTGGATGTTCCAACAGGACAACGATCCAAAGCACACAACAAAATCAGAATGGTTAAAGAAGAATAAAATCAAGGTTCTGGCATGGCCTAGTCAAAGTCCCGATCTAAATCCGATTGAATATATGGGTATTTCAAGAAAATCTTCTCATCATACCATAGAAAGAAGAAATGCAAGAATGGGAGATGTCATCTTCCAATATGGAAAATATCTCTTACACAATTTTACATTTTAGGAAACCTGTACAATAACATGCCAAGTACAATTGAAAGCATGTCAAAATTAAGGTCCACTGTTCAAAACTTTATTTTCATTTATACACTAACAGTAATGGCAGAATCTCGGACATTGAAAGAACTAGTTCAAAACTCATCTTCATTAGCACTGGGGACCCATCTGGGCATACAGTACAGCAGTAAGCCGGAACGGCTTGCAACCACAAGTCTTCAGGAGAAATATGGGTTTATGAGGAGAGAACAGCATAAGGACTAAATATGTGTTTTTCCCACCAAGTGCCAGCAACTTAGCAAAAACAGATATATATTAAATACAAAGCATGCCTTGCATCTGCAGACAATATGTTGTTTTCAAATTAAATTAAATGTTGTCCCTAATCTTCCTTGTTAAAAAATTAAACTAAATTAATTTAGCATTAATGTGTTGAGGGGTTCTTGATATTTTCCTTATTTTTTTTATTTCCTCACTAATTATTTTACCCCCCTGTAAATCTTTCATTATCAATTTATACTAATCCGCCCCTAGCACCCACACTCTATCAGGATTTCCTGTTTTTGAATACTATATACACACTTTAAAACCATTTTAATTTCACATTAAGCGTTATTACAAAACTTGCACAGTAAATTTAGAAAGTGACTGGAACTTAGGGTTACTTTTTTTTTTTTTTTTTTTTTTTGCTGTGCACAGCGTACCATTTATGTGGGCCCAAAAGCTTTAATTAGATTTGTCCAGCCTTTAAGTGTAAGGTTCCAATCTGGAGAAAGATTCAATAAACCAGGTAAATCTACCAGAGTTACAGGAGTTATTTTAGAAAAAATAAATAATATAAAAACATATATTATACAGTACAAGTGAATAGTCTTGAAAATCCTAGAATTTGGGGCAATATATTTGCACTTCTCAGAATATTAGCAACAGTCAAATGAATAGCTGAGATGTGTATTGCAACTCCAGGCTTTGACAGTATTGTAAATTCATAGCCTTGGAAACCATGCCAGTTTACACAGGGGGATTAGGCTACCTAGGACTGCACACACACTGTTGGGTTTTTCTTCTCTCTGTGTCTCTCTCAGTGGAAGTTTGGAAGAGGGACAGTATCCTGTGGAAGTGTTTGGCCAGGGATTAGTTCCAGAGCCTTAGCAGTCAGTAAGCCACATGTCTCCAAACGGTTCCCGCTTTAGAAAGGCCTGTGTTTCCAGGGAGGCGGCCCTGCTAATCACAACAAGGCCCCCACCACTTTGAAGAGGTTTTCCTGGCAGCCGAGTAGGCCTCATGCCCACTTAGCAGACAGTGCGCCTTTTAATCTGTCAACGCGGCTCCTTTTTTTAATAAAAGGGGGCCTTATGACAGAACAAATGTGGGCTTTCATGGTTACAAAGTGAACAAAACTGAGATTAAGATGTGTTACATCATCACTTTTACCAGGACTTCTTTTTTTTTAAGATAACCTTTGGCTCTCTAATTATGCAAAACTAAAAAGACCCTTTCATGTTTTAATTCCCTTACAAATCGTTCACATTGTTACACTGTTGGGGACCACCTTCTTATCCATATTTCTTTAAAAAACAGCAAGAAAAGTACCTGCTGAACTTCCGTTCCATGCTGTGAATGACCGTCCCAAGTGCGAACAGAAACAAACGAGGGTCAGCAAATCCAGGCAGTATTGCAGTGTTGTACAGCTATGGCCAAAAGTTTTGCACCAACTATAGAATTAACTCATTTTGCTTCATAAAGTCGAATGAAACCTGCTGAATAATGTTACTTTAACATATTAACTTACATACCGCTTTGCAGTTTCCCCATATACTTAACGAAAAACTGACAAAAATTTAAAAATGTGACATTTCGAAATGGAACATGAAATACTGTACTACTATTATTAAGGCTGGGATTTTGTCACGGAAACGTGTACTAAAAATCACGGAGCAGTCACGGTAATTTTTTTTTCCAAAATCACAGAGGAAGGAGGAAATGGTGTGTGAAGTCACGAGGATGAAAATTCAATGTTTTTTTTTTTTTAATACAATATAACTACATAAAAATAAAATAAGTCTGTATATATAAATTAGGAAAAAATAAATTAATCTAAATTTTATTTATTATGGTTTTCACAACATCAGGTTCAGGTTTTAATCCTGTAAATCGGTAAACTTGACAGCGTATACAACTATAAACAAAAATGTAGATTTACGTAATATTTGGTGGGGTTTCTACAGGACAGCAAACAAAAGCTGTTTTACATATCTTTAAAAAATAATATTTACCGTTCAAAAGACTCTTTGTGTGCATCTGCTGCTTCTGCTGTGGTACAGTTTGCAGTTATTTTACATTTTGGTTTGTGTACATATTATTCCGATACCACATGTTGTACACTGAGAGGTTTGATGCCCTTATGGAACGCCGAGATACTTCACTTGATTTTGGTCAAAGACCCGACAAACATTGAAAAATGCAGCTGCAGGTCGACACAATCAGTTGCACTACATGCATGTTTCAACTTTTTCAGCACAGTCAACTGAGTTAAAGTGTGAACACGGCTACATTGCAAAGTAAGGCAATTGAACTAGTTCAACGACTATTATGGCTTCTGGTAGACTTTTGCAATATAATTGTGTAGTTTCTTTGATTACATGATGTTAAATAAAAATAAAAAAAATCTAAATTATGTTCATCTAGTTTATTTTTCTAATGTTCTCATGGATTCAGTTGCAAGATGTGTAGCCACAGGGTTTCTCATGGCAGACATCTTGTCGCTCATTTGCACACAATATGACTGCACTTGCATGAGAACACTATGATGGGATTTTCTTAAAGAAATAGTCCTTCAGTGTGAATCCAAATTTAAAATTGATGGGCAAAGAATCACCAAAGAAACATGTCCATTTTTTTATTTTGTTTTGTTTTTTGTTAATACATTTGTATTCAGAATTTTCAGTGGTTAAATATTCAGTATCTTGTTAATACATTATGTTACTATCCTGAATATACACTTCTGGTTAGATTCTGAAAGATGTAAATGTCAGAATAAAAAGCTTTGACAATAAAGCCCTTTATATTTTATTTTAAAAAACAAATCACTACAATCTGTCAATTTGCAGCACTAAACACCCAATAATGTTACATTTGGAAATACTAAAAGAAACTTAATAAATACGATCTATATATGTGGAAAGGATAGCGTCACAACTGCAGGGTAAAGCACTTTTGCACATGTTTATTAATAATAATAATAATAATAATAATAATAATAATAATAATAATAATAATAATAATAATAATACAACAAACAAAACACAGGAACAAAACAACATACAGTGGCCAAAACAAACAGTTAAACAAAACAATCACTTTTAACTATACCCCATATACACTACAACACAGCAAGCCGAACATCCAGCAACACTGACATTAACTCTCTTTGATTTGACAGGGAGGAATTTAACCCCCTCCCTGCCAACCCAATATTCCCCACACATGTGCCCCGGCATGGCTTTCATCCTGCCACAGTATAGTTGGTTGCATTTATCATTGATTTAAATCTGTACTACCAACATTTGTGTTTAATGAATTGTATAATTAATAAACACTTGCATGTTAAAGCATGAATACACTCTGACTGTTCTCTTATTAGCTTGGGTGTGGCTGACATTTAGGATGTCATCTCTAGTACTTTTTTTTCCGTTTGACTAAGAATGAGTCATGCCGCCTACTGCTGTCTGTTACTCAGGACTCAGGCCTTTGAAGAGACCACAAAGCATGCTAGGGAAGCTGTCCTGACCACACTCTGTGGCAGTCACTGTCCCTTTTCGTAACTGGAGAGGATTCTTGCATCTTGTCACGCTACTACTATAAAAAAAAGCCCCACTCATCACAGTCGTAATAAAAAACAGTGGAGCTTTCGCATGTGTGTCTCCCTGGTGGGGAAAGACAGGACCTCCACCAGCTTTTGGTAATCCCAGGCAAGGGTATCCCACATGAGATCCATACCAACTCCAATGACAAGGTGTTTCTAGTCTCTAATTTCGTGCAGCAGTGATGCCCTCTAATTGGGAAGATGAATTTAGATACACACACAGATTATCTGAATGGGATTCATGGATTCAAATGAAGATGTAATGTTTAAACTCCACTTCATTTCATATTCCTTTCTGCACAGAACCAAGAACAACAATAACAAGTCACCAATTTGCAAAGCCAGATTTCATATTACATGTTAAATTATGATGACACCATTGAAGTGCATTCGTTATATGAGTGTAACACTTCATTAATGACACACTGCAATGTGTATCACGATATGCAGGTTATGAAATGTTATGCATCGTGATACATGTTATATTATGTAAAGCATCGCGATTAATGTATTAATATCACGGCTAACTCGTTTGAATGGTTTTTAAGGATGTAATGCATATACAAGATCATTTTACTACAGTACTGTCTATAAAGATATTTAGGTAATTCATCAATGGGATGAATACTTAAGATAAAGTAAAATGAGGTAAATAAAAATTTGTAGTTGCCCAGGCATTCAGTATGACGAGAGAAAATCTAACTAAAATAATTTGTCCTGCTAGTATGTTTGACTATGGTTTACCACACTATAATACACTTTATTATGATTTCAACAGGTTGTACAAAATACACTAATACACTAATATTGTACAAAAATGCTATGCAGAATTAAAAACAAATATTTTTTTTGTTTTTACTGGAGGTTTTTTTTAAATAGTTGCCAATATTATGAACATCACCGTATTAGTATTCTGCTGTGGTTTTACTATGCATAATTTCAGTATACTAAATTGAGCAGCGTATGGTCTTATACTGGGGCCTCAAGAAGGGGATTTAGCTAGGGTTTTTTTTAGAAATAAAGGCATTTTACATTACAGTATACATTTGCTTGCAACATTTTACAGAATTCCTCATCTTCAGCTAACACAGTGACAAATGGCATTTGCGTGTGTCAGATTTTAGGTTCTAATATGAAGCTACCATTCTCTTAAAAACGTGGTCCATCTGTTAACAATCCTCTAGCCCATATGTCTTTCCCAATGTCACTTGCATTGTTTAGATTTTTCTCAGGAAACAGTCCTCACCACCTCCACCCCCAAACCCTGGTTAATGCAGGATAAGGCCTTGTACTTCCATCTAGGCGAGGTCTCAGACAGTATTCAGATTATTAGGGAAAATATGTTTTATCTGAGACATGAGGTGGACTGAATAAAGAGTTTAACATTTTAAGGAACGTACTGGTCCCCTTCCTGTCTGTACTAGCTACTGCCATTAAGAATGTTACCAAGAATATTTTTCTGAAATAATTACAATACATGTACAGACAAGACTTAGTTGTCATAGATGGATTTTAGATTGACCGAGTCTCTGTTTAAAAACTGATGCTTCCCCTCATCTTCCAAAACCCCACTACTCCCCTATGACATCAATGTTTAGAAAATTGTTTCCACATTTACAGTGGCAAGAGTAAGTCCCTTTCCATCAGAATTAGAATATATAAAATGTGTCCTTTCAACCAAAAGAAAAATAAGAACAAGAAAATAATTCAGTGCTCTTTTCTTTTCTACTGGGACCACGGTTTTTGTAGTGATTTAAGATAGTCACATTATTATTTGACCAGGTGTCAATGTTTTGAGCCACCCACAACGTGGGCTTGTTGTTTGAAGAAGGGAGTTTTCCTTTATTACTGCTAGTCTGGAATTCCAGATCTTTCTCTATTAGGAAACCCATCACAACATCATTGCAGAAATACACATCTTACATGCAGTATTAGGAAATGCATGTCAACAGTCTTACGGTATACATTTAAAAGTAATGAATCAATTAGTGTACATACAGTTTAAAAACATTTAGCAGTCTGTGAGCTAATTTGAAGTTCAAACTGGTATGTGGACACAGGCAAATACCTTTTCATAACTTATTACAAGCATAGACAAAAAATAATGTTTGTCAGTATTGTTTTATTATTATTACATGGTCTATCATTTTAAGTTTATTTGGTATTCCTGACTTATTATGTCTGGCCACTATGAAAAACAGACCATATGAGGATCATGAGAAATGGTATAAAAAGCAGAAGTTAATGCCTGCCATCAGCCCTGGAATTCAGATTGCAAAATGAGGTATGTAGGCAGTCAATCTATATTTCTGATGACAATACACAGACGCAGTTTTCATTGATAGACAGCAAGCACAGACATTCTGACGTGTTCCTTTAAACTAGTTTACACTATGAATGTGGTGTACAATACATTGAAGCAGCAGGAACAGGACAATTGAACTACACTCTTTCTCCAGTACAGAGTGAGCATGGTGTTAGGGAGGCAGACCTTAAGCCTGCTTCATGACATCAAGCTTGTATTTATTCCTCTGGTGTTAATTCCACATGTTAATTAATTATAAGTAACGTCAGTAAAAAAAAAAAAAAACTGCCCGTACATACAATATCCGAAACCAGATAAAGACCAGACAGTCTCATATTCCCTAATCGACTTTACTTATTGAAGCCACACATATATGAAAGCTGGTAGACCAATGAGCAAGCGAACTGGAAATGCCTTACCGTACATTGTGGGCTTGCTAAAGTCACTACCACTCCAAGTCACTTAGAATCAAGTAGAAAGTTGCTTCATAACTACTGCGATTCAATGCATGTTGTATCAGGGGAACAGCTTTGATCAATAAATCCAATGTCTACCTATCCACCTTTGCTAATGTTTTTTTTTTGCACATAGTTTTAATTTCCCAGTCAGTCAACCAGTGAGACAGCTTGCAACCACAATATTTTTGTCCTTTAGGTGGAGGCAAAAGAAAACATGTTGTAGTTTTTTAGAAAGCAGAGTTAGGTGTTTTCTCTTGCCTAGCCTTGCTGCTTTCAAAAGAAGACAGTAAAACACACAGCACAAATCATAACAGTCACAACCCTTTTTTTAGGAACTTCTTAGGTAAATGATTACACCATGTTATCTAATACTCTCTCTAGTCAACCAAAATGTTGCTGCAGTTGCTATTTGAGGTTTTAATTCTGCTGCCTTCCCCCCCCCTGGCAGGTTGTGCCCAGACCTTAAGTAGTAATAGCAGGTAAGCTTTTGTGGAGAATCCTGAATTATAATTTTTTTTTTTTTTAAATGTCCGGTTTCCACTGGTGTAACAATACACTATGGACCAGATATATGGCTCAGGTTGATGCTTTCAAGCTGGGAGCATCAATATTATATTAGCTGCCAATTTTAAGCCAGACATGAAGTGCATTCTAGAAACACCCATGTGACGATGGATTATGTATAAGAAAGCCTACCTCATCATTATCTATCAACAGTGCAAATACGTTGACTCCTGGGGCTATGCAGGCAAAGCCTGCCTTCATATTAAATTAATATTCAGCAAATGTATGCATGAAACTGGAACTGACAGAAGGACGAGGATGTTTTGTCTCAGGGAAGAGTACAGCTGTTGCTTCCCACTGGAGCCATTTAGACAGCTTGTTTCAAGGTGAACTCATTGCTGGTATAGACAGCCTTGTGCTGTCAGGCTTCCTATGGACAATGAACAATACAGTCAAACCTACATCCAACAGGGTGATCTAAGCCTTTATACCTAGCTGGTTTAAAGGAGCACTGTAACAAATGCTTTAAAATATATGTGCCTAGCTTATTAACATTATTCATATTACTTTGAAACATTCTTCTGTGGATTAATGTATCTTTAAGTTTAGCCCGTCTGTCGCCACGTTATAGCCTACCATTCTGTAGCAATATATTGTACAATCTTAATTACAGCATTTCATTTAAAATCACTGTCTTATTTCTGCACAGATGAAAAGCAACGACAGCGGGAGGCTTTGCAGATTACTTATTGAGGATTTTGAGAGTATTAGGTGGGATACATGTTCCTGGCACCACTTTGCACTGTGGCAATAAATGCAGGTGCTGACAGGACCAGGTATTGTTGGGTGTTTTAGTTGTCAGCAGCTGGACTTCCCAGGGCAGCTCCGGTAACGTAAATAAATAATAATAACCCTGGCATATAGTTAATAAAATGTTTACACAGGTGTGGTGTGGCTTTATTGATGTCACATATTTGTTTAATTAAGCAATAATGAACGGAAGGGCATTTAATGAACAGTGAAGCAAACTATTTTTTTTCTCAACAAACACAGCAAACATTAAACAATCTAAATAAAGTTTTTTTTATACATTTATACAAAAGCCAATTGTGTTTCGTCTGCAATTTGTAAAGAACAGTAACAGTTCTAAATAGGTGAATATAACAAACTGATTCTCCAACTAACAGTATTATTAAACAAATGCATGTATTACTAAAAGAAAGGAATTAAATTACTAATTTAAATATTTTTGTTATCTTATTTGTAAAGTTCTTTGTTTGTTTTTTTTGGATCCATTTTTTAAGTGTATTCATTTCAAGTTTATAGTTTCCTGTGAAAGTGCAGCTTTGAAACATAGCTGCTATGTTCGGGGCTGCGATTTCTGGTGGTGGATCGAATCATTGAGGCTTCGGGTTTTGAATGTGCTGCTGCTGATTTTCAACTATTGACGGCTGGTGGACATTAATAATTGCAGGAGTTAAGACATTGGAAAGCTGTGAAGACCATTCTCGTTTGTTGGATAGTGATGGAGACCAGTAATTTATATATATATATATATATATATATATATATATATAGAGAGAGAGAGAGAGAGAGAGAGAGAGAGAGAGAGAGAGAGAGAGAGAGAGAGAGAGAGAGAGAGAGAGAGAGAGAGGACGTTTCTGTGACCTGTTATTGCCATTTTTCACGGGTTTGAAGTCCAGTTTACAATGCAGTCAGTAAATTCTGCCATTTTTATGTTGTGGTTCTGACAAGTGACCGTTATATTATTAGATGTTCTTTTTGGCGGATTGATACCATACTGTATGTTATTGGTGATGGTTGTGTGGACATTCTGTGGGCATTTCCTGTCAGTTAATGCCCGCTGCAGCAACCAATCAGAAGACAGCACTCGGGTTCTACTCATCTTGCGAGGTTTATAATTGAGGAATAACCCAAATAGAACGTCCACGTGTATTTTGAGCATCACATCATCTGGCATTAGTTACAGGCAGTTTAGTTGTCTATTGGGTCCACAAAGTTGTTTTTTTGTTTTGTTTTTTTCTCTCAGTTCCACATCTGAGGGGGCATTATCAAACAGAATAGTACAGCATATCACCCCACCATCAATCGACACCGTTCACTTTTTATAAGTCCATTACTTGAAGACGTTGCCACTTACCTGCCCAGTATTAAGCTAAATGCAGAGGCTGACCCCTGCAATTCTGACAGTAATTTCACAGTCGAGTTCCCGACCACGTTTGTTTCAAGCATTGTGCCGTTTAAAGCCTTTCAACATGATGTGGAGACTTTAAAAAAAAAAATAATATACTGCCACCATGTGGTCTTATAGAGAATTAAACAAGTTAAGAAATACAGTACTGCAGTATTCCCATACGTTCCCATATGTACAGTCGCTTATTGTACCATCCCTTGCTTTACTGAGTTTAATGCGTTCCAACACTTTGCTATTGTTACTATTGCAATCCTTTATATAAGGAAGTAACATAAAATATGAAGTAAACAATAATAAGTAATCACCTCTATTTATCTAGCGTACACAATTACATTGCGTAATAAGCAGTCTAGTTTTTTTGTTTGTTTGTTTATTTTGTTCGGTTTTTAATTAAAAATGTTAATGTATATAAATCTATAGTTATCAGAGCTACAAAACGACAACAACCATTTGGACTACAACTTCCGACATCCTTCAAGTTAAATCCCGACATGCCAGCAGCGCTTCCTGTCGTGCCTTTTATTCAAAAGTTTGGCGGTTGTATGTGAATGTGGTGTTAGTGTTCAGTGAAAAGAATAATTGGATTAACACATTAAAAATATATATCTTATTGAGTGCAAAACGGATTTTATAGACCGAATATCACAAAGAACTGTTCAAAAATGAATTCTAGTACAGCAATCAACAGCCTGACCACCGGATTGTCTATAAAAATCAGCCGCAGTAACGGTAGGTAGGACAATAGCTACATTTGGTTTCGCTTAGCAAATATTGCTCAGTTAAACTTATTTATTTTATATCTTACGGTATTAACTAAATTGTGTATTTAAGGTGTGAGTCTTAAAGAAATGTATACGGGCAGTAAGTTCCCGTAACTGTGAGTAAAATCAAAAACAGTGTTGTCGGTGTATTTTACTAGAGAGTAACCTAAAGAAAAACATTATAATTGTATCGTTCATATACTTATGTAAGTAGATACGACTGACTGGGTTCAATACAGTAACGTCCATTTATCCAAAAGGAAAATGCTACCGAAAAGTTGTGACATGTATGCTTTGGTTTACGCTGTTAAACTAGTAGTTAAGATTTCAAAACTGAAATGCCACCCCCCGACGGTAGTGATTGGCTGCAGAGGGGCGATCTTGTCTCCTGATTGAAGGCATGAGTTTCATTCGGTCATGTTTAATATCTGCGTTGAAAACTGCTGTGGTGATTTTTTTACTTTTTTTTTTTTTTTAATAATAAAACACACACAATTGTAACGACTACGTGGATTAATCCCATATCCTATATTGCACTTAATAACATTACTTTTGCAAACGTGGCCCTGCTATTTTTTATTATTAGTCATTGCTAATACATTTGGATGAACCCTCAGGTCGTTTTGATTTATTTACAAAATAGGGTGCCATTTTATTTCACACAAATCCACTTCACGTGATGGGAAATATTGAATACGTTTCTTTTATAATTTAAGTTGATCGACAATGTAACCCAGCGATTTAGTTCTGCTCCTCGCCTAAATGGTGTAAAGCAAACTGGCACTTATGATCTCAGATTTCTAATTTAGTAATCTAATTTATAACGTATTACCTGGTCATAAGATAAGGATGCGGTATCAATACAAATATTGAACTGTCCATTGCATTGTATTTCATCCAGTGTGCCTCCTATGATTTCTCTCTAGAAAATGTTAATATTAGCTGTCAGGTATACACGTGCATTTATAAAATAACCTGAGTTTTGCAGTGTTACACTTTAATATATATATATTTTTTGTGTTTTTACTTTTAGGGAGGGTGCACAGTGCTAATATAACAGGAATCAACCATCAGAAAGGTGTAGTGATGGTTGAATGGGTAGAAAATGCAGCTACTAAAGGAAAAGAGGTGAGATTTTAAAATCTGTTCATTGGAATTAAAAGAATTAACTTTGTGTGAGATGTGTGTGTTTTAATAATTCACTGACAATAAGATTGATTGCTAAATATAGTTGAGGCAGTCAGCGGAATGAGACCAAAGTGATGAAGAAATGCATGCGTTTGTCTTGCTGCATGTGGATGATGTGAGAACAAACTAATGTTATCCTCCATCTCCCCTAACTGGAATCTAATAAAAATTGGATCTGGGGAAAAATTGGGGAACTGAATGTTTTCATTTTGTTGATAGGTTGACTTTGGAGAGCTAATTCGTTTGAACGCAGATCTGTTTGAATATATGAATTCTCTCGACCAAACGGAAGTCCTACCATTGAAGGAAAATGTTGACATTCAGGTAGGTCTTATGATGGAAGGCACCACAGGCTAGGGTGTCATTTCATAACAATCCATTTATCAAATGGTGCTCTCAAAGAAAGAATGAGATTGCACCTCCATGCCAGACTGCCACAAGTGGAAGTGGCAATCGAGCTCAGACAGTCTTTGTTCTACGCTTTGACACTGTTTAACTGAGGCCAAGTGTCTGTGGTGTGATATTTGACTTGCCTACATTCTTGTTCATTATTTACATACATGCATTTCCATGAATGAGACTCGGTATTGTATATACATTTGATTCAAGTTGTAACCAAAGTGGATGATCTTGTAGCACTAATACTGTACTCTTTTGTTTTGTCTCCTTCAGAAAAAGAATAGCAGACAAACGATTTCAAGAATCCCAGCTCCACCAGCATGTAAGTAAATATTTTGCTGTCTTCTGAAATTTTTCTAGTGGTGCTATTCACTGGTTATTCAATGCATTTGTACAAACTACATTCGTAATACTATTCCCTGATACTAAACAATTCTTTCCCCCTTCAAAAGCGCGAAATGATTCACATCGAAATGCTGAACCAGAATCAGGTAACACTGGCACAAAGCATGGATGGACTTCACATAAAGTACAGTAGCTGTCAGAATTAGCACTTCTCAGGTAGACTGATGTATGATACAAATAAGTGAACTTCAAATCGGCATTTTCAGAATCACTTCTAAAGTTGTTCAGTAAAACATACTTTTTAGATGTTCAAGCCACCTGTTTGAAAGAGCATGTAAAACAAAAAAATATGCATGCAGATTTAAACTGGATTTATGATTGTTGGCTATCATACAGTTTGAATAATCAAACTGAATTTTGAAGTTCTGCAGCAAATGAAATAGAATTTGAGAATCTGTTGTGCTAATCCTGACTTCTAGAAATGGTGGGGGCACTTTCATTAATTCATAAACGGGGGTTTATTAATTTGATCTAAACGGTTGTGGCTCCAGTTCTGCTACAATTCCATTAAACTAGGACCAAACCTGGAGTTTAACTTTAATATTAAAAGGCTCTTGCTGTAAATGTTGCTTAGATCCCAGGATCTATCGCGCTTCCTCATTCCATGACCTAGCACAAAACTGGATTCTGGTGTGTTGTGGTGGTGTGTGCTAGCCACTATTGTTTAATGTGCTTGCTTATTTATTTTAAGCAGTTTTGTCAATGAAAAAGGCACAATGTTGCAGGTCTCACCAGCAAATACCAGCATGCACCTTTTCTTCACCATGAGCTGGTCTTCCTGCTCTGTGTATTGTCATTGTAAGCTTTCCTCCTGACTACCAAAATCGGTCTTTTTATTGCCTTCCTTACTAGGACATGCTCCAGTGTATAATGTGCTTCAAATATTGACAGAGTATAATAAAACTGTCTAGTTCTAGGCAATGAGATGGAGATTTTTTTTTTTATATTCTGAGATAATTATAGCATTAAACACGTCCTGCCATGTTTGTATACAATTTACCTTTTTGTATTATGTTTTTTTGCTAGAGAGAGCAAGTTCAGTTACATATGTCAGAGATATTAGTGTCAATTTAAAGTAGAGAGAGCTAAATATAAGGATGCATTTGTTAAGACTTCAGTTTATATCCAATTTGTGTATCTGACTAGATTTGTCATGTTGCATTAGGACCCTTTGGTTTGCATTTGCACAGTAATCTTTCAAATTTAATTCCAGATAATCTATACCCTGTATACTACAATGATTGTGTTTTGAAACTTTTTTCTCCTAGTCTCTCAAAGGTCCTATTCACTGAGGAGAAGTGTTCAGACAAAGCCAACAGCTCTTCAGCAAGTCTGTGAAACAGAAGAGGAGTCTTTACCCCCTGCTCTAGCCAAGGTTTCTTTTCCTAACGGTTCAGGTAAGGAGATGGCATGCAGTAGATTGTATGTATGAATTTGTTGCATAATTGCTGTTACTTTGAGATCCAGTGAATGAAGTCTTCAGTTTGTATGACTTTGTTTTCCAGCCAGGCGGAAGTCCACTGTTGTTCAACAGATGGAAAAAATGAAAAGCAAGCGAGAAACAGATAAAGCCAAAAACACTGAAATGCGGGCCAAGCGTGCAAAGGTATGCATGAAGACTTCTACTTCTGGATTCATTGTGATCATGTGTGTTCTGGTACAATGAATACGGGTACTTCTTCATTACATTAAGGGTGACTGAAAGGGTGTCTTTTCATTGAACTTCTAAATTGTTTGGCGTTCTCAGTAATGCTGTGTTGGGATGTGAATGAATACATGACAGAAGTTTGTTTTCTGTACCGGTGTACTTCAGGAGTGTGATGTAAAGTGGGAATTCCAGAAGATGATTGAAGATTTCCGAGACTCATTGGAGTACACTCCTCTCTCGTTCTCTGACCCAGTAAGTTGACAACATATAATTTGGGCCCAAGGTTTTCATTTTGTACAAGTTTTATATTCACGTTTGGAGTATTGTACAGCAATACTACTATAAACTGGAAAAATTGAAAATAACTACTTCCAGTAAATCTGTCAAAGATGTTTACAGCCAAGGTCAGTATCCTGAAACTTTAGATGCTGCTGTAAGGTAATGAAAGAGGGTGAAAGATAGCCTTGCTGCTTTCTTGGGTAACAGTTTTTGTAACATTTTTTTTCTTTAGAGCGAAGATCACCGAATATGTGTTTGTGTCCGAAAAAGACCTCTTAATAAAAAAGGTATGAATACAAAAAACAGAAACTTTTTGGATCTTTGTCCTTCTTTATGCTTATACTGTATAAGGGGACACCATTTCTTTTGCTAATACATTCAGCATTTTTTGCTTGTGCTTTTATCACTGATTTAAGCCCAAGCCTAAATTGTGTGTTTTTGTATAATGTTGTGCATCTCAATTGCAATCTGTCTTTTGAAACAGAGATTGCAAAGAAAGAAATTGATGTAATCACCATCCCTGAAAAAGGCCTGCTTCTGGTGCATGAGCCTAAGCAGAAAGTTGATCTCACAAAGTACTTGGATAATCAGACGTTCAGATTCGACTACTCTTTTGATGATTCAGCAACAAATGAAATGGTTTACAGGTACACTAAAGCAATATGTTGAAAAAGATACTGTTTAATGCAATCTTAAACCCTGCTGTCGGTTAAGATATTTTTTTTTATTCGTTTTTGCCATAGGCCTATAAATTTAAGTACATGTGGGGGGAGAATCTCGTTGTTAGGTAAAACCCATGGGGAAATAACATGTGTGTTTTGAGATGCATGTCACTTGACTCATTCATATTTTTTTAGGTTTACAGCCAGACCACTGGTACAAAAAATATTTGAAGGCAGCATGGCAACCTGTTTTGCCTATGGTCAAACTGGAAGTGGGAAAACTCATGTAAGTTAATGACTTGTTTTTTCCTGAAATCTAAACCAAATTGTTCTGCAACATTTCTTTTGGTTACTTTTAATCACACCCTCTATTTAATTATTACTAAAATCTAACTAAATAGTACTTTTTTTAGATTTTTAAAACTTTGCTGCTTTTGACAGACAATGGGTGGTGACTTCTGCGGCAAAAGCCAAAACTCTTCAAAAGGGATCTATGCATTTGCAGGTAAATGGATTGAATGTCTTTTTTTTTTTTTTTTTTTTTTTTGCTAACTTTAAACCAAACAATGTGCAATATGCTCTTTTCTTCCCATTTAAACTTTAGCACGTGATGTCTTTATGCTCCTGAGTCAGCCCAGATATTCCATCCTTGGCCTGGAACCATATGTTTCATTTTTTGAGATCTACAATGGAAAGGCAAGACCTGATTTTTAATGAGTGAATATTTTACAAAAGAAGTGCACATGTTTTGTTAACAAATGTACTCTGTTTTGAATTGATATGCATTTGAATAGGTGTTTGATTTGTTAAACAAGAAGGCAAAACTCCGTGTTCTAGAGGATAGCAAGCAGCAAGTCCAGGTTGTGGGGCTGCAAGAGAGGCAGGTTGCATCAGCTGACGATGTCATCAAAGTCATTGATATTGGCAGTGCATGCAGGTATGTCACCTTCATTTTGGATTGTTCAACCTCACCTCAACTATTGACTATTTTTGAGGACTGGTGCACAGGGGAAATTTTACATAATTATGCCCAATACTTTAGAATTGCCTGGGCTGCCCTTTCGCCGTGAGGCTCAACACTTATTTTTTTTATTTAATTATTTTTTTAATTTATCTGCTCTTACAGGACTTCGGGACAGACCTTTGCGAACTCCAGCTCGTCTCGTTCTCACGCCATCTTGCAGATTGTTCTGAGGAGGAGGGGAAAGCTGCACGGCAAGTTCTCATTGGTGGATCTGGCAGGGAATGAGCGGGGAGCTGATGTCTGCAGCTCTGACCGACAGACTTTAGTGGAAGGGGCAGAAATCAACAGGAGTCTCCTAGCATTAAAGGTATGAACTCTGATATGCTCCCCCATTGTTAGAATCACCTGGGTTATTCCGTTCATTTATTTGTTTAACCAGAAAGAGAACCCGTTAAGTTAACCTTCACCTAATACGTTTGAGTAGCTTAAACTGGACCAGAGTACACCGTTGGAAATCAAGTTGATATAGACTTGGGACATAGTGGTGAGGGTATGGAATGGGTTACCTAGGCATGTTGCCGATGCTGAATCATAGGGATCTTTTAAGACCCAACTTGACAAAGTTTTTAGGTCAATCAGCTACTAGAAATTGAAATAAATGCAGATCTTTCTAGCTGTTGCTAAGTAAGATGACAGGCTTTGTTTTGTTTTTTTCCCCCAAGGAGTGTATTCGAGCTCTGGGGCAGAACCAAACTCACACCCCCTTCAGGATGAGTAAACTGACCCAGGTCTTGAGGGATTCCTTTATAGGGGAGAACTCTAGGACATGCATGGTAAGGATTTCATATGTTGGTTATCCTTTAGAATCTTGTTGCTGTATCATGTTTTTGTTTTGTTTTCCATGGCAAAAGCGAGGGTGCCAAAATATTTTGTTGTATTTTAAAATAGATCTGAAAACCAACATCTGTCACTTAAACAGCAGGTTACCTAAATATATATATATATTTTTATTTCCCGTAGATCGCCATGATTTCTCCTGGCATTAATTCTTGTGAATACACACTGAACACCCTCCGATACGCAGACAGGTAGAGTGCCAATTGATTTTTCTAAACAATGCTTGGAAACTTGACATGAAAGTCCAGTAAAGCTGTAGTTCCTAAGCAAGGTCCTCCAGGGACTGTACTAAATGATAAAGACTTTCATTTGAACTTTGTCAGACTTCTCTAGATACATGTACAATGTGTAGCAAAATTATTTTAAAATTTTAAACAATGCTGTATTCACACGTTTTATTTGATTTGAAAGGATTGAAGTTCTTTTTGGAGGTTACTTCTGGAATAGGGACAATCAATTCTAAAGACCAATACAAATATTCCTTATGTTTGTCATATATATATATAGAGTAAAGGAACTGAATGAAACCTCCAACGGGAGCAATTCTGATAGCTCTGATAAGGAAGACATGGAAGTCGGTGAAGAATCCACTGCTGTGGATGAGGTGAGCATTTGCCTTCATTTTGCTTTTTCACCACAGTGAAAATTGTTATATAAAATGGGCATTGAGCTGTCTTATAACCCCTTTAAACAGGGTCTCTGACTGTGTTCATATTAGTGCTTTATAATAAGTGAATACATGGTGTGCAGGATGTTTCTTATTAGTTTTTTTGTTTTTTTGCACACTTAAGCAGACAGAACTCTCCCAAACTGCCCAGTATGGCATATCTTAAAGAATGTCCACGCTTTTTTTTATTTTTTATTTTTTCCTTTGTCAAGTAAATATTAACTGTTGCTCTGACACAAACTATTTAATCACAGATGCCATTTCCCCTCGTACTTATCTGCCAAATAAGGAAGAGGGGGAACTGTGTTAGTTGTAGTATGGCAATTTCTGTTTTATCCATGAAGTTTAAATGTCTGTTTTTGAAGGATACTGTTTTGTCGAACCAGATGACCAGTTTCTATGATGCCATGTCCTGTGTCTCTGAATTGGAAGAGAAAGTTGTGGAAGAATTCCATGAAATGATACAGGTATGTATAGTGACTGTGGTGAGGGTGAAGGATTTATTTACTATTACTTTAGAAATATTTAAATATATCTATCTATTGTGTGCGTGCATGTTTGTGTTTTTTTTCCTAATGCAGACTTCTTTTTTTTTTTTTAAAGCGAGGAATGCAAGTCTTAAAGATGGTTGAGCAGCCAAGCTATGACTTGCAGTCTGTCGTAACACGAGTTAAAGAGGTTCTGATGGAGGCAGTGGCACTACAAGGTGAGTTTAGATTTGGTTTAAGATTCAGGCCTGATGTTTGGGGGTGGGGGGGTCGTCTGGTTGAGTGAGTTCAAAGGAAGGTGTATTTATTGGAAAATGGCACAGATACTGTTCCTTTTTTTTTATACTAACATTTTTGTGATTATTTTCTCTTCAGAGAACGTGAAGTCTTTAGAATCGGCAATAGTAACTGAAGAGAAGGCAAGTTCACATTTGAAAAACAGACGCCGCTAATTACCTGAAGAGGGCAGTGCTGTATTTTCTACTATACTTCCAGTTTAAATAATATTTTAATATTCCACTATGTGTTAATTTAGAAATGTGAGGTGTCAAATACAGTTTTTTTTAAAATGTTTCCAGAACATAAATATTAGTGTTGGTGTTTTAGAATCATTTGGTGTTCTCTTAATGGAATGGGGCTGGCAGTTGCACAAACCTGAAATCAGGTGCTATTTCAATCTGTGTAAATCCCACCCTTGTCATACATGACTTTGTTTTATACTATATTATAATATTTGACAGTATTCTGACACCTGTGTTCTTGTACATTTATTTGTTTGTCTTCACCCAAATGAGTAATGTTTTTTATTAAACAGTGGGGTAAAATTTGAAGGGTTGAATCCAAACAGTTTAGATCTATGGTCGAGATATATAAAATGTTAAAAATAAGATTTGTATTTAAACAATTTGGAGACTTCATTTTCTATGTTAGTGTTTGTACAATTGTTAATTTTAAATATTTCTACCCCACTAGTCTAATCTCTGTTTTCATTTCTCCCTTGGATGGGCACCAACATTAAAAGTCCTTGTCATGTTTATGACAATGCAGAAATTGTATAATTGTTTTGTATTGTCAAACTGAAAGGGTGTTTTAAAAAATGGTTACATTTTGACAAAGATGAGAACTAATCGATTTGTTCTGTAGTCCTCCTTTTTAAACACGAACATGGGGAGGCCAGTTGTATATTTTGTAATATTGTAATAAAGTACATTTGCAAGGTGTAAAGTTTAATTTGAGTGTTGTGTGTGGGTTTGGTTTTTTATTTTTTGGGGGGGGGGGGGGGGTTGATTTGAAATATGGAAGTTCCATACCCTCTAGTAAGGAAGGCTCAGCCACCTGGTCTCATCTTCTCCTTTCTATTAAGTGTCTTACTTTTTTTGTGTTGGCAGGAAGCCTGTATTTTTGGTTACTTCAGTGTCTTTAACTTATTAGACGCCAGTAAAAACTAATCAATGTTTTGCTCCTGACATGTACATTACAAATTACCCTTGATCTTCTAACCCCTCTTAGACTTTGATGTATGTAATTCTCTCTAGTTTGAGAAATTTCTTCATCAGCCAGGATGCTCCAGGACAGGACCAATTATTACTTAAAGAAGAGAAGGAAATAGTGTTTAACAGATGTGAGTGGCCAACAGCCAGAGACATTTATATGATGTAGAGGTGGGAATCAGAGCAGAGACATTCTAGCTGCTGGAATTATAGATCTGTCTGTTCTTACTCCACCACTTTGTTGTATTTATTTTCTGAAGAAAACGGGTTTGTAAAATATACTGTATCTATCACTTCACCACCAGACCTATGGGTAGTGGTAGGGTTCAGTTTGCTTTATGCTGAGATAAAATATGATATTTTAGGGGTTTGGACACATGGAGAAGAATTTATTTTCCAGTTTCAAAAAATGGCAAATGAAATAAACTATAAAGGTGGACCTGCGATGGACAAGAAAAGAAATAGAAATTTTAGATACCATAGTAAAACTTGAAGGTTCAATTGAGACTGACCTCTTCTGTAAACCTACTGACATGCACCAGTATTTACACATGTCCTCCAGATGCAATACACACTAAAAGGGCAATCCCAAAGGATCTAGGAATAAGAATACAAAGAATATACTCAAAAGAAAGTGACTCTATAAAAAAAAAAAAAGATTTATTAAAAACATCTTTAAAAAGATATAGAGAAAATTATAGAGACTGAGTTAATATAAGTGGATAAACTAAAAAGAGATGATCTAGATTATAAAAAGATAAAAAAAAAAAAAAAAGGTCAAAAGAGTCCCATTAGTAATGACTTACTCTAAACTTTTGCCCAGTATTTCTAAGATAGTTTGGAAACGCTTGCGGATTCTACATAATTCAAGAAATCGAAAAAAGTATTTAAGGCCCCATTTGTAGCATTCAAAAGAGAAGCTAATTTAGGTGATATTTTAGTTCACAGTAAATATAAAAGAATAATTGACAGAATAGGTTCTACAAATATTTGCACTAGTACATGTAAAGTGTGTAAATACATGGACAAAAGAAAAAATATAATTAAACATAAGAACAACACATATCCACTAAAAACTAATACCTACTGTAAAAATAGCAATGTTGTGCATGGAATAGCCGATGAAAAATGTGATGAAGTAAAATATGTTGGAAAGACTGGAGCAACTAATATAAAATAATTCAGAACCACCTTTCATTAATTAGAAATAAAAAAAATGAATGAACCAATAGTGCTGCACTTCACCAGTCAAGGACATGACATAAATGATGTAAAGTTTGTAGTATTAAAACAACTAAAATTAGACAATGCGACATATAGAAGAATAAAAGAAAGTGAATGGATAAATAGACTGAACACGATTATGCCAGCGGGACTCAACAGAAAAGAATGAACTAATTAACTCCAAAAAATATATAACATTTAAATACACGCTGAGGAGGCCACATCAAGGCTGATCCTCAGAGCCAGCATCGCATGATAATATAAATGTAAGTTTATATAAAATAATTTATTATTTATTTCTTAGCAGACAGCCTTACCCAGGGCGACTTACAGTGTTAATTCGAATGAATACAGATTTAAAGATATAAGTAAAAATTATGTCACAATATATAGATCACCATTACATCATGTAAAAATAAATCATGGATTTGAATATAAACAATAACAAGTAGTTGTCATGCCGTCAAACACCTATAAATACCTCCAATGTTTTGATTCAAACATATGCTCCCTTGAGAAAGGCATGTACTCAAAACGTTGGGCAGCTGTGCAAAATATTAACCGTAGCTTAACCTGTGTTAAAAAAAAATAAAAATAATAATTTACAATCTAGTGAAATCACTAATTTGTTCTACACATTTTACTTTTTGTTTTTTGGAAATGTGTCAAATTAGATGTAATGTGTGTGTTTGAGTGTATTTTATACACTGAGAGGAGTGTACCAATGAAAACAGATGTGTAATTGAATTGGAAATGTGACCCGATGCCTTCTTCAGTGGTCTCACATGTGGGGTCTCCTGTGTTTTTTTTGTTTTTTTTATTTAAATAAACTTGCATTACTATACACAAGCAATAACCATGTATACACACTAGTCTGAACTGAAGAGCTGACACATGACAAATCAAAGCTCTAATAACCGTAACAGAGAACAATTTTCCCCAAAGGATAAAAATAAATAGATTCCACAGGCGGCTGGGTGGCCCCTGATCTCTGTGTGAGGCCTACAGCACAACTGTTTCCTATGAGAGCAGCCTGGGCCCTTGTCACTGTGGGTGGTATACCCTTCAGCCTCCTACCCCCTCCTGCCAGTCTGCAGCCTTTCACATTCGCAAGGAACAATATCTAAATAATCATGTCCCATGAATATGTTTACTTTGATTTCAACCGTATTTTAAACTGTTTTAAGTAACAACTCGAGAGAAAACATGCAAAAAAATCTTCCTAAGCTTGCCATCTATAGTCAAACAGTCTGTGTAGAATACTCAAAGCGGCAGACAAACATTTCAATTTGTGTTCTATGAGCAAGGTAACACAATGGGCTTAATGTTCCAATTCTAAAAAGAAGGGGGAAAAAAGAAAAGCTACTTTTGAAAAGTAGTTTTACATGAAAATTACAGTTGGTTCTTCTCTCAAAAGAGCTCCTGTTTGATGTATTCAACACACTTGTTGCATATCTATTTTACACATATATGTTCCTTTCCTCCTGTATGTGGTTTCAGTCTGCTCTTGAGCCTCACAAATTGCCCTAGCAGCATGAGCATTTGTATTGCACGACCAAAGTACAGAAAATAATATAAACTGTCATCAGATATTAAAATATGTCAGAGGATTCCCTGCTTAGTCAGATGATCAGTCGAGGGGAAAAGGAGGTTAATCTGATGAAAATGTAATTTAAACTGAGTCTGGCACAAACGCATGTAGCTGCCAATGGATTTCATTATATCATCTATTTTTGTTCTTTGATGTTTCAGCTGTACAGATCCCACTGAAAGTAAAACTTTCAACCAGTAACGAGGGAGGTATAAAGGTCATCTCCCAAATACAGTGCCGAGAAAAAGTTTGTGAACCCCAATGATAATTATGGAAATCCCATAGTTTTACCATAATAGCCTTCTTGAATCAAAACCAGTCTTTTCTTAAATATCCAATAGGGTTTATATTAACCAATTCCATGTCTTTTGAAACAAAATGATGTATGAATTAGACAAACAATGAGTAATTAAGATTCAGGATATGTGAAAAAGTAATCAGCTCAATTAAGGGGATAATTAGAATCAGGTGTTTAAATAATTAGGTAGATCTTCAGGGGTGAGTTTTGGAGGGCCCACCCTATATAAAGATCAGAAACTTTGTGAGTTTGGTCTTCACCATACAGGTGTGTGGAAACACGTCATGCCACGATCAAAATAAATCTCTGAGGATCTCAGAAAAACAGTTATTGATGCTCATCAGTCTAGAAAGGGTTACAAAACAATTTCTAAGGATTTGGGGCTTCACCAATGCACTGTCAGACAGATAGTCTACAAATGGAGAAAGTTCAAGACCACAGTCACTCTACTCAGGAGCGGTCGTCCTACCAAATTCTCTCCAAGAACAAACCTGAAAATCATCAAGGAAGCACAAAGAACCCCAGTATCATGTTTTGTGTCATTTGTTTAATCAGGTTATCTTTATCTATTATTTGGACTTAGATTAAGATCTAATAACATTTTATGTTTGAAATATGTGAAAATCCTAAGGGGTTCACAAACTTTTTCTGGGCACTGTAAATGTTATCTCCCAGCTGGCTTTCACTGCAGTTTTGGGCTTCTCTTTTAAGCTGCTTTCGTTACTGGATTTCAAGACTGCGAACATGGCAGTCACTTTGAAGTACAGTAATTTGGTAATCTTACTTCCATATGCTAGCACCCCAAAACCAAATAGTCTGTTTTGAATCTTAATACAAATAGCAGCTTTGAAACTGTGGTGTGGAAACAAGATGGGAAATATAGATGTGTAAAAAACTGTGTTTTGTATGTTTTCATTTTATGCCATAACATACAATTGGTATTGCCTTTACATACCAAAACAGTTCAACTGGTAAGACTTGGTCTTCGGATGCATGTAAAGCATTAGGATTTACTGTACATTGATAAGATGGATGACAATAGGATTTAGCACTCAAAGTGTCTTAATGTTTAGAGTGCCCAAATCCAAACAGCTCAGACAATTCCCCTGCAGCTCTGTTTTGTGCTAATGCAGCACTAATCTGATAATCCCTGCATGAAACAATGATGTTTAAAATGTTACTGTCACATCAACATTCTTCTATTAGCTATTAAGTCCCTTGAGAAGTGCTAGTTCTGTATGTAAGTGATTGGCAGTCCCATATTTTAAGTCAGATGCAAGTCATATTAAAATGTTTCCAGACTAGAGTAGTAGCATTTCATTCATATATACAGTATATATATAGTAAATATGGACTGGAGAGGAGAGGGCTATGGTAGAAAATTATTGACTATTGTGACGGGATGATAACCTTGGAGGTAACAATAGTCTTCCCGAGAGGCATTTTATTTTCCACTATGGCTGAGTCTGCAGTACATATTTAATATATGAATCAGTCAAGAAAATAAGTGAGGCATGGTTGGATAGTAAATACGACTTCATATATTTTGTTTAAATATAGCTGATACCGCATAAGTAAATACATAAATAACAGGACATGTTTTTGAAGTTTAGACCATATATAAGTTTTTCTCCGTCTCATTTGCTAACTGCTGCACATTCCAGTTTATATCACGTCCATCATATTTCTTTACATTGTTGAGTTGAATTTGTTTGAATTTCATCCATCTGTAACCACTTTTCCTATAGAGGGTTGTGGTGGGATGGAGCCTAACCCACCAGACATAGGGCAGAAGGTGAGACTACACCCTGGACAGGACGCCAGTCCATCGCAGGACAACTAAGGGGCAATTTAGAGAGTCCAATCCACATAGCCAGCTGAAAGAAGACAAGCGTTGAATTGACAACAGAACTGGCAGAAGGCACAGATGTCGTTGTCCATCAAATCAACAGTACAAAGGTCACTCTTGAAATCAGGACTTAAAGGATGTGTTGCAGTAAGAATACCTCTGTTAAGAAAGGGGAACACGACTAAAAGGCTAAAATATGCACAAGAACACAGAAATTGGACTATGGAACAATGGTCAAAAGTGCTTTGGACTGTTGATGGATGGACAACGACACCTGTGCCTTCTGCCAGTTCTGTTGTCAATTCAACGCTTGTCTTCTTTCTATTCCTTAAGGATATTATCTTCAAGTATTGCTCATCCTTGTCAGACAGCTTTTTGGGTCTTCTGGTCCTGGGTTTGTCAATTACAGATGATGTTTCTCTGTAGTTGTTGATTATGCTTCGGATACCACACCTTGAAAATCGAGTGATGCGAGCTATTTCACTCAATGTTTTTCCTTCTTTATGCAAGTCAAGGTTGTTATAATAGTAGAAAACACTAGTGGAGGCTTTGAATAAATTGTTGATGCTCATAATGCATCAGAGTACAAAAATGCAACATGACTAAGACTTGCACAGCAGTGTATATGACCAACGTATGTGCACTTGTGAGCTAAATTCAGATCCCTGCATAAATTGTAGTTTACACCTCAAAATAAACATGCCTATGTACATACTCTTTGGACTTGAACTCAACGAACACCCAGCGTGGTGTTAGGGGACACTAGGTGGCACAGGACATGGAATAACTTGAAACGAATCTTCCCTTTTTCTAAGAATCGCAGGGTGTTAAAAGTCAACCACAGATGCATGGCTTGAATAAACTAGTTCCCTCAACTGATTAAATCTGCAATGTATGACATTCCCCTACCACTGCAGCTGGGGTAACAACGTCCCTGAAAAAAAGAGATGTTTCGCCTCAGGGAATCGATCCTGTTCAAATTCAGATATCTTCAAGATCAGGTAGAGCACAGGTATTTCAATCACCCATGAGCAGTTCTACTGGCAGCAGGCAGGTCCTCTATTCTCTATCTGGAAATGTGTTTATGTGAGTACTATTGTATCTCTTGGCTGCAGGGATGTTTGACTCTGCTCCCAGCTGTCGAGATGAATATTTTCTCAGCACAAAAGAAAATTGGCAGTGGCCAGGCCAGGACTATTCCCATCACCTCGACAGACTAAATAAACATACGTCCCACCCAGCGAGCTTGCGAGCGTTTGGGGAGAAAGCAGGACCCCTTTTTATTCATTTGTAGAATTAGGAGTAGGTCTGCTCCTACCCTGAGTGAACTAACAGATCTGCCGCCCGTATCTGTCAGCACCCAGCAGCTCCGCACAACCTGCCTGGCCTCTACTGACACATCAGATCAATTTAAAAAGAGTGATATATTTCAAGACAAGGAAGGGCCCCCTTATTAAACTATATATCTATTGTGGGACATAGACTGGATTGGTCTATAGATAGACAGATAGATAGATTATAGGGGTACATTTCTTATGTTATATTATTCATTATATATTATTCCTCTTTTCTGCCAGCAGTGTTTCATCTGCATTCCGACTGTAAAGAGAACAAAGTTATTCCAATCCGGCAACACTTAGCTCTCATTTAGATATAATTGAACATGAATGGGATGAATGGAAAGCTATGGCCAAAGGCTTTGCATCACCTAGAACTTTAGGATTGAGACATAATTTTAAAAAAAAACTATTTGAAAATAATGTAGATATTTTATTTAACATCATGTAATCAAAGAAGCTGCATAATGATATCGCAAAAGTCGTAATAGTAATAGTAGTACAGTATTTAATGTTAGATTTCAAAATGTCACATTTTTCAATTTTTGTCAGCTTTTCTAAGTATATGAAAAAGCTGTGAAGCACTGTATAATTCAATATTTTAACGTGGCATTATTCAGCAGATTTTATTCGACTTTATGAAAATTAGTAAATTCTATAGGGTGCTACAAAACGTTTGGACAGAGCTGTAGATGACAGACGGTTATACAGAATCACAGTGATCAATGCTGAATAGAAAAGTGGTAAAATATGTTTTTATTTTTATTTTAACTAATTAAAAAAAAAACCTCTGAGGTTAATATAATCTGCTAGTCTTGTAATGTTACTGTGTTTTTCATTTGACGTAAAAAAAAGTGCAAATTGCACCCTAGCTGCTTTGATATAGGGCAATGGATCAGCTGTGCAGATTGCTAAATGAACACTAGAGGGCAGGCTAGCTGCGCCACAAACACATCGTAGTGTTAAATATGAAGAGAGAGAAAAAAAAAACTTTCAGGCAGCTTGAAGGTAAATTCTTCCTTATAACTATAATAAATTACTGTCTTAGCTTTTAAACCATTAGTTGGCTGTGATGGTTTTGCACTGTTAAAGACAATTCTAAGGAAAGATGTCATCGTCATTCAAAATACATATTGCATTTTGTTGTTGTATACAGTTATGTCGTTAAAGAAGAAAAACATAAAATGTTAATTAAAGGGTTCGACACTTATTTTCAAGACATTGTCCCTGCATAGTTTTAATACAGTGGTACAGCATTCACCAAATCCCGTACACAGACAGAAAGAGTGGGCGACAGGCATGTCCCAGCATGTGTGATCTTGGGATTTGATTTTAATGAATAGGCACTGTATACAAATATAAAACAATTTTCAAGTAGTTTGAAATTAGAAGGAGCTCCCTTTCTTGTGGTTTGTTTGATGCTGTTTTAGTAAACTGAAGCTTTCAGTTTATTCAAAATCCCTCTTGAACACCCTTAGAGTATGACAGGCTGAAGTTGAAATTTCAATCTCCTCTGGAACAATAACGAGGATGTTGTCAGGCATACCTGTCACACAGGTGGCGTCTGTCTGCCGTACTGTATGACCCCAGGGTACTTTAAAAAAACAAACAGGAAGCCTTCATGAAGGTAATGTTCCTCAGCCGAAAAAACGATAAGTTACAGATGTATCCACGGTTCCCTGAAAGAGAAGATAACCACCAAAACAATACTTTTGGGATATTCCTGCTTGTCAGGTATTTACTGAGCATTTTATATCAAAGCTGCCGATAGGCCCTTCCGTGGAGTGACGTCCTCGGTCCTGCCTCACCGAGGTAATAAATAGTCACTGCACGTAGACTTCAGTCTCTTTTGCATTGAACCCGCGAATGTGAGTGATGTGACCTCGCAAAGTTGGTGGTCATCTTCTCTTTCAGGGAACCGTGGTTACATCTGTAACCTATCGGTCCCTTTCAATTCGAAGAGGACCACCAAAACAATACTTTTGGGAAAGTATACCAAAGCCATCATGAGGGAGAATGAGCGTACAGCACATGAGGGACATCTCGCTACTACTATCTAGTGTTGGTGGTGTGAGTGTGCAACCTCAAGGACCCTTGTGCCTAATCAAGGCATAGAGGGATCTACCACATTAAGAAGGTAGAATCTGGTGTATATATATATACACAGTATGACTAAAGCTTTAACTTTTATTTTCATTGTTAACAGCATGTATTTTTAACTCTGATTACACTGCTGCACTCATAAACATTGCTGGCCAAGTAGGCAATCTGAGAGGTTTTTGACGTTCAAAAGTGGTATTGCTTACCCTTGAAATCTTGACAAAAATATGCAAAAGCAGACCGTGACACAAAAAAAGAGCATGAATGTATTATTGTACAGCTTTTACGGTTCCTTTATGAATTACATAAACAATAATTAAATAGGATTAGAAATGTGGAAAAAGGGAAATTTGGCCAGACTTCACTGCGATTACAGAAAAATACTGTATTTTTAATTACAGTATGTAACACCCTTCATCTTTTGGTGAAAATTAAGGTCACTCCTTTTCTCCTTTCTTTTTGCTTCCTTTTGTACTATTGGTCATAGTTGTAGTAATGGTAAAACTTTATTTTCCAAATTAGACCAGTTTAGTACTGGAATTCTATACATTTCCAGCTTCTATTTACTGTGTGGCAATGCGCCCCGCCCCTGTGTGCATTTGTGTGTTGTGTTGTATGTTGCGTGTGTTAATGTTGGTGTATAGTCATTGGTACACGGGATATAAACGGGTCTGTGTTTCACGTGTATTTAGAAAGTGTAGATTTGTATTTAGGCACGAGGAGAGCACAAATCACTTCACGTGCTGGTTAAATGTAATGTGTGGCACGGGGTTGCACGTAATTAATTCACGTGCTGGGATTCAAGTGAATAATTAATTAGTAATTGAATCCCAGCACAACAGTATATATAGATGCACATTTTCACTCAGTCGGGGTTAGGTGTTCAGAGAGTGGAGAACGGGTGAGAGAGAAGGAGTAAAATCGTCAGCGTAATTATAAATATAATAAGTGTATTCTCACCGTGTTTGTTCGTCTCCGTTTCACCTGTGTGTTAGTGTCTAGTCGTTTTGTCTGTCTGTTTATTTTGGCGTCAAGTGCCGTGTCCTGTTTTGTATTCCATTGTTCAAACCTTTTATTTGTTAATAAACGCTGAGTGCAGCCATTGCACTCAGCTCATCATCACCACCGTCTCTGTCTGTGTATTCCTGTCTGGTCTGACGCCACCCACTCTGGCCGTCTTTGTGACAACTGTTATTTTGTATTTTATGCACCAAACATCCATCTCTGGGTTCTGATAAGTACCCCTGGAGTGTCAAACTCCATTGTTGTATACAGTTCCCTTTCAAGTCGAAAATAACCATCAAGGTATGGAATATTGCCATCAGGCAGTAGGGATTGGCTGAGCTTTTATAGCAAAGCTGCCGATAGGCCTCTGCGCGAGCTGCCATATAAGGGCATCTCAATTCCTAAAAGGCGCAAGACACTTGCGACCTCCTAGGACGACCAGTTTACCGTCATGGAGCCTTGACGTGGTGCGAGAAGCCCTTACCAAGGCACCGTTCGAGCCTGTCCACAGTGTGGATATGAAGCTCGTGTATATGAAAACCGTGTTTTTGATATCAGTGTTATCAGCCAAACGCGTGGGCGAGTTACATGCACTATCAGTGCATTCATCATGTACTCATTTCGCAGGAGACGATTCTAAAGTCTCCATGCGTCCAAATCTGGCCTTTTTACCCAAGGTCATATCCCTGTTTCATATGAACCAACCAGTCGAGTTGATGGCTTTCCATCCTCCTCCTTTTTCTTCCCCAGAGGAAGAACGGTTACACATGCTCTGCCCTGTGTGGGCATTGAGGTGTTATATTGACCGTACAATGACTGAGGCAAACAGAACAGTTGTTCATATGCCATGGTTCTAGGACTTTGGGTCAGCCGTTGTCTAAACAATGCCTTTCCCATTGGATAGTGGATGCTATTAAATTAGCGTATGAATCTGCAGGCCTTCCGCCACCAGGGCAGTTGAAGGCGCATTCCACTAGGGGTATGGCGACATCCTCTGCCCTCTTTAGAGGGATGTCGGTGTCTGACATTTGCGCTGCAGCCAGTTGGGCTACACCACATACTTTTATGAGGTTTTACCGGTTGAATGTACTGGATTCCTCTGCTCCAATATTTGGAGCATCTGTGCTACACTCTATGATGCCTCAGGATGCGGACATATAGAGTGGTTGACAATATGGTGTTGACTATTCCACCTTAGGACAGGTGTCATTGTGAGCATAGACGCTGAGGCGCGGCTCTGCATATGCGTAGATGTATTGCCTACGCAATTGCGTTATGACGTAAGTCTGTCCTACTGCCGAGAATCCTCCCTCGCGACGGCTTGGGTACACTGTTCCCATACCTTGATGGTTATTTTCGACTTGAAAGGGAACAATAGGTTGCAGGGGCAAACCCGGTTCCCTGAAAGAGAAAATAACCATCAAGCCGCGAGGTCGCTCTGGAAGCCTTCACGGCCTGAAGAGCAAAAGAGGAAATGAGTCTCTGCGCGCTGCGTATAGTAAGCTCCCAGGAGGGCGGGCTTACACGGCAGCTCGCGCAGAGGCCTATCGGCAGCTTTGCTATAAAAGCTCAGTCAATCCCTACTGCCTGACGGCAATATCCCATACCTTGATGGTTATTTTCTCTTCCAGGGAACCGGGGTTGCATCCGCAACCTATCGTTATTCATTTTATTATTTTATATTTGGCTGTTGTTGCTGTTTATAAAAATGAAAAGGGAAGATGTATGCCCTTTACTTTTGCCAGTATTCACTGAGATTCACTTTAATAAAAAGTTTTTACGTTTACAAAGCGCTACAAAACTAGAAAGAAACCAGTTCTGTGCACATATTAAATGACCATTACTGTTTTTTTCATTCGAAATAATAAAAAGTAGTGTTATCTTAATGAAAGGTGTGCCAACATCTTTGCCTTTTTCTAGCACATGAAATCAAAGGACAATGAAAGAAAATCATTTTGCATGGCTTTCTTCAAGATTTCTCCGGTTGAAAGGCAGTTTACGCTAGTCCCTGCTTGCTCAGCCTGGCCATGATGATAGTCCATGATGAAAGGTTTTGAACATTTGTAGAATGAGTCTGGCAAAGCTGTTGTCAAAGAGCAGATATCAGAAATAACTTGTATTTGAGTGACAGACAGCAAAGCAGTTTGAACAGACTCCAAGAATGTAGCACGCTCAAGGTAGCAGCAAACCCATCCTAAGTAGAGTCTGAATATATCATGAATCACTTTAATACATGTATTTGCTTTTCTTTTTCAGCTCAATGTCGGTGCTTACTGTAGTTTCAGGTTGGTGGAAAGCTGGAATCCCAGGAATGGAGACTAGAGGACTCTCTTAGCATTAGGCCCTTGAGAAGTCACTTTTTGTTTGTGAGGGGTCCCATGGGCAGCAGGCCTCAGCAAATAGAGTAGAAAAGTGACTTGTGTAATAGTTTCTGTTTTTTTCTGTTCAAAAAGGACTCAGCAGCTCTGTTTTGTTCTCAGGCCAGCTTTCATGTATTTCCAGTCAATGAAAATAGCTTCAAGATTGAAGGAGACAATGTGTTGGACCAAGTTCATATATATCAAAGAGGTACCCACTCACACAGAAAATAGAGTGGCTTGTTGTCACATTCACTCAAAATACAAGGCAACCTCTATTAAGAATAGCTGCATTTTAAAAGGTGGTAGGTTGGTCCATACAATAACATAGCAGGGCATTTAGGCTCCCATGTGCAACCATGTGACTGCAGTTTACCAGCTTAGAACTGCACTTCAGATTTTATTTAAAGTGATTTCAAATGGCAGTCAGGTAAAATAAACTAAAGTCTAACATACTCCACTGGCGCTGGGCCCTGACATTATCACTTTCAACACAAACTTATATACAGAAAGATAACTATTCAAAACTGCAGACCGCTCTATTTGTATAGGAAAGATAACGCCAGACCAGTAAACTAATCTAATAAAATAATATGCCATTTTTAATTTGGTGGTTGATGCAATCCAGGTGGACTCCCTGGTGCTGTAAAATGCTCTACAAAATCCAGCTGTGGCTTTTTCCAGTGGGATATAACTTGTTCAATTTAACCTCTAATTGGTGGGTGGGAGAGTGTGCACTAGGCTTGTAGAACTACAGCTATCAACTAAAAAGACAGCTGATCTGCAAACAGAAATCAGCAGTCATCCGACTGGATGACAGTGTTTCGGGGCTCCCTGCCTTGTCAGGGCACAATGCCCAGCCTCAGTGGATCATGCCATCATACAACAAACAATCTGTAAACACCCCAGCCTCACTGCATCTCAAAACATTTTCCATTATGAAATCCTTTCATGTAGAGCTCTGCGAAAGTCTATCTCCTCCTCTGTCCCACCCTAGATCAAGCCAAAGTCAGCCCTGAGTTAACCAAGAGGGCAAGTGTCCAAGTGAGAAACAACACCTGGCACCTTTACTGGATGCCTGTCTGCATTTTATGTCACACTAGATCCAGTCCAAACGTCAGCAGCTGTTACTGTACTCACAAAATTGAACACATATTACCAGTTGTCTTATGCATGTAGATGCAATCCCATCATTTTTTTTTTACTTAAGACTGATGGACTTCTAGCATATTACATGTAAAACATAGTACACAATAGTGCCACCAAAAGGATACTTAAGGGAAACAATCTGTATGTGTTAAATATATGCAATTGTGACAGGGTTCTTTCTTGTGGGTGCGTGCATTCGCTGCTGAGTGACAGGCAGGAGATCAAGACAGAGGTTGAAGTTGACACGCCCCCGCAGGCACACAGGATTTATTTACACACACACAGTGAGAACAGCTCATGTGACACTACCAACCATGGTAGCTCACTGAGTACATACGGCCAGCGTATGAAAAAACAAAATAAAACACAATACAAAAAACTATTAAATAAAAGGTGCCATAAAAACGGCGTGTGCTACTACCTAGGCCCTAATGCATGGAGGTCCCACTTGCTCACCTTGCTATACTTTATGGGGATCTACCATCCCCGAACTAATCTTTATGTATCAACACAAACCCCGACAGTTTTGGCAGCTTCTTTTGGCTCTGATCCCGGTTCACCATCACGAGGATCGGAGGATTTCAGCAACATATTTCGGTCTCTATGCTCGGGTAGCGTGGATGATCTTCAGCCCGTTGTCCTTGGCTTTGCAGCAGCCCCGAGGTGAACAAACAGGACCTCTTTATGCCTGACACCGTGCTGGAACACACATAACTGCTGATTATCCACAGCTGGCAATCACACACAGCAGGCAGGCTCTCCCAGGAGCGTCAGGTACTGCATTAAATTAATTATAACAATTACACACATTTACACAATACTATTTACATCTATACACAAAAAACCCTCTTCATGCAGGGCTCTTGCCCTGCTACAGCAATATAAACCTTATATGCAGCCAAATATAAAATAATGGGGAACAAAGCAAGGATATGAAGACATTATTTTAGCCACAAATATTATCCCTTTATCAAAATAAAAAACAAAAATTTCAGTCACAACACTATGAAACTGTTAGTAGTCTTATTAATATAAACAGACATGGAAACATTTAACTCACAAGTCATGGAAACATAAATGACTTGTGAGTTAAAGCTTTGTAAATAGGACCAAATACATAAAAAAACATGCAACAGCGTACAGCAAAGGAGAAGCCATATTAATGGGGGATTTCAACTTCCCCCATATAAAATGGGAAAACCCGGTGGGGAGCATGATAGACGAAATTGAAATGGTGGAAATGACAAATGACTGCTTCCTAATGCAATTTGTCAAGGCACTGACTAGAGGGGAGGCATGCCTTGATTTAGTCTTTTCAAATAATGAAGACAGAGGTCAGAGAACCATTGGCAAACTCAGACCACAACATGGTATTCAAAAGTATTCAATTTGGTGGTCATTGTCTCTTTCAGGGAACTTGCAGTGAAATACTGTACATCAGGATGTGGTCATCTCCCAGGCCAGTGTCAAACTGGAGGAAAGGCTGCCCATTTGCTGTAGTGGTATATTGGCGTGGGAATGGCGGAGCTTGATGGTGCTGATTGCTTTGCCTTCGGATCATTTTTTTCATGCTCCCCACAGAGGGCAGTTATCCCCACACAGGGGCTCCCACCTGAAGAGCAGTTGATGCCAGGACTTGTTGCGCTCCTTCCTGGGTTTCACAGGCTCTTTGCTTCATGTTATTCAGCACCTTCCTTGCTTGTATCCTTGCAGAATTAGGGACGTGATTGTGCACTTCATGGACTTCGTCAAATACGACCCCCCTCAACCTTAACGCGACCACGACAATTAAACGCATCATAATCTGTACACTTCCAACATGAAGTCGTCAAAGTTTCCTTTTCTCTGTGATACGTGAAGCCTTCATGTACCAACTGGAGATTAGCAGGAGCACTCATTATGAAGCTGGGCTCCATAGCAAGGGTATTTTAGATGTGTTGCAGAAAATAACATTCAGCACGTGTATAATTTGTTTACTGTACCCCAACATATCCGGGATAAGGGGCAGATGGGGGAAAGGATGTAACGGTGCAGTAGTTCCATAGTTGCAGACTACAGGATGTTAAGGTACAGCATGTTTATGATATAACTAGATATAGAAAAGAATACAAATAATAAAAGATCATTTTAAAATGTAAAAGGTCCTTCCAGTTCTTCCTGTTTAAATTTTTTTTTTTTTAAATGATCTCCCCTGCCCCCCATACAGCATCCCTCTCTGTATTTCTTAATGTTTGTTTTACTGAAATTGTATTTTAAATAAATTGTTAAACATTATTTTGTTGTCCTGGCTTCTCCACCAGTACTTTTAAGCCTGGTCAACCCATACTGTTGTTTGCTGCTAAAATGCAATTGTCTCATGTGCTCTTTGAAACTAAAAGGATGTTGTAGTCGGGTGATTTACCTTTATTGTAATTCCCTAAGCCACCTGTTGCATGTTGCAAGTTTTTACCTCTTTTAAAAGATTTACCATTGTACACTCTGAGCTAATGCAGTGAGTGAATAAAGGCTATCCTTAAAACTATATAATTATTAGTATACTATTTTTGTTACAGAGGGAAGCAGAATGTCATTTCACTATGTTTTGACTTTATTTATTTATTTTGGTACTGTATGCAAAAAAAAAAAAAAAAAAAAAAGTGCTTTGAACACGAAATGCTTCTGAAGTGTCCTTTATCGAAACTGCATGGAAAATACACCTTTACTGAAGAAGAGCAACTTGTTAAGGTAATGTGTAAAACAAATTAAAAATAATAAATAATAACAATAACTTGAAACAAACCATGCAGCTACTTCACAATAAATTAAGATCTTGAATGCATCTCAGGCAGGCAGCAAGTATAGCTACAAAGTTGTGCACGGTGATGTGCTGTAACGGGGCTCGCAGTGGTGGTCTGTCACTGTAAAGGTGTCCTGCATTAAGGGGTCCCGCAGTGATGGGGTCGTGCTGTACTGGGTCATGTGGTGGTGGGCTTGCGCTGTATTGGGTGACGCGGTAATGGACACGCAGCAGTGGGTTTGTGGTAATAGATGCGCTAATAGGTAATAGGATCCGGATACGTCTAAAAGGTATTGACAATGTCGACCCAAGAGAAAAAAGAAACAACGACCAGGGGTCACAAATGCAGGTTAGATAAAGGGGCATTCAGAACAGAAAATAGGAAGCGCTTTTTTACACAGAGAATTGTGAGAGTCTGGAACCAACTCCCCAGTAATTTGTTGAAGCTGACACCCTGGGATCCTTCAAGAAGCTGCTTAATGAGATTCTGGGATCAATAAGCTACTAACAACCAAATGAGCAAGATGGGTCGAATGGCGTCCCTTTGTGAAAACAGTGTAGGGGTCTCACTTCTATGGCTCATGTTCAAAATTTTATTGTTTTAACCAAACTCTTTTTAAGCACTGGGTTTACATTACAAGCTCATATTTATGCCCTTCTGTAAACATTTCCAGCCAGAATGAATCAATTAAAAGGGCATTAAGATGGTTCCTGTTTATTTAAAACATGTTTACATTGCTTGTGACTGCCTAAAAATTCAAAATGTTGCTCCATTCAAAGTAAGCTTATAAATTGTGAACACATTTGTTAGTTTGAAGTGAATTTTATAAACAATGATTTTCACTCCCCATAATGGACTAAAGTCAGGGAAAGTTGCATAATAAAATAGTTAGTTGCAGTATGTAACTCTCTCCATAGATGTATAAAATAGGTTATGTATATACAATGTGTCACACAAAATTACGTCTGTCAATCCTGCAATGCAACGCTGAAATTCACTTGATCTTGCAGCCAACACATGCCCTGCCCCTTGTGTAAAATCGTAAGACAGTTTGTCTTAATTTTTTATAAACTAAAGTTTGGGAGGAAGGACGGTCCCTACTGGTTACGTCATCTAATTGTAACCTATATAAATATTCCTGTAACTCACCACTCAAGAGTTTGATTAATTTGCATTCGTTCTTCGTCGTGGGCTGTTCGCTCTGTCGCCCGAGCAATGGCGTCCTTCTCCGCTTCGGTCTAAGGCTCTTCCTTGCCCTTGGCTGCACTCTGCTTTGGTCCCAGCCCGGAGTGGGGGCCATCTCTCCAACAGGAAAACCAGAGGGGGGTACAGCCTAAATATCTTGGGATTCCTGAATAGTTAATTTTCCTTAAATATATTTCCTACCTTCGTCTCATAGTAAGCTCCACAGCTTCTAACATGGCCCAGTACTCTACAGTAAACGGTATCTGTAAAAGTGCAGTAAATTGGGGGTTTGGCTGCAGTGCACTGTGACTGCAGCTTAATAACACTGCATTTGGAACATATGTGTACCGTGTATAAAATCACATGTCAAAACACTGTGACATGTACAATACAGTGACACATCGTGTTCAATATCCAGAACACACCTACAGCTGAGCAGCAGAGCTCTTATAAAATTAGTTATTTTGTTTTCCTAAAATCTCAAAACTTAACTTGGTCCACTGTTTAAGACAAATCCAATATTAGTTTTAGAAATCCGCCTCAGGACTTTGTTAGTCCTCACCAGGCTCTAACATGCCTGAATACTTAATTAAATATTTCCAACCATTTTCTAACCATGATAAAAGATGGTCTGCAAAATGTGTCCCTAAATTGAAGTTCTAACACTTATTTTGAAGGTCTCACTTGTGTCTCACAACTATTTGAGATGGTCCAAAATCAATGAGATTTGATTTTGTTTTACTTATTTATTCGGGGGGGGGGGATTATCACAATATCATTACAAATGGTTATAGTGCTGCGCCAATAGTTCACAGACAGTTGTATCAGCACGCACAGACACAGACACCCACCCATACCTTTCTCGAGCCTGAAATTACATTAACCTCTGCATGTTACTAATTTTTTTATTTTCTACATTGAAGCTCAAACTGACACCCTTCGTTTCAGCTTAGCATCGCAATGACAGTATAAACAAAGAAATAGAGGAAATGAGGCACCTCCAAGACAAAATGGCAGCCCCCCAACCCGCACACACACACACACACACACACACGCACCTTACTAATCAACCGTATTATATTCACACAATAGTCGCCTATCCCCTGGCCACCCAAGAAGATTTGATAGAGGATCATGTGTTAGTTAGCTCTTTTGTCCTCTTGCTACTACTCTTTTTTTGCCTTTCTTCTTTCTTTAAAAGAGCCGGTTTGTCCTGATTTTTACCACCTAGATTGAGCTGTCCATTGTTTGAGATGTCAGCTGTTATCTCATCCACACATCACTTTCTATTTAAGGGGATCAGTTCTCTCAGCTAGTGCCAGCTGCTTTTTGTTCCTGAACTGCTGCTGTCTTTGGTTCGCTCCCCCCCTCCCCTCTCTCTCTCTTCTTCATTCTCTGTTCATGCTTCCACTTTAATCTCTGTTGATAACGTTTACAGAAATTGCTGGGACAATATATATATATATATATATATATATATACCGAACAAAATGGACCTTCAATTTATTCTCACCAAGTACCCCTCAGATTCTTGGCAGAGAGGAACTGAACTCAGCAACAGGGATGGAGGGGCATGCATAAGCAGTGCCCCCAACCATTTGCTCCCAAGTGCTCTGATAGCAAGGAGCAATATAAAAAAATGCAAAACAGAGACTATTAAACTTCTATTAGAAACGTGTGTGGCACTAGCCTTCATTTCTGTAAATTTGAATTTGCCGTTACAGCAGTTCTGCATTTCTTATGTACAGAACTGTTTCAGACTAATAGTTTTAAGAGGGACTCCCTGTAGGCGTTGGAACCTGACTGAGCTAAGAACAAAGAAACCAACAAAAAAACATATTTTCGGTGGACAAATTGTTACCCTGTTAAATAAATGCACAGAAATCATATAATTCCGTAAAATAATAACAATATATTTATTGATCATTTCAGAGGTTCTATAGAATACTACATGATAATTATAGATATATAAATGTATTATTTTACCCCTGTTACCAGTGGATCAAGTAGGCATAGACAATAGATATGCTGCAGTGATCTTATTCTGTCTGGTATGTTTTAATTAAATAATTTTCTGTATGTATATATGATATTTATGATATGTATAGGATATACCAAAAAGGAACCATGCAGATATAGTATAAATATGAGACACTATGGTCCTGCTGTGCATTCACTGCTGGGCTGTTTAACTGTTAATTTGTAGCACTTTAACAATTGAGTTCAATCGTTTATGTTTCTATATAAAAGGGTCGTTCTTAAATTGAATGGGCAGGGGGTGTTTCGGTGTGTGTGTGTCTGTCTGTGGAGGCTGTGCTTCTGACATGCATTTATGAGAGCTGTTCTGATTTGAACTGAAGACTTGCTGTGGTTCTGAAAACCACACCTCATACATCTCTTTCACCTCTTTTTCCCTGATATGATCTGTTCAATCTTACCTGCAAGCTTCATTGTTTTAAAGCCTCCTCCCTCAGCACTCCACACAAAACTGTCATGTACTTGGGGGTTGTTGGCTCAGTTCCACTTTCCCTTCCACCACACTGTCCTCACACCCATGACCCGATTGCAGATGGAGTGCAGCTGAAATACCAGACAACCAGGGAAACATCTAAACAGGAACAGAACCTGGAGAAGTTGCTTGACCTGCACTACTCCAATAGTTGGACAACTGCTCACAAATAACTGGTGTTTTTTTTCTCATCCAAATCGTGTAATTCAGGATGGAATAACCCATAAGGTTTGGATTGATCTGGAAAAACCAGCATTTTAGCTCAGTGCTTTAACCACTGAGTTATTTTGAATCCTCCCTCACCACCCCCTCAAGCAGGTGAGGACAGTTAAAGGGTACCCAGTATCAGTTTCAGACGAGTCTGAGGTGGTTGACACCTGAGATGCTGTTGTGGGAAGCTGTGGAATTTACAGCACATCTCTTTCATCTTTATTGGTGGCCCTGCTATTCGGAGATGATGGTTTTACAGCCGGAACAATGGGTTGGGAAATGGCAGTGTGTTCCTTGTTATAAGGCCCAAGTGTTGGCTATATCACAAGCTAAGGAGGCGGCCCAAAGGGAGGTGAATGTGGTGACCATGACCAACCTGCTGCCAGACAGTCCTACAACAAGCCATTAACTCTGCATGTCTGTTGTACCTTTTACCAACTGAAGAATGTGTTTGTTTAAGATAAAAGGGGTTGATAACTATCAAAAACAGTGTTTCTAATTAAAGGGATTTTAAAGACAACTCACATGAACATCATACATATGTTGTAAAGTTATTTAATATAGACTAAAACAGGATGGCTACCTTTTTAACTATATAGTAACAAGATGTCTCAAGGTCATCTGTCCAAATAATTTGACTGTGAATGTGTGTATAGATTTGCAGAAAACTAGACTTATAAACAACAGCCCAAAGCATTTTTCTTTTTTTTCATTCAATTTATTTTGTTAGTTCAGCTCCTATAAGGGTGCAGGACAAGGATGGTCACATATGAACTTTCCGTAACACAGTTTCAGTCACAGTGTTTTAGACATTGACAAAAAAACACTTCAAACTATGACATGAAGAAGGAAAGGCAAGGAAGAAATGGGGAGATAGCTAGATCGCTCTACCTCTCCTTCATTTTCCAAGTGTACAACTATTTCAGAAAGGGCGATCAGATCATAAAACATCTCAACCCACTCCACCAACCCCCTTTGCACCTCCCACTCCACCCCCCTCTCTTCAAAAAAAAAAAAAACCAGCAACAAATAGATATAATTATATATAATATATATATTTACTCTTTAAAAATAAAACTTCAGTCAGATGGCTAACTTCTGTACAAACTACAAAAATAAAAATTTTATATAAATAATTTATATGGCATAACAAACATGAAAAAAAACTACAACCCACTGCAGCCTCCAATTCCCTCTCCCACAAATAATTACATTTCTGATGATTAAGGAGTGGATATCATTTTCTGTTGTTCTTTCTCTTCCAGAATCTACAGTAGCTACATTTTTTTACTCACTGTTTCACACTGTATACAAAAAGAACAGAAGCTGCCATTTAAATTATACACATTTTCCCTGCATTTAAAATTGGCAGTGATGTGACCAATACTGAATTATTCCTTATTATCGACAAAGTAAAATTAAAATAAAGGTAGAAATACAATTTAAAAACTGTCTTGCAATGAGGTCTAAACTGTCTTTTAATATGGAGAGCACCCTTGCCCCATTGTAGCTGAAATGAAAGGGAATCTTCTTAGCAATATCTATAAAAGCTCCCCATTCAAACATCTGCACAGTTGTCAATGCATAGAAGCTACAGTACATTTACAAGCTGCACAAATGCTTTGTAAATAAGACCTCGAGTGTTAACAAGACCCCTCTCTTTAAGAGTTCAAATTCCCTTTTTAAAAAGCAAACATTTCCAGATGAACATTGCATCTGTCAAAAGATAAGGGTATACAAAATATTACACCTGTAGCTGACAAAATACAGACCTTACCCAATGTACAGCTTACACAAGACACACTTTAAAATTCTTTAACTGACAGCTTATTCAAGTAATACAAAGACACAGTCTATAGCAGATCTACAACAGTCATTAAGAGAGGCAAGGAGCAAAAAAAAAAAAAAAAGTAAAAAAGACAATTTCTAGCTGCTTTCAGTCTCCTAATCTTATAGCAATGTTTTGAATCATTTTGAGCGCCGATATTCAATATATTTAAAAAAATCAAAACAGGTTGAATTTAGACACCTTTACCAGCCCCCTCAAACACTCAAAACTTTACAGAAGCCAAGGGGACTGACCGCGCTGCCTCAAAATGTCTTTTTTTTTGTGCTACTCAACATTTCTAAGTAAAATAAAACAAAGCTAGGATTAAAAACAATAGAGTCCTTTAATAAAAAGTAACCTGCACTCTACAATGATTGTGGCAGCATGGACGAGTTCTGTTATCCTGACCTCACTGTTAGTTCAAAATGTGTTTCTTTTTCTCACTATTCACGATTAAATAAATGGGGGAGGGGGGGCACAAATTCAGTTGACATAAAATGGAATATAATTTGTTTACTTTATAATTTGTTAATGTACTGTATGTTAGGAATAACAGATATTCCATTTGAATTCATATGTATACAGGCATTATTTTAAAGACTTACCAGTATGAATGTACTGTATGTAAATGATAAACTAACCAAGTCACCCAACATACGCCACCTGATGTACCCTGGTCCATGAATAATGCTAAGTTTAGTGTTCATGCTGGTTTGGAAACATACAATGCAAACAAGGTTTGCAGGGTGCGGACCTTGCATTGTACAGAGAAGAAACAAAAAAGAGAACATGGAATGAAACAGCATCATCGCTCTGTCACAACATTTCATGACCATTAAAGTTAAATCATCTATTTCTTTTTCTTTAAAAAAAGGGGGATACTGCATATTTTCAAGGCAAATGAAATTGCATTTTTTTTCCAGAGTAGCAGCAAACAACAAACACTGACCATTTATTTGTCAATAAACTATTGTCATTATACCAATTAACTTTTCTTATTATTTTTTTTTTACATAAAATACATCTCTTTATTATAAACAGGAGGACAGCTCCTACCTCCTTATACAATATCTGACATTTTTTACATAATAGAATACACACGTTATACAGTACTCTTTTAAATAGCTTTTTCCCTCTTTTTTAGTATTAAAATATATATATATTTTTAAAAACAAGAACTTTTAATATTTTAAAATAAATTCTCTTGTTTGTCTGAGATCTATTTACAGTTCATACAGCAGGGTTGAGGACCACATAGTCCCTTGAGCAGTCAAGAGATGCATTTCAGACAAGGTGGTCTAGCTGTCTTTGACTGCCAGTTTAAGTGGGACACCTGTAAAACATATGAAAAAAAAATAGTTAGACAAAATCAAATAAAAAGCAAGTATATACAAACTGTTGTCAGACTGCCCTTCTCTGCTATTGGTTGATCCTGCTGAACAACATTCTGAAGACCTTAAGTCTTATTCAAGCAAATGTATAGACTTGTGTATTCTGATTCACACTGTAGCACTATTTCATGTTCTATTTAATTTGTAAAACAGCAGTAACACATTTGTATCTGTATGTTTCCATTGCTTCTGCTACTATATCTCTTAAACTAAAGGGTTCTTTCAGTTTTTGTACTGACCTAGTGCCTAGTTGAGGCGCCTCTGCTCGTTCTTTCACAATCAAGGTCCTGGAGCTCCGAGGTCTCTGTCTTGGAGGAGTCAGTTCTTTTCTCAGAGGCCGTGTAAGAAGGTGGAAGTGTTTCCTCGAAGCAGTCTGATTCACAGTCCTCAAAGCCCTCATGTGTGTAACCCCTGAATGACCCCGGCACACTGGGGTGCACAGCGACTGTCACCGAGGCGGTGGCAGTCACCGTGGTAACAGCGTTATTAGACCCCGGTACCCTGGTTGCTGCGCCATACGCAGGCAACGTAGTCCTAGGGTAGTGGGGTCTGCTGCTGTATTGAGGCCTGGGACCAGAGTAATTAGTCCTCCCTGGCCCTTGGGGTCTATCACTAGGCAAATGTTGCCTCCTTGGCCCTTGGTCCTGCTGAAAGTCCTGCTTGTTGTCCTGCCTTGCTATCTGAGAGCTGACAGAGTTCACAGTGGGCTGTCCCGGTGTGTTTAAGGTTTCCTTTTTGGCAGGGACGTCCTGACCCTCTTTGTACGGCTTTACAATCTGCAGAAAAGGTGTAGAGAGAAGCTTTAATGACCTGAAACAATGAAGTATCTGCAGAACATGTAGGTGTAGGATTATTCTATAGCCCTGTTTTATTGCAAATGGAGTGTTGATTATTTGTAAAGTACCTTGAGAAACTGTTGTTTAGAAAGATGTACTGTAGTATACAAAATTATTTTTAAACCTGACAGTGGGAGACAGAGAGAGTGATAGAGAAAGACAGAGAGCTCTCTGCTGCATACCGTGAGTTTGGGGAAGCTGGGGTTCTTGCTGGCCTCCAGAAGGATGTGGGAGGGAGGTGCGTTGGCAGAAGGGATGATATATGCACTTCGGTCACAGTACTGGTACTCCTCGTCCCCAAGGCCCGACGTGGTGGTTGTCTCAGAGTAGTATTCGGAGTCCGACGACTCAGAGAAGGCGTGGTGGCGCCGGCCTGGAGGGTAGCGTCCTGTGTAGAGACCATGGTGGTTCATCGGAGGGGGCATTGGCTCTGGGGAAGGCGTGGGTAAACGGCTACCATTGTCTGCTGGTGTGATCTCAGCAGGTGGACCAATGACCGATAGCAGTACAGGGAGCAGAACTAGTCCGTTCAGAAGGCCCAACACAGTTAAGATGGTCAGAACTGCAAAGAAATACCTGGGGGGTAGAAAAAAGAAAACGATTAGGATTAGTAATTGCTCATATTTTTTTTTTTAATAAACTATATTATTAGTTACATTATCATACTTCCGAGGGCAGATTTTTTTCTATTTTTTTTTCAGAATGGTCCAGCAGCCTTAGTTTCATTTCACTTACTACAATGCTACTGTAGTTTGGATGCCCTGTACATTCTTAATCTAACATCTTTTCCTGCAGTTAAATGTTTAACTTCTTTCTTTCTTTTTTCTTTCTTTCTTTCTTTCTTTCTTTCTTTCTTTCTTTCTTTCTTTGCCTCAGTGTCAAGCTGAAAATATTCCTCATCTAGAAATCCACAGCATTTCATTTCCCTTAGGGAGCCCTCATCTATCACCACAGGACCGCCACTTCCCGAAAATGTGTGTTTACATTAGCGTACAGATACTACACACCAAAAACATTCATCGCTCCTCTGTCTGTGTTAACCACAGCCTATTAAGAAACAACACCTTTCTCTTTTTTGGCCCCTGCTAACTTAAGACAACTTTTAATAAAATGAAAATCTGTCTAAAGCTATGTTGATCCCATTTGACAGAGCAGCAGGCAAAGTTTCTGCAGACTTGCTGATTCTGGGTGAACGTCTTCATCTCCATCAATGTAAGTTCAAGGATGAAACTGCAGGTACAATGTAGTTAAAGGGAATGCCTTTAAACAGCAGTTGCACTGCACACTAACTGTATTTCACAGCCTGGATTTAATGCTCTTTATACTACAACTGATACTCCTCACATTATGAGTAATGTTCTTCCTCAGATCAGTAGCACAAACGTGGTGTCCCATGTCTCCCAGAGAGGGTCTGTGTTTCTCATTGTTTATAGAAATCTCCATCCCAAAGGGCCTGGCCCGACTCAGTCACCCATTAGGCAGTGATTGTTTATCTTCCAGCACCGGGGCGTTGACAATAATCCCATATCAATAATCTGACAGCTAATAGGCTGCAATATTACACCTCTGCCTTGACAGGAAATGGAGCTCACTGGCAATGGAACTGGTTTAAGTGTTTTATTTCCAATGCTGAAGGCACACCTTCAAAACCAAGTGGATGGTCTTTAACATTTAGCAAAGCACCAGGAATCAATTTGTGGTCAGTATTTTATCCCTAACTTGGGTAACTTCAAGATAAAAACGTAAAAATTACAAAACATCAATCTTAACTTTCCACCAGTGGGTGAAGCCAATAATATTGAAGGTGGTAGTTGGGTTGGTGGTGTCTGTGTGGGCTAAGCAGTGTAAGGGGCAAACCAAAATTAGAGAGTTCTTTTCAAATGTTTAGGTGGAAGAGGAGACAGCTGCCTACTACTCCATGTGGTCCAGACAGTAAGAGGAAAGAGCTGACTGACAGCCACACACAAATACAGTGCACGATATTCCTGAGGAATTGATATTAATTTGCAGCCATTCGTTTTATAATATGAGTGTTCTGTGAGTATGACACAAAACCAACAAAAGCGATCCTAACCTAAGTTTCCACAGGGCCACCAGCCTGTGAGTAACTGATCTAAACCCTGTCCATAGCACGCCCAAGCTCACAAGCAACACCCTTTTGGTGTTCGAAAAAAACTAAAGAAAGGAAGCTACATGTTGAACACATCTGGTACTAAGATTTCCCCCTGCCAACGTAATGGAAACTGCCGCCTGTTCGCTTGTTTGACTTTGTCTCCTCAGACGGTGAGGCTATCTGTTTACCCAGGTGCAATTGAGAGTTTAACCATCTTTACCCGGTTTATCTTGGGGCGCTCGCACCATTAGCAGCTTTCTGAAAATCTTGTGAACAGAGTCCCCTCTGTGCAAAGACCCAGTCTTAGAGACAACTTTTTTTATTCTATTTTCACACCGTTTTAAAATACACAACAAATCTTTCAAGCCCTTGCTTTCTTTTCTATAAAGTGATTATTTTTCTATCCCCCGAACAGCAGCTTCACCATCCTCGCTCTTGCTTAACTCTATGTTGTATGGCCTTGAATGCTATCTGGTCCATCCAATACAAATCCAGTGTGCTGAACGCAATGCAACACAGACCTACAGTAAAGGCAGTTGCTTTCTAAAAAATGTTTTTTTGTAAAATTTTAGTTTCTTCATAATTATCCCAGTGGTTTTTTTTTCTCTTGAGCTCAATTCCAGCTGCACACCAGCAGTTTGTTTTAGTGGACCTCCCCGTCTCTCGCCTGTGGTCCCGCCTCTTTGTGAGAGGCTCTGATGTTCAGCCCCAGACCCCAGTTAGCCTCAGCAGGCCCTACTGTTTATTTAACAAGGTAGCACTAAGATAAGAAGGAGAGGTCCAGGCTGGAATTCACTGAGAAGGGGAAAGTCACGCAATGTAGCCGGGGATGGAGCCACATGGACCACCACCCCCTTCTCTTTCCTTCATTCATTTCAACTCCTTCCTCTCGCTCTCTCTGCCTCATTAACAAAACCATACAGTCCTAAATTCCACCATACAGCTTTCAGCTTTTCTTTTGGCTTCACTGATTATTCTTTGTATTTATAAGCATACATACACAAGTCAAAACACTTTGTTCATCTTAACGGTTCAGCTTACTTAATTAAAATCCAAATCCTTATGATTTTTTTGTTTGAAAGAAGAAATTGAAAAAATTAACTGCCACATGATGAAATACTTTTTTGATAAACTTTTTTTTGTCACAGTTGAAGAAAAAAAAAAGATGAAACAGTCGCTCTGAAATTGCCAACATCCACTTCCCTCTATTTACACAGAGAGAGGCCCGTCTTCTGTAACTATCCAGTGCGTAAAAAAAAAAAAAAAAAAAAAATTGACTTGTTTATTTTACTAAGTCAACATTCTGAAAATGGAGCGTGATTTATTTAAGGGGGAAAAAAGCAAAACCATCCGTGGGCCCCGGCCGGGCCAGACCTCCAAAGGAGGCTGAGTGTTAGGAATTCTTTTGTTTATATAAACTGTAATCTTTTCCATTCGGAGCTGGAGGTTGGAGGGGAGGGGGTTTGCTCAGAGTCGAGCCGCTGAGTTCAGCTGTTTATTCTATGTGCCACCGAGAGGAAATGTTTACAACAACGTATTTATGCTATTCCCCTGCTAGAGGGACTATTTTCTCCATGTCTAAACAGGACCACCCAGATTGAATGCCCTGACTTGTAATGTTCTCTCTCTCTCTCTCTCTCTCTCTCTCTCTCTCTCTCAAAAAAAAAATCTTATCACTTCACCATCTAACCTGACTCAATCACTCTGAGAACGCTTGACACGACCTTGAGGTTGATCTCAAGGTTGTGGTCTGTCTCAGCTGAGCTCATTTCATTTTAAAGTGTTCATTTTGCTTTTTTATGTTTTCCATTCTAACTAGGAACGTATCTTCATTTGGTTTTTGGCTGAGCACAATCAACTCATACAGAAAGTTTGAAATTATCCTGATAGGAATATCTGAAAAAGGTGTTTCAGGCACTCACTTTGCTAGCTGCATAAACAAATGTGTGTGAAAAGGAGTATGTGTATGGCTCACTTCCCTATAGGGGTTTATTTGTTTACAAGCAGCTGCTGTTAACTGCTGAAGTTCTCTCCATTTGTCGAGTATTGTGGAGGGGAGGGGAGGGAAGATGGAGTGGCAGGGACAGGTGGGTAAATCCAGTTCCCACCTCCACTTTCTGCCAGCCTGCTTACCCAGCAACTGCAAATTGCTTTGCAACAGAACATCAGACAAACAAACAGGAATGAACAGTGTTTGATTGTTCCTTTGCTAAAAGCAAAAAGACTGAGCCCTACCTCATGATGAAGTCAAACTCGGACCCAGCCAGCATCAGCACGCCCAGAAGAGTGGAGATGGCGCCATCTACCACAGGGGCAAACATGTGTTCCAGTGCCACCGTGGAGCGGAGATTCCTGTTGCCGATAGCCGTCAAAAAGCCCTGCAAGGTTGGAGAGACATCACACAATAAATTACAATAATATATAGTGGTTTTGTGGTTGTCTATACTAGTTTTATTGCGTACATTTTGCTGTTTTCTTGTCAAAACTGTCTATGTAAGAAAATAAAAAATGTTGGTATCACTTTACGAGAGGATATAATTATATAACACAAACGTAAGTGAAGTGTGAATGTACCAGTGCTACGTGGACGGTGAACTCCACGCCGATCCCCACAGAAGCGATCAGGATTACAACGGGGATGGCGCTCAGCTTAATACCGATCAATCCCATGATTCCAAAGAGCTCAACCGTCATCATGGCCAGAATGAACACCTGGGGGAGGCAGAGAGAAGTTTAACAAACTCACAAAACAAAAGCATATTTTCTTAGACTTAACTAATCCAAAGAAAGCCAAAAATTACATATATATATTTTTTTAACAGCCGCATGTAATAACAGTTGGTAGTGAAACATCAGCAATCTGCAAAACAGCCCATATCAACTTTTTCAAAACGCATATACCCAAACCCACAGGGAGCTTATATCAAATAACACTAAACAGAAAAACCCAAACTGAATCTTTGCTGTAGCCTTGCCTCACACTTTATAAAGTGTCCAGGGGGGCAAATGTGGTCACTACTTCACTACAATGACCTTAAAATCAAAAGGGGGACCGGGGGGGGGGGGGGGGGGGGCTGAGTTACAGCTCTGTTGGCATTAATGTGTAGTGTGTGTGAGAAGGGGAGGTGCCTCTGAATCAGTAATTGTAAAACTAGAAAGCAGAAATGAAAGCCAGGCCCTGAACTGTGTTTATAGTCCTCCCTTCAGTTCTTTATCTCTGCCTCTCAGGGCCTATTTACATGGAAATCACTACAGGCCTGAGTGAAGCTGTCTCAGGCCTGCACACAGAAGAGGTGAGTTAACAGTGGCCAAACATTCAGGACTCCACTATCATCTGCACAGCATCGAATTACAGCTGGGCCTCCCAGGTTTCTAAACAACCCCCCCCCCCCCCACACCCCCCTTTCTTTCTCTTTCATGCAATGGCTGACACTTTCAGAATAAGGGCAAATAGACCTCACAAACTGTGAGGTTCTGCTCCCTCTGACTGAATTATAGTTACCTTATTTTTTAAACTTTTGTTTAATTTTATTTTCTAGTTTTTTTAATTGTCGCTATCTTCCTAACAACAACTACAGTATTACAACAGATTTGATGTCACCAGTGGTCCTAATTGGTCATGCTTAAATGAGACCATTTAAAAAGCATTTTATGAAAGCTTCATAGGGCCAAAAAAAAATGCTGCAAGCAGCTAGTGTTGCAGCAAAAGTGCTAACTTTAGTTTGATTTAATTAGTATTTTGCTTTTAAAATATTATTATTATTATTATTATTATTATTATTACTGAGTAAAATGTGGGTAGGGGCTTAATGAAAGGAGGATATTGTTATTAATCAAAACCTCTTGATACATTAAGTTCTCATATTGTAAAAACTCCTGAAAATGTGAGCCTGTGTTCTCAGGGATTGCTCACCCTCCCCTGGCTAGCTGAGGCCACACCAGCCACTGTGAAATCTTTCCCAGCCGCTCCCTTGACACTGCATCTTTCAAGACCTGATGGATGGATTTTGCAGGCTGAGGTTGAGGGAGGGACGATCGTTCTCTCTCGAATTTTGACAAAGACAATTTGGAGTAAAGACTCCACTGCCTTTCTGCATGCTAGATGCTTTCATTTCCTAATAAGCATCTAAACAGATCAGCCCACCCAAAGTGCAGCTTATGAGAAAACATACTAAAAGTGACAGGGTCAACTGTACATATTCTTTTGTACATGAATGCTCCAGACTTACGATGATGCCGGCTGTCCAGGGGTTCAGCAGGAGGATGGCGCACACAAGGAAGGTGCAGGCCAGTACCACGCTGATGGCGAGCAGGAACCAGTGGCGCAGGCCAATGTACTGCTCCCAGAACAGGAAGGGGTAGCCGTTAGGGTAGTTGAGGATGCCCTTCTTGGAGAAATCATCACAGATGGAGCGTACACTCTCGATGGCCTCAATGAAGTCTGAGGTCTCCCGTAGACCGTTCAGATAGAATGGGAACTGAGCAAACTCCAGTGGCTCAGCCATGGGAACTAAAGAGAGAGAGAATACAAATAAAAATAAAATAATTTTACTGCTCCACACTGCAATAAAAACAGTGTTAAAGGGCAGTCTACATAAGCTTTGCCTATTTTTTTAGAAAAAAAAGCAGAAAGTACATTAGTATAGGTACTTACTGCGCAGGTTCTCCCCCGTTGTATCATATTTGTCGTGGATCCACTCAGGAGGGTGGGGGTCAAAGTTAGCCTGGGAGGCTGCGTAACCAAGAGGATCATTACTGACCCACACCGTCAGGTAGATGTAAAATGTATCAGGGTTGATCAAGCCTTCCTCATCTACCAGTCGCCTAGTGGTCAGCTATGTGATTACAGAATAACACACAGTTAAAATCGCAGGAAATCAAACAAAACTGGGGCAACGTTGATTTCAGCATGTCTGAAATGACACTGCCATTCCCCTGTTAAGGTTTACACACCTGGCTGTAGTTGAATGGCTCCTTCTTAGTGCCAGTCTGGACAAGCAGTTTATATGCCAGTACACCATCCTCTGTGCCATTGCGGTAGTTATCACGGGTGATCCTGCCTGCTGCCCAGTCAGCATCGAATGCTGCCTGCAGACCTACGAGAGAAGGGGAAGGTCAGATCGTGCAGCTGTCCCAATGCCATGATCAATAATATGTTAATGGGAAACCACAGGACAGGATGGTACCTTGTTTTGTTTTGTTTTGTTTTCCCCACATAAACAATTTCAATGATGGCTTTGTAATATATATATATATATATATATATATATATATATATATATATATATATTTTAATACATTGACCCAAAAGGTTTTTGAACAGAAACGTCTGAAAATCTTATAGACTGATTTTTAGAATGCAATTGTATGTGAGCCAGAACTCCTCTAAAGACAGGGAATGCCTGTGTGTGCGTGGGGCCTGATGAAAAAAGCCAACCACTTTTTTTTTTCTCCACTAAATTATATAGTTTGAAATAGTAAACAATTTCCATAGCAACTCCGTAATTATAGGGATCTCCTCGGAATAAGTCATGCCAGAGTAAGCCAGTGCTTACGGAATTAGTCTCCTTCACTCTCTCTATTTCTCACTCTCTCTCTCTCTCTCTTTCTCTCTCTCTCTCTCTCTCTCTCTCTCTCTCTCTCTCTCTCTCTCTCTCTCTCTCTCTCTCTCTCTCTCTCTCTCTCTCTCTCTCTCTCCTAGCCTTAATTCACCTTGCTATCAATTCCCTTTTCCACAAAGGAACAGCCCTCCATTGCCTCTCACTTCTCTCCTCTTGTAACCTGAGTGAGGGGCTAAAAGACGGCTGTGGCAGCCTCCATCCAACCCCCATCTCCCCCTGGGGCCACCACACAGCTCTAGACTTTGACCATGCTTCCAACCCCCTTCCCTAGGGCAAACACACACAAACAGACTACAGGGTTTGTGCATGAGCGGTACGCTGTGCCGGGACAAAATGGGTTGAATTCTGAATGACATCAAGTTAAGAAATAATCTATAGTACATTTACAGTATATTTACATACAAATTGTTCTCAAAACTCAACAAAAATTAACATTTTAGAATAGATTAGTATGTGCAGGCATTAAAATAAGATATTATCTCCTCAGAAGCAGATGGATTATTGTATAACACTACAAATCACAAACTTCACTCATACCTATTCAAAAGAATCTGCAAGTTTTGTAAACTGGGACAACATATTCGAAGAGCATTACCTTGGAGCCAGTCCTGGAAGTAATGCAGCCACATCCGGGGAAGTTGCTGGTTGTTGTCACGAACCACGTATTTGACAGACTTGAAGCTGTTGTGTAGCTGTAGGAGCTGCCGTTGGTAGCGGGGGTAGTCAAAGCCGCCCATAGTCACCAAGTACATGTTGTAGAAGGAGAAGTACTGGAACTGAGCCAAGATAAAGTCATACTCCTTGGTGTCACGAGGGACAATGTCAGTCAGGTAGAGGCCATCATGAACCATTGTAGTGCCGTAGAGGCTCAGCCCCAGGAGGCTCATGAACAGGACAACAACAATCACCTTGCTTTCTGGTTTGAGCAGCAGTGGAGCATACTTGTCACGGGCAAAGTCAGACAGGTTCCACCGGAAGAAGGGCAGAGGCACGCACTCCCGCCCCCCTTTGGACTCATCCACGTGGGCCAGGAGGTTGCGGGTGGAGCTGGAGGGTGTGAAGAGCTGCGAGCCGTAGGGGTCTGGGTTGGGAGGCACCAGCACAGAGGGGGGGCTTGTGGAGATCTGGGACGTGGGAGGCAGGATGGTGACGATGTGCTGGCCCGAGGCGTCGCACTGCGTGAAGGCCTGCACCGTGGTGGTGATCTGGGTGCTGGTGGTGATGGTGGGGCCACTATAAGTGGAGACCGGGTAGGTGTGGTTATCGTTGGCATCGGCAAACTCCTGCGGCTGGATCTGGATCACCCGGTTAGAGCATGGGCTGGCACGGAGAGAGGAGAAGAGAGCGAGAGCTGTTAGATGACTTGCTAGGATTGATTTTTGTTTTAATTCATAACATTCAAATCAGTTGTTGTTTATTGCAAAACATTTCTTCTTAACCATGTCAGTGGTTACCTGTAGAAGCAGCAGAGAATATCAAGCCTCTTGTCCTCTCGTCGGTGGAGGTCCAGACTCAAGATGGCCGGGAAGATGAGCAGAACCATAGCAAAGTTAAAGACCACAACTATGGCAGCCTGTGGGGGACAATAATAGCGTGTTATGACAGCAATATTACATTACTAAACACCTGAGAACAGGCTCGGTGATATATATATATATATATATATATATATATATATATACCCTCCCACCTGCTCTGAACTGAATAAGGTAAATACAGACGCTACTAGCTGTAATAAGAATCCTGCTGTTTTGGATTAATACCTAGTGATGTAACCATTTTTTTAATAACTAAAATTAATAAACAATTACCTGCAAGGAGAAAGCTCTCAGGGCTGGAATGGGAACAAGAGCAGCCATGAAGAAGGCAATCATGTTATTGATGGAAGTTAAAGCCACGCTTGTTCCAGTGCGCCTGAGGCACTCCCCAGTTCTCTCCTGTAGAAAATAATGAAACACACAAAAAGTTGTGCTACTGTATGTCATGGGCCAGCATCGCTATATAACAGTATAAGGTGGTTTGAATAAAATGTTTATCAGGAAGTATAAAGACCCTCACCTTAAAGGGGATGTTGTAGCCAGTCTCAGTGAAAGCATGGGCTAACAGAAACATGTCGTCCACACCGATCCCCAGAGCCAGGAAGGGAAGCACCTAGAAGTTGTTAAGAAAGAGCATCAGATACTGGATACTATGTAACACAGTACACCTGACGGCTGCAAGGCCCACATTTACAGTCCTACCATAGTCAAGGTTTCTCTTACCTGTGTTGTGGCCGCATTGAAGGAGATCCCTAGGAGAGAGCATAGCCCTAAACCAGACGCTACAGACAGTGCTACCAACAGCACACCAGCAAGCCCCACTGCCCCCTGGGACTTGGCACAGTCCCAGCGCAGCATGGTCACACAGGCATATGCCAACTGCAAGAGAGGAGGGGGGAGTTATTATAAAGGCTTAAGTACTCTGCACTACAAAATAAGACATCTGATAATGGCTGGCTAGGCTTCAACAGCAAAATCACTTACCATAAGTAGGTAACCCCCCGCCACACGGATTACACTAACATCGGAGAAGGATTTCATGATGTCGTTGAGGGTGGTGGTAGAGAAGGCGTGGATACTCTGAGAGGAGTTCTGGAGGATGCTTTGATGAGCCACCTGGAAGAGACAGAGAGTACATATTACACTTTAGCATGATACTTCATTGTGTAACCAAAAGCACAGTGTAGGTGCTTTATGCTGTTTCATCCAAAAATAAGTTTTGATATATAATAAAATATTCTGTCATTAAAGATTGTTTTTTAAACAATAATGTATGTGTTTTAGATAAACAATATACACAGTGAACCAAGGTTGACAATTTAAAATAATGACCACAGATGTCAAAGGTTGCAAGGGTAGGAGATCAAATGAGATCATGTGGTCTCCCGAGCCACTTCATCACCACACAGAATGGCCTGCAACCTTGGGGGAAAGCAAAAGCATATACTTTGTTTTCTCTGCAACACCCCCCTCTTCCCCTTTCCTTCCCCTACCCTTTCACTACCCTCCTTCTCTCCCTCCTGATCAGGCATGGCTCAAGCCCTGCAGGTCTCCCCCTCCTAGCCTTCAGTCAGCGCAGGGTGTCAGTTATCACAAAAACAGCTTGTTCCTATAACTCTGAGTCTGTCAGTGGCCTCCTCGGCTGACTCTATTTACAAGGCAGTTGAGGATTGATGGAATTCAGGCAGACAAACAGTTCCAAGGCCTTCCATTATCCCTGGGACTCCCCTTTTCATAGCAGGTAAACTGCAGCTAAAATGCAGTGAATTGGTTCAAATACCAGCAATTAGTGTTGTTAGAGGCCTTTTAATGATGAACCAGGATGTATGGTGCAATCCCATTGAAACCTAGTAAAGTCAGTGTACAGTTCATTGTAAAAACAAAGAGCTTGCCATCTAGTTTCCAAAAGAAAGAAGATTACGCTCCGACCTGAACAAAATTTGGGAAGCCACAAAATAAATCCATGATTTCAGGACAAACTCATACCTTCCAGCATCCCCCCACATTTCCACTGTTGCTTCACTGTTTACTAGTCCTTCCAGGGTTAGCATGATTCTCTCATCAGTCCACAGTTCCACAAAACTAATATTATATATAATATCCATTGCATTCTCAAAGTTCCAGGATCTGATCATAGTCCATTGTTCATTAAAAACAAGACGTGGTCACGTTTCTTGAAAGAGGCTGCAGAATGCAGACCCTTTTCATTTTGAACTTCCAAAGCGATGGCCTTTTTTCATAAGTGAGATATACTACAATAGTAAGCACCTTTACAAACATGCTTCTAAAACTGAAGACTGATAGATAGGTGCTATGGGAAAGAAAGGACAAAGTTATACCTCAACAAACTTCCTCTGCCAGGACTCTAGAATGGCAGTGGCCTTCTCCTCATTCCAGTTAATGTCATGGATGTCGTAGTCATCCTTGAAGTGTTCATAAAGCTGCTTGGGGCTCATCAGGAGGTACATAGTCTGGAGAGCTTCAGCACTGCAGGGACACAACAGCATAAATAAATATGTGCAAGCTGTAGTACAGGTTCAATGTTAATGTATGCCTGTTTTAATATGTACTTCAATTCACACACTAATGTGCCTAAACAGATGGAACAAAATTGTGGTGGTATATGTTTACAAAAAAAAAAAAAAAGATGAATGAGATTATAATAAATCATATCTTAAAGTGAATGTTTGTGAGTTTTCATGGCCTGTAGGAAGAGATTGTTTCACTTCCACTGAGATTTGCCAGGGTCAAGATCTGGGCAAAGAACCAATTTTGTCACTCTATTCCTTTTCACAGTGGTTTTAAATTAAAACAAGAATTCAAAATACTTAGAGAAGCCCAGCACTCGGGTTACATGACTCTACTAAAATATTCTGTAAATGGTGTTTTCAAATCCCTCCCTTTTTCAAATGATGAATAGTATTTTGTTTTTGTAAAAAAAAAAAAAAAAATAAAAAAAAAATAATAGCTAAAATAGTGTGCCTTCCCCATAACTCTTACTTTTACTGACAAATAAGACCAAGCTTTATGTGGCTGTCCATCATGTTTAATTGGCCAATCCTATGCAGAGGTCAGAGGTTGAAACTGAACCTCCCTCATGCAAGGAATTCCTCAGCTGTGTGAGGTTATTTAGAGTCAAAAGGCCCGCTCTCCCAGGCCTGCTAGAGGATTTTCCTGTAACTCACCTGAGCAGAGTGTTCTGGGAGTCTTTGGCCCTGCCGCCCAGTATCAGCTCCTCCTGCCAGTGCATGAAGTTCTTGGAGAAGCCGTGACAGCCGCCACGCAGCTGCTGCACAATGTCAGGACACTGGAGGGGGGGGGGGGGGGGTATTAAAAATGAATTAAAAAAATAATCATTTTAATTTCAATAGGTCCCTTCAATAGGTCCCTTCATTACAATGCACCCGAAGGTGGTAGATGCTCACTCACCTCACGCAGCACTTTGTTTGGTGCACTGTCGGGGCAGTCGGGATCAGTTGGGTCCAGACATGGCCGGTTCATGTAGGCGTGGCCCACCTGCGCCTTCTCTAGCATCTCACGGAAGCCCTCGAGCGATGTGAACTGACCCAGCTCCTCCATCAGCTGCACTGGGTCCAGGTTCATCCACTGGATATCTGGCTTCCCTCTGCAGAACAAAACAAAACAGTCAGGGACTTTTTTCTGACAGAACTGAGGCTCTCATTTAGGCTTGTAGATGGCACAACGAACATCCCACAATGTAATCCAGGGCCTATAGACTGCCAACCTCATGCATATACATTCAACCTACTGTGCCACAATGGAACAACGTATTTCCATCTTAATTGCTTTTCGATCTTATTAGACTAAACTAACCTGCACAGCGGCGACTCAAAATATATGAATGTTAGCCCCAGCACCCCAAGAAGGGTTGTTTTGGTCACCCTTTCTAAATCTTCATTGCCAGTGCCAGATGCAGAGTAAAGTAGCGTATATTATCCTGTTACACGGGGCAACAATGCAGGGTAAGCCCTATCGGCAGGCTGCTCGCTCCTATTTCTCAGCATTGTGCATCGAGTCGTGACGATTACCTTTGCCTCTCAAACATCTTGATACCACACTGGGGGGTGAAGAGGGGGGTGCTGGGCAGAAAAAACCCAGCCGTGCTTGGTGTTCTGCAGAAGGGCGCTGATAAACCAACTCCAGTCACTAGCCTAGGAATTTTGTCTTAAATTAGATTTCCTTCCCTTAATATCAAATTGCATTCAAATAGTAAAAATTAAAAACAAGCATTGGGTTAGGTGGCTGATGTACTTTTATATCTTTTATCTTACAGTAAACCAATATGGGAATCCCTAGAGATAAATATTAAATAGAATTTAGCAAACTGCTATTTTATGTATCAGGCTAGTTTTGTTATGTGTTTACTATTCTACCAAAGGATAGGCCGCCGTGACTTTAAAATACACACCTGTACATACATAGTCTGAACTGAAAGAAAAGATGCCAAAAAAAGAAAGTGTTTCAGGTTTCTTATTTTAAGCGTTGTTTCTAAGATGCGTGTTGGTGGGGTTCAATTATGTTGGTAATGAACCCCTCCCTCCATCCTCAGCAAATAGTTCGATTATGGCATTGCCAACCTGGGCTGCTCTCTCTCTCATTATCACGGTCTTTCCTAAAACTGGCTGCAGCTTTGGTGTCTCCCCTTCTCTCTCCCTCCCCCTTCTATCTCCCTCCCTCCATCCCTGTGAGTTACAGCTCTCTTCTGGGGGGACGTTAAACCATTAATCTCTTCATCTGTAAAATATCCTATTGTAGGTTTTTCTCTCACACTTACAATGAGTGTTTTTATTTGTCTCCACCCCACCCCCTTCCAAACCACCCCCCTCCCCTTCCATCTCCTGCCCCCTTCAGCTCATTTCACTGACTTTCAATAAAAAAAAGAGTTAAAAAAAGAAGTGTTAATAATGCCATGGAGACCAGGGAGCCAGGATGCTTACCGTACAGACAACATGCCACAAAGGTTTGGCTCTGTAGTTGCTTTTATTTTATTTGTATTGTATTATTGGATTTTCAGCTGTTTCTGAAGCAAAGTTTAATAACTTGCAACCTTGCAGTGTGACCCCTTTGGTGGGGTAAGTTGACTTGACCTTTCAATGCCCCCCATGCAGTACTGCTAAGAGGCAGGAACCCACTGGGAATGAGGTGTTGCATCTCTACTGAGCAATCCAATGATACAAGTTGTTACTTTCATTATTTTGATTTTACCAGCAACAAAAACTGAACATATATGTTATTAAACAAGGGAAATACAATTCAGCATTTCGTACTAATTACCAATATTTACTGATTTTTTTTTAAAGGGAGTTTTAGATTATATAAATATTGAGGAAAATAGAGTGCATGCTCAAGACTTTTTGAAACAACCTGTAACACTTTTATTAATGTTTGAAACTACTTTTTTTTTTTTTTTTAACAGCTCAAGAAGCATAAAGCCTTTTGTCCCATAATGGCTAAAGAGATATAAAACAGAGGGTGCCATTTTTATATATAAAAAGAAAGAATGACAAGGGTATTTTAACAGGACCGCAGCCCCGCCCCCCACCAAAAAAAAGGGAGTAGAGAAAAAAAAGGGACACACACAAAAAAGCGTCCAAACTCTGGGCAGAATCTCACTCCAATAATTCATGAAGAGTGGCTTCAAATAAAGCTGGTTCTTTCTGATTCCCACATACCAAGCGGCCCCGCTCCTGTCTGCAAAGAGAGGCTCCTTTATCTACTATTTTTTGCTTGAGTGAGCCGGCCCAGGCCCTTTTGTTTTTCCATAGATTGCTGCTCTTTGTTCTCTAAAGTTTTTTTTTCTCTCTCTGCTCTCTCTCTCTTTTCTGCTCTGAAAAAAAAACTCAGCTGAACTGAAGCGGAAGCTGGAGAGGACATTCACTCCAGCAACCCCCCTCCCCACTCAACCCCTGAAAAAAGAAGTGACCAGAGAAGGAGAAAACAAATGGCAACAAAATAAACAAAAGCATATAGGGCTATTCTTTCAATCGTAATTGAGCAAACTAAAAAATGATTTATGTTTTCTTCCTGACTTTTTTTTCACATCTTTTTGCCATTCCTTTGAACCCTGATAAGGTGCATCTTGTTAAGATTCAATATCGGATAAGATCACCCTCTTTTTCCAAGTTTTGGTTAAATCTTCATTCATTCAATCAATGATCAATGACAAGCCGCGGCTGAATCACTTTTTTTTGTCTCCAACCTAGCAATGGGAACTGTAACCTGAAATCGGAAATTACTTAATACATAAAAAAAATATATATATCACTTATATATGAAGGGGGTCATCCAGCCCCACTCTATTCCTAGTTTTTTTTTTCTTTATAGGCCCGTGGCTTGAATAATGCCTGTTTTATTTGTTGGGCAACTTACAGCTTTGAGCAACGGTGATTAACATGAGAAAGAGTGGTGTTACCGGTTGCTGACAAAGCAAGGCCCCCCCTATAGGGCCCCTCACTGATGGACACAGACTCGTAAACTAAAAGAATGCTAACCATTGTTTGACCCCCCCCCCTCCGGTCGACCACCAAATTACTCTTGCCTTCCACAGCAACAACAAGGGGACAGGGGTTCGAATCCCTCTGCCAGTATTAGCAACAACCTGTTTCTGGTGTATGTAGTTAAAGGATGGAGGTATGCATTGGGGGGCAAGCTGCTTTTAGCCAGTTTAGGCTGGGCTTGAGGCACCTAGGTAAAGCAGGCACTGAGACAGTGTGGCTCACTTGTTAGAGGTCTGTAAAACAAGGTGAAGAAAAGCAGAAAGCAGGACCACCAGCTAGAAATAAATGGGTTATCAGCTGGGTGACCTCAGCAGATAGCCATAGATAGCTTTCTAGCTTTAGGGCTAGAAAAAGGGTCACCAGATTAGCTGGTTATACTCTGTCTGACAAGACCCCAGCAGGGTGATGTCAGTGGGTGATGTCAGTGTGTGTGTGTGTGTGTGTGTGTGTGTGTGTGGCCACGATGGGAGACTGCAGCACCACACATTTCACTTGATTGCAAATCTCAAATTTTATCAATTTAAATTCAAATGATACACCCTTTTTCAGGAAAAAACTACATTTTAAATTATGTCTGATAATAAAAGAATTTAAGGCAATGGGCTATGCAACTAAAACATGTACAGGTTAAAGCTGCTGTCCACATAGTGAACCTCATTGAGTGAAATAGTTACTTACGGAAGGTAGGCAGAGCCACCCTGGAGTTTGGCTCCCTCCCAGAAACAGTCCAGAGGAGTCACAATCATGCAGGGAAAGAGCTTGTCGATCATCTGGAGAAAATCAACACAGTGCAGGGTTAGTGTTTACAAGTTAACGTTTACAACAACAGCACGATTATTTCTGATGCTAACAGATGCAACACTTTCTGTTGTATTGGTCTGTTTTGGACAGCATCCCCAGATAGTAGGCCGGGCCTTGGACACTTACCCTCTCAATCATTCCATTCTCGATGACAGGGACACCCGATTTGTAGCAGATTTTGTTCAGATCCCACGACCTATAAAATCAAAGTTAAACGTTAAACATAAAAACCCTTTATTTTGGCTACGAAAAAATAAAATAAAACATTTGCATCCTTACAACTTAAATACTTACTTTCCATACAAAGACACCTGGACTTTGCTGGCTGCTTGTGCGGCCTCAAGGTGCTGCAGCAAAGCTTCCTGGGTAAGGATGTTGGTACCTCCCCGTTTAGAGGTCTGAATCAGCATTTGTGACGTGAAGACAGTCTCCTCTCCTTGTTTCTCCTTGGTGTACCTCAACTCTCGACTCACACGGCTGCCAGCTGCAGAGAAAACCAAAGCTAGTTAATACACAGCAGGGCTAACTGTACTCAGTTGAAACTGAGCTGCACTATAACTGCACTGAAATGCAATGCAGTCAATCTGCAGCAGAGAGATCAGTCTGCAGCATCTAAAGGGTTAAATTAGTGATATCCTAGTTCAATCATACATAGGTCTGTCAAGAAGTTTTATTATGTTTTTTTTTTTTAATTTAATTCGCAAGAAATACAAATCACAGATCTAGAAAGTAAGCCACAAGAAAACATCTTTTGACGGCTTGTGCACAGATGTTGAATTTCTAAATGGGTTTTAAGGATTTTCAGGATTATAGGATGGGGGGTAATAATTATGTGCAAGGTTGACATAGACAAAGTTCTATGTGGTAATTTCTAATTTCCAACACCCCTTTCTTTTCTACTTCCTACACAGCTCTGCAATCCTAACCACAGACTCTGGCTGGGCTCCAGGGACCCACAGCAGAGCCTGAGGGGGAGAGATGCACCACAAGCAGGCAGTCTCACAGCCTTATTATTACAAGTTATATATTCTTGTGTTTGGGTTGTCGTGCCTTGGGAAGAGTTCTGAAGGGTATATTCTGCTGCTTCTCTGAAACAATGCAAACCGCACGCACGCCGGCATGACTGTGCCCAGTTTATTTGAAGATGCTTAGAAACTTAAACAGGGCAACCATTTTAGCATGCCTGCTTGTTTTGCCCGCTTTGCCAACTTGGTTTGCAGGAGCCTTTCTGGCAAAAGTTTGGCCAATGCAACAAGCAACAGTAAAAATCCTGCAAACCAGCCCTGACCAGATGTGTATCATGTGAAAATGGTCACTCTACCAGCACAGCACCCTTCTCACACTATGCTGGTGTGCAGATACAAAGCACTAGAGGAAGCCTCAGAGTCCAACTCTCTAATTAAGAGGGACCATCATGAAAAGACAAGGCAGGGAATCCACAGGGCCACCAAGGGCACATTAAACACACCACAATCCGCTTCAGAGGGGCTACAACATTTACTGTACCACACTGTTTTTTTTTCATGTTTTTATGTCGTGATAGAATGGTCAAGAGCAATCTTTCTCAGTTATTGAACTGTGTCACATACTCAAGTGCCAAGTAGTGGAGCATCCCTGCAGCTATACCTATGAAACTAAGCTTCCCTTTCCAACTTGACTTTCCTCATACAACAGGGCTTAAAATTAGTAACAAAACTACAGCAGTATCAGATTATTTTTTGAAAAACACCAGATTTAAAGACAAGTAAGTAAACAGTAAAGGAGACTCTGCTGGGAAGAGGAGAGAGACAATTCACAGAATGTTCTGTTTCACAGAAGCATAATTTAGTTTGATGATACAAGTGGTTGTATGTATTTCCTCTCCTTTTGAGCATTGTGTTCACATTTAATGCAAAAGGGCATCTGTAGGAACACAGCTTCAACCTCTCTCGCTGTAATTATAGGGCTCCTGAAGTAAATTATAGCTATTTGTGTCTCGTTCCACCCATCTGGACCACCCAGACAGGGACCAGGGCCCCGCCACTCAGCAATTGCTCAGCCACTCACCAGATGGGAACTCTGCCGCTTGCTCAAGCTGTGGTTACAGGCCCTTCCACTTAAAGGGACAGGCACCGAAACAGTAAAAATAACTTGAAGGAAAATATGTCAGGTTCCCTATATAACTCACTGAAAACCAGGCACAAGGAATAATTTTGTTAATGCTACAAAGGCAGCAAAATACCAGACATGGGTGAATGAGGGCTGCATGTAGGAAGCTGTAACTAGAAGTTGAACGTGACCGCTGTTGAACTTTAAAGTTGGGAGACATTTTCTTTAGTGTGTCGAGTACAGCTGTATCTTTGCGCCCTGGTGTGTGCATGCATCACACCATGTCATACTATGTTTTACATCTTTGTGCTTTGTGTGTATTATTATTATTATTATTTATTTCTTGGCAGACGCCCTTATCCAGGTCGACTTACAATTGTTACAAGATATGTATATATATATATATATATATATATATATATATATATATATATATATATATATATATATATATATATATATATATGTATATATATATATATATATATATATATATATATATGATAACAGAAAATACAGGCTCGTAAACAACAACGTATTCCACAGAATTAAATACTCTAGATCACCCAGGAATAAAATACTCTATAAAAATGTAATTACTTGTAAAAACAACAGACAAGCAAGACACAATGATAGTGACACTGGAGATTTAAAGAAGGGGGATGGCTAGTGTATCAGGCCAGTAAGAAGGGGCTGCAAGCTGTATAAAATGTGATGTGTAATTAACCACAGAGTTAGGGCCCCCTGCGCTGTGGTGTCAGCTCCGCTGCTGGACTCTGTCAGCTCCAATCTCACTCACACTCCCTCCTAAACACTGTCTCTGGTCCAGAGAGCTACAGTTCAGCTTTCCAAACTTTTATTCTTAAAGTGTCATGAAAAGGTTCTTTTTGTTAAGAGGTTCTGAAATGTGTACCTCATATAAAAGTGTTCTGATATTATGGTCCTTGTCCAGGTCTCCAAGGTTTGCCCAAATTTCAAAAGCAGTACCATTTAAAACAATAGCGCAACTTTCTGACAGAAATTTCTCAAACTGCAAGATCATTGGCTGTTAATTAGTGGCAAGTTTACTTTTTCCTTCTTGTTATTTTTCTCCACTGTTAATTAGTTTGGACCCATGGTCCAGTTCATTTGGGTTAGTATTATTTAAGGGCTGGCTATATTGGCTAATCAGTCCCAGCAATGGAAATCTTCTCTGCATCAAAGTGGCTTTTCTACATTATCGCTGCAACCCAACCTTAGTGCACCAATGGTATGGCACAATACCACAACATCCTTGCTGCAGACAGAATGCAGTGTGGGGTGACATCACTCAACCATACTGGACTGCAGTAAGCAAGATACTGCCAAGGGTTATCAAAGTCACTAAGAGTAAAACATAAATTCATATTATATTTCATAAAATGTAAAATGCCGAATTAATGTAAAGCCACAATATAATATAATATAATTAAACTAAGTGATTTGAGTTTCTTGGCGCAGTGTTTGTCACAACATGGGGTAGGCCACCTTTAAAGTGTTGTGGGCCAGATTAGCTGGATTAGGGAGCCATTGAAAGGACCCATGCTGTTTTGGAGGAAGTCTTGGTGAGTGGTGTGCTGAAAGAGGCATTTCTACCTGTTGCAGCCACCCCACCTACCCACAAAATACACAGTGAAATCGAAAGAGATGGTGTATTGGGAAAACAGTTCTATGCAGTTCTTTGGAGCAAGCTCTTGTCAAAACATGTCTTGTCCTCTGTTGCTTTGTTTTGCCTTAAAGTGTTGAGATCTCACTTGCAACATTTTCTGGAACATGTTGAAAAACCTAGCAGTGAAAATGTGGTCTCTTTTCACAAAAAAGCCTCTTAAAAATAAATCTCCCCCTTCCTAAACAACCAAACCCCCCTTTTTCCTAGAATTTAGTAGCAGATGGGTGCTCCACCTCAGCTCAGCAAAGAAAGAGCCTAGGCTCCAAAGAATGAATATGGGCTTTTGTCATTCATCCTGAATGTCTTTCAGATGTTTCCCAACAAACAGGAAAAAATAAAGAAAACTTTCACAACAAAAGCAAAGAACCAAGCCTTCCCTCCCAAATAGAACTATGCAAAAAGGGGGGTTTGGCTTCATACCTTAGCTATAGAAAGTCTGAGTGTGTGTGTGAGAGTGTGAGTTTTTGAGAGTGAGAGAGAGAGAGAGAGAGAGAGAGAGAGAGAGAGAGAGAGAGAGAGAGAGAGAGAGAGAGAGAGAGAGAGAAGACTCAATTACCAAGGGGGTTTGTTGAGGCCTACTTCATGGTTTGAAGCCTAAGTAAGTCTTTCATTTTTGTGCGTGTGTAAGGCCTACCATTCAGAGACTGTGAAGACTCACCTAAAATGAAACTTAAATTAAGATAAACTTAAATCTAGATTTCTAAAACTAGTTAAGGTTAAGGGAAGTGCCATAAAAAAAGAGAAAAGATTCAGTTAGGAGTAGGACCTATTCAGTGCTGAGACTCCTGTCAGGGTTGACATAAATTTCCACTGGTGTTGGCATTTAGGCACTTGCCATTTCCATATGTATAGGCTTGCCTGTACTAATTATGCTAATCATCCCCACTGTTGGCTGCTGTGAAAAATGGTCGCATTAAGCACTCCACTGCCTGCTAATACGGCTTAATGTGTGGTTGAAACATACATTCATCCCGTTGTGAAAAGCAAAATTTTTCCACATTGCTGGCTTCATTCAGACCAGAAATGAATTTATTGAGCCCAGGGACCATTTTTTTTCCAAGCATCAAGAAAAATGTTTTTTTTCTTTTCGTTTTATTTTGATGGTGGAAATAGGATCCTTGAAAAAAAAAAGACTGGTATCGCTTTATTTGAAGCAGTGTAATTATCAAGCGAAAGAATTTCCAGGAAAGGTTTAAAATCCAGGTTCGCTTTTGGGATCATGTGGCTAGTGATGGACCCTAAAGACCCAGCCAGCAAACGCCATCATTCCCTTAAGTTGCACGGTTTTCCTCACATAGATCAACGTAAACAAAGTAAGTGGAGATACCAACATCACACAGCATCAGCACAGTTCAAGCAAGAATATGCTGCTTGTATCACCATAGCTCAGTCTGCCCAGTACAGGTTATGGAGTTCAGGACTGATCCTCATTGGCTAAGACTGTGAATTAACAGAAGACTCTAGTCCCACAATGCTGTCAATTCAACCCTGAACATTACATTCATGAACAAAGTGTTTTTAAAAACAGAATTATAGGTGCTTTCAGGAGTGTGGTCGTGGTGGGGGGGGTTGGGGGTTGGAATAAACATTTTCTGCTGACCCAGGCTGACTCTGGCCTTGTTTATTCTTTCTACTCGTGAGGTCTGCAGCTCAGTAGTTACAGTTTATTTATGTAGCTGGGGCCCTGTGGCTTGCAATTCACCTCCGATAATGTTTGATAGAGCTTTCTTTTTCTGGTTCCAGCACGGGACTGGGAGACTGTGTATTTTTTAATGAATTATTACATTTACCTTGCATTTTTATTTAGATAACTGCTCTGAACGCAAACAACTCGAAATTTCCTGCGAAAGCCTTGCTTATTTGAGTACTCTAAAAAGGTGTCTCCAGTGCTCCAGCTGGACCCTTCAAATCACGCTGGCACTGGTGTTTTCTTTCTTTCTTTTTTTACTACACACAACTCTCATTATAAACCATTTTGGGAGGTATCATAAACAGGGCATTCCACTGACTGTAATTTGTAATAGGATTTCACACACCCACATACACGCACATCCTTAACAACAGCTTTAGACTATTAATGTAGTCCTCTGCATTGAACAGCAGTGAATGTGATTTAAACTGAAACTGACAAGATTGTTGTCAGACTTTAGACCTTGAAATGCATTTTTCTTTTTTTGGTAGATGCATTAATTTAATGGCTGACATTGATCCAGCCATTAGTTACATTTAAATGTACTGTAATTTGCACTATTAGCCTTAGTGGGACCGTATCCATAAAACTACAGCTGCAGTATAGTCCCAATAAAGAATTCAAAAGTCAACAGTGTGGCTATAGCAGTGCTGAGCATTCTGATCAAACCCAGGGCCAAGGGTGCAAACAGTCATGTCTAGTCAGTCAGAAAAGATAAGCATGAGCATTGTTTTTTATTTGATATTATATATTTCTATATTCAACAGCTTGGAATGTGAAAAGCTGGGCATTAGTACATTCTTTTGATTGGCATTTTGTAAACATGACAAAAATGCATATATTTTCATGGATCACTTAGACTGAAGGAAGTACAGTATTTTCACACTGACATACAGTTCAGATACATACCGTACAACAACAAACCAAACATGCATTTAAATCTTCAAGCTGCACTAGGATAAAGCATTGAGTCCAGCTAATAAAATTCAGATACCTAAATTTCAGAAAACAGAATGTCTCTTCATGTTATTTAACATCACAATAACTGCTTTGTAACTGCAGTTATACAATAAAGTGCATTGTTATTATTCCCATATGCACCTTCAATACACCTTAAAAATGATTTCAAGTTATTTTCAATTTCAATAGTTTTTAAATTGAACACGAGTGAGTCGTACAAATCTCAGAACTGGCTAAATTTAAAATGTGCACCCCTCAGGATTGTCCTGTCCTGTCCCCCCCGCACCCCCCGCCCCCCGAACACCCCCTCTATTATTCCCTTGTCTTCCTGTTAACAATGCACTCAGGGCCCTATTATCTGTGTACTCTGCCTTTTCACTCACATAAGCTGTGATTTCTCTTTTTCTTCTCTCTCCCATCTATTTTTTGGCAGTACATTTGCATTCATTTTCTTCAAGGGCATGTGGGGTGCAAGCCCAGGCATCACCCCAAAGGGGGAAAAAGTGGACAGCAGACCAGGGGAACCCCTTTTGCTGTACTATCAAACTATACTGGGAAAAACAACCTTTTACTTGCTCATAAGCATCTCAGTTCTGTTTAAAACGTACTCCCTTCAATACCTCTGCCCAATGTTCTTCAGAACTGCACAGTAGGCTTTAGGAAAGTCGGTTGAAGCAAGCAAACATATAACTACAAACGTTTTGGTTCCATATGTCCTCTTTAAAAATGCAAAAGTCACAGCTGCATTTGCATCTGTTCAAGTTGTGATCAAGAACTGCTGTCCCACATCCTCACACACATGCACAACTACTACAGAAATCCAAATATAGCTTAGCGTGTATATTGGTCGTTTTCAACAAATGTAGCACAGTAAGATTTTAAAGTATGTTAAACACTCAGGAAATTCTTTGCACTGACTTTAAAATAGGTGTTACAGTGCTGTTAAAAACTTTAGTTGAACAGACCAATTTACCACTTTCACTGCAGTTGTTTTTCCTTTGGGATATGTCCCTGTTTGTGTGTGTGTGCGTGCGTGTGTGTGTGTGTGTGTGAGAGAGAGAGAGTAACTGTCAGAAACACAAAGCAGAGGCAGATCCTGACCAAATACCGGCTCAGTGACCACAACCTGGCCATTGAAAAAGGCCGACAGAGGCAAACCTGGCTGGCCAGGGAGAACAGGCACTGTGGTCACTGTGAGACAGGAGAGGTCGAGACAGAGATTCACTTCCTGACACACTGTGAAAAATATAAAAACATAAGGGACATTTTCTTCCCCAAATTCTGTGATTTAGTCCCAGAATTCCCAAAAATGTGTGATACCCAGAAGCTGTCAATCCTGCTGGGGGAAGACAAACACACAGCCAGACTGGCTGGTCAATACGTGGAGACCTGTCATAGCCTGAGGGACAGACCGTGAACACGTCACACTAGAGAGGGAAAAGAGAGAGGGAGGGAGGGAGGGATTCTGTTTAATATAGAAAGAGGGAGGGAGGGAGGGAGGGGGTATTGTATAATTGAGGGAGGGGGGATTCTGTTTAATATAGAGGGGGGAAGGGGGTACTGTTTGATATAGAGGGGAAGGGAGGGATTCTGTTTACTGTATTAATATAGAGGGAGGAGGGATACTGTTAGTATTAAGAAAAATTCTTTGTCTGTATATTTGAGTTGGTTATGCCATGTATGTGCTTTGGCAACACAATTATTTTTATTGTCATGCCAATAAAGCCAATTTGAATTGAATTGAATTGAGAGAGAGAGAGAGAGAGAGAGAGAGAGAGAGAGAGAGAGAGAGAGAGAGAGAGAGAGCCTCTCGTTGTTACTAAACCACTTACTCTCCATTCAACTTAGAGTAGCTTTGTCAATGGGCTATTGGGGGAAACAACCCAGGCACAGCCTCTTAAAGGCACAGCATTCTCCTTTTTAAGCTATTGGAATTTTTTCATTCTACGGCAATCATTTGCCATAATACATTAGTTTATCTTACCAGGCGAGTTTACGTTTACTTCCAGAAGCTTGAAACAGCGCAAACATTGTCAAAGATAAAAACCTGTATTACTAAAAGATTATTCTATAGATGTTTTATACTACATTAAGTTTTAAGAAACACACGTTTTATCCAAAAAGCTACCCGCCTATTCACCTTTGTATTCCAATCTACTATACTGTACGTTTACAGTAAAAAAATCTGGTTTTGCATTAAGGCAAATCGTAGCAAATTAAGGCATAGAAAGTGAAAAAACAGGTTAATTAAATTTTAGGATAGATTGCAGCTGTTGTATATAACTTTGCAGTTTTCAACAAACCCACTTAAATACAGATAAAACCTCTTATTTTACAGCTGCCGTGACTCCCTAAGTGTGTGTGAAACAGGTGGGTAAACTTTCGTGGCAATCGCTATTTGGGGTTGGGGGTGGCGGGGCTTTATTCTTGAATGGAATCCAAGAATAGTTTAAGACCACACAGGGAGCTTGGGGGAGGGTCAGGGCCTGAAAGATGTCTATACGATCACACAGCCCATCTGCTGCAGCAGAGCTAAAGCCTGGGGGCTTAGAAAGAATTCGAGAGTGTGAAAACCAAATAAAAAAATCTAAAAAATCTTCGTACGGCCCAAATGTGCTAAGATAAGACAGAAACACAAACCACTATTGGAGGAAGAAAAGGCAACGTAGAAAACTAAAAACAAATACGGAACCTGAAACCTAAGTGCCGAAGAGAGAACTTACAACGGGAAAAAAATCAGTCAAATTCAGACACCGCCTCAACGAGACACAGCATAGCCTACCGCTGGTACGCGTGTTTTAAGTCCATACATGGTATTATTCCAGTGTTGTTGTTTATTTTGCAGTTTTAAAAAAACACACCGCGATGTTCAAAGCATAAACTTGATATTGTTTCCAAAGCAGTCGGTATATTGTAACAGCAAACACAAAGTATCAACTACAAAGCAACAATATGTCACTGCATATAAACATCGCAAGATTGCAAATAGACAGATAGGCACAAAGTTATGCAGTGATATCGCAACGTGGATCCTATTCATTTACTCAAGCGTGATAAATTGCTGACATTCCCCTTAAACAGACAGCATACAATCAACTCTTCAAAAGGTACATGCTGCAGTTTGGCAGCTGATCATGTCTCTTCTCTGCAAACCCAATAGTAGACTATGCACTGTTATTACTGACCTTCCACCCAAAGTTGCTCGATATCCGTCTCAATTGCTGCAACCCGCAATCCGACCGCCAGAGCGCCGAATACAAGAAGTCCAATGAAGAGGACCTTTCCACAGTGCCGCTGGATCTGACAGCCCAGGGAGAAGAGCAGGGCCTGGAACCGCGCCCGAATCCACAGGGGGGCTTTCTGCCCCACAGCCTTACCCTGCAATACAAAGGAACACACACACATAGATACAAATTACTCGGGGTTCAGAATAAACTCAGCCCATCTCTCAGGTATCAATATATTTACTTTAATATATTTACTGCCCGCACATTACAGTATTATTTGCCAGCATATCATTTTCAAGAAGTGTGTGCTTGTTTTTGGGATTGTCTGTGCATTCCTAATTGGCCAAATGTATTATATATATATGTTTTATTTTACGGTGGAGGAGCAAACAGTCTTTGAAGAAGTAGCGAATAGGAAAGCGGTCTGAAGGTAATGTCAAAGGTTTCTTTCAGTGTCAAAGGTTTCTTTCCTATTCAATTCTAGCCTCCACTCACTGCCCACTCTACAAAATGCCCACAGTATGATCTCAGAAAGACTTGGGTGGCAAACAATAGCTCGAGAAATACATGTTATTAACATTCAAATGTCATTATATCCCGTCAGTTTATTGGAATCAGAAAACTGAGACCTCGTGCGCTTCTAATGTCTTACATCCATCCATAGTCTTTAAGGCTTTGATCATCCGGAATGCATTTATCCGCGGTGTGCTAAATCTTCTGTAAATGCTCCACGCTGTAGACTACTAAGCAGGCATAAAAACAAACCCACAACTGCCAATTATACCCACTTCCCTATGAAAAAATACATAATTTGTATTTTGTCATGAATGCTTGTCTTCAGCTGTGTGTCTCGCATTGGATTCACAACGCCTCATTTCTATTCAGGACTTTGGTAAACGCATAACACAGTCCATTTAATACATTTTAAGTATTTTTCTCTTATTTGTTATTGTATCCGTGCACGTTTCATCTGCATTCCAGTAATTAATTATTCCGCTAATTCTGACACTTTTCCAAACGCACGTACAGTTCATGGATAGGTCTGTCAGATAAGACTTAATCAGTGAATTCCTCTCGGGGACCCACCGCATCTTCAAACAAACACAACAGCCTATAGATTCATTTTGCAAACCAAACATGTCATTTACAAAAGAACCACCCACAAAATATATTATATTTTAAAGAAAGCTTTCGAGTTCAGATTACCCACGTTCGACCCACACAGCAAATTGTTTTGTCTGAAATCAGAACAAACAGTTCAAGTTAAATCAGGATTATTTAAAATAAATATCGCTCTTTTCATTCAGCATGTGTCTTTAGCACCACTTTTGAAGGTAAAGCACTTTAACAGTTACTTTTCACAACATCCTTTAATACACTTCTTAACATTTTTAAAATTTACATCGCTACACGCTAGTTTAAAGCGTTTGGGGACATTAGATAAAGACAAACGCATGGGTTTACAATGGCAAATACACTTCTTTAAATTAACTTTGATTTCTCACAAACATTTTTAAACATGTATACCTTAAAACATATTTTACAGCTTACCTATACAAAATGTTAATTTTCTGGGGCTATTATGTACAAAACTTTCGTTTACATTTTTAAGCATGTGTAAATAAACTCGATTTGTCACCTTTGAAATCTGTTTTAGTGCGAAAGCAGCGTGGCAATAACTGGGTCTCCGGAGCAGATCTGAGTTTGCAGGCAGGGCAGAACGCGTATAACTCGGGGGTAATTCTCCACAGATACTGGCCCCTGGGATACTGGGATCCGAGGCCATAGTCCAAACAAGAAAACGAAGCTCACAATAAAACGAGGAAGAAGAATCGCAGCGAAATTCAACAAAATCAACAATAATCCAAGAAAAAGAAAAAGCGCATCCACTGGTTCAACGTTTGGAGAAAATCTTCTACTCTTTCCTTGAGCCAAAGTCTTGCAACTCCATCCCAACATTATGTGCCCAAATCCTTATAGATCCTTTGGTTTTCATTTGCCCAGATAGCTTGTAAAATATAGTTAAGAACCTGGGAAAAACTAATGCAGATCTCTAGGTCTGCTTCTGATCCTGTTGCAGTAACATTTGGAGAAGGGAGCCCCTTTGCAAATCCTGAAAAGGGAGGTTTGATGGAAAAGTGCTCTGGTTCTCATTGGCCAAGGAAGAGGCAAATTACTTTGCAAACATCTCCTATTATTAGCTGCTAAGCAACAGCTCGCCAAAGTGGAGAGCGAGGGAGACCACCCAGGCAGATCCTTCAAATCAGTTTTTCTGGGGGGGGGGGGGGGGGGGTAGGGGGGGAGACGATCGAGTGAGTGAGCGAGCGAGCGAGGGAGAGGAAAACTCTTTCAATAAAATCCCGCACATTGCAATCCTGCTCTGCACATTTCCTAATGGTTCAGCTCGCTTTATAAAAAGCAATCTGACATACCATCTATAGTGATATAACAGATACAACCCCCGTTAAACTAAAAATCAGACACACAAAAGAGAAAAAAAAAAGGTTTTGGCATGCATTTGAAATGGGTTGGTTTTTAGCGAGAAGCGAACGTTTTCTTCTAGAAGCTTATCTGAAAGCATTTGAAGCAAACACGATAAATATATATAAAAGGAACACCATGAATTTTGGACAATTTGCCAGTTGTATTATATGAATTAGTCTTTGTGGAAAATAACATAGCTATGTTTTTGTTTACATTTGGTTTAAATACAGGTACCATTATTATTGAGGTAGTTGTTAATATAGTTTATATATGTTTATAGTGTTGTTCATGTCTTGTACGGTAAAAAAAAAAACCTTTATATTAAAACGTCGAACAGGCAGTTTTTTTTGTTGCCTCGCTTTACGTATCCAAAGGTGATGATTTTGCGGATCGACTTTTACCAGTAAATTAACAAGGCATTAAATAGACCCCAATACCCTTTTGATGGGATTGTTTACATTTTGCAATTATTGAAGTCTAATTGTCACAGAGAACATACGCCTATGCAACGTAACGCTTGCCTTGTTTTACGTTTTGCTGTACAGTACTAATTCAGTTCCTACTGGTTCCCATGTGTCAGGGTATGAGATTCGACAGATCGCCCAAGGCCACAGATTCAGGAAACTAAAAAAAGTCCCTTTTAAGCGAGCCTATAGTTTTTCAGTTTAGAATGTGTATAACATTTCTGATTTTATTGTGTGTAATACAGTACTTAAAACAAACTTTATTAACAGTTGTTTTTTTTTATCGAGTTGTTTTTCAATCTAGATAGCATTTTTAATAACTGGTTTTAATTACTTCTATGACTGATTAATTTGTTATGCAAATAATGCTGTATGTCTCTTTTGCAAGTGTGGTTTACTCTCAGCAGGTTATGGTGTTTGGTTGGCAGGTGCTTCTTTATCAGACCTAGCATAGACTAAACTCTACTTCTCACCATAGCTACCCATGGTGGCTCTACATCCACCCATCCATCTATCCATCCATATACATACACACATACATACAGAATCTAAAAGACATTGAATGAAGCTTCCTGAATGTTTTCAGGGGTTAATACCTGTCCAGGTGTGAAGCTAATCTAAAGAAATATGAGCCCACTTCTACAGTATCTCTGTTCTTGATCTCCCTCACCTGCAAAAATGAGGTTGAAGCTAGGGGCTGTTTTTAGGACCACATTGTATCATCCTGGACATGATCTATAACTCATTCACAGTCAGGCTGATTTATTTCTTGGCTGTACCCATTCTGCACCTGAAAGCCAAATGTCACCAGAGGGCACCCAATTAAAGTAAATAGAGACCCAAAATATCTGCGGTCCCAGAAGAAACAGGTTTAAGGCAAGGCAGGCTCTTTTCTAACCCAATTTGTGGGAGCAGGGTCAGAAGCTTCTGGGTGAGTGTAGAGGAAATTAGTGTGGATATCATATGCAAACCCTGTAAGAGAAATTATGGGCCAGATTCACTAAACTTGTTTATGTTACAAAACTACTACCACTATGATAATAATAATAATAATAATAATAATAATAATAATAATAATAATAATAATAATAGTAATTTGTAGGAGTGTGAATAAACTGTTTATCTGACTTGTAAATTGGAGCTGCAATTGCAGCATTTGGCCATGTGGCAGCATTGTGTGCTTCATTAAAATATACTTCAGTTACAACATCTGGTACCACTGTATGCTATGTTAAGGTATCAAAAGAGGTTCATGTTGAACTGGCGCTTGTATCACCCATAATATGAATTGTTTTGTAAAAACTATTGTATTACAGATGCCTATTCTAAACAGCTTTAACTCAATTTCTTTTAAAGCATGTCATATTAATTGTGGTTACTATTTTGGGGTGTACAGTAATATAATTAGTTAGGTAAATGGGAAGATTTTACAAATGCCAAAGAATCTGTTTTACAACCTTGTTATTTTCCTCTAGTAACTTAATAGCACCAAATGGAATTGATCGGCTTGGAAGATTTCAAAAGTTTTCATAGAACTTTTTTGGAACATCAAAAATATCTTTTTGAAATATTGTATACCAGGTTCCTATCTGAGTAGTAATATTTTAGTATATTACTATAAATTACCAACATTTTTTTGTTGATTTGTTGATACTGCATATTACATGATTTAATAGGCATTCAGGTATTACTCATTAATAATTAAATTGAAAATGTACAGTATTACGCCTATTCTGAGTATTACGTTCTTTTCAATTAGAAGTGTATATTTAATTGTAACAGTGATGAGTTACATCTAGACATACAGTTCAGTACCTCTGATTGCGTTGGTGGCTTTTTTCCAGTCACTGTGTTGAACATCTCCCACAGGTAAACCTGTCCCTTGAGAAGTGACCCCTATTAGGTTTGAGAAGTTAAACTATGTGCATGTTATTAGCATTTCGTTTTAATGGCATGAGGTGGAATAATGTTGCTGATTGACGTGTCTAAATCCTCAATTGTAAACTCTTCCAGTGGGTGGTGCAGTCTTTATTCTAACCTACCATCCACTGATAGATCTGTTTTCTGCACCCTCTACACTCTGCATGGATTGTGTTCCTCTTTTCCTGGTTTTTAACAGCAGTACTCTAGCCAACTCTGGTAGATTTTTTTTCATTTAAACGTGTTTTGAGTCAGATATTAATCTCCTTTGTAGTTCTTAATACTCTTGTTGCAATAATGTATTACAGATTGTTTCAAAACTAGAAACCAGAATGTTAGGCTACTCTATTCCATCCATCCATCCATTATCATTTACAGCTTACTCCTTTACAAGGTTGCGGTGAGCCGGAGCCTAACCCGGCATACACAGGGAGCAAGGCGAGACTACACCCTGGACGGGACGCCAGTGGCTACTCTATTTATTTATTTTAATCAAGTTTGTCTTTACAATGTTAATTTTGCTTCCTAATGTGATAAAAACCACTGATATATATATATATATATATATATATATATATATATATATATATATATATATATATATATATATATATATATATATATATATTGCATATGTATTGAAATATATTTCCAATATATATTTAATGCAAAATATTTTAAAATAATATATAAGAAAATATTATTTGAGTATATTTTATATTGATGGTAATATATTGTTGCAAAGTATTGCAACACATATATTTTAATATGTACTTAAGATATCCTGCATTGAATATACCAGGGGAAAATATTTGAAAAATATATTGTCAGATGTTTTTCATACAGTATATTTTCTATTGATGGTCATACATATTTTAAATGTATTTGACCTAATATATTTTAATATGTACTTAAAATATCCTGCATTGAATATATTGGAAACAATACATAAGGAAATATATTTTGTGATATATTTAACGCAGCATATAGTATAATGATGCCAATGTATATTTCCGATGTCCGATGTAGTCTCCTGAATATATTTTGATGAATACTTAACATATCATGCATTGAATGTATCTGAAATCATAGTAAAAGTTTTTAAAACAAAATACCAATATATTTGAAAACATTTAAAGCATTGAACATTAGTACAGTACAACATCATATATTGCAAATACTTTTTTTAAATGCTGCAAGGAACAAATTCTGTGAGTGCTAAGCATACAGAGTTCTTTAATCAACAAAGAAAGAGATGGATGGGATGCAAACATAGCTATATCTACGTGAATGCAAATTTACCAGAATACATTTTTTTCAAGAGGAGAAATTGCTATTGTTCTGCCTTGAACTTATTTTCTAACAGGAACACACCTTATAACTGGTCCAGACTATTTGTCCAGCAGTTGGAAATATAGATGCAAATCAATACCAAATGTAAATGCAGGGTGCCACCAGTAAGTCTTTAGGATGTGGTCAACTTCTCAATTCAGAAGCCCCAGTGCAGTCGCCAGAACGCATAATAAGTACAAAAATAGTCTCCAAAGTATTACATCACGATTACCTTTCTCATATTAGTATCACACTGATGTATTCTGAATACATTTTACACTAAGATAATATAGATAGTAATGGTAAATGTTCTATTTCACATAATTTTGTATTACAAATATTATTACCGTATTTTTAATGTGTTATCTATAAACCATTACACGCTCTCATACAGCCGGGTCATGTAATAATACTTTTCCCATGGTACAAATGCACGCAAGGTGTGTGGAGCAGCGCACCCGCTAATCCGCTAAAAACTCAATTTGTTTAATTTAACGAAGAAAAAGGCAGATGGAAATTTGAGCTAATGTGGAATGTGAAGAATTGCCCTGTGTGGTAGACAAGGCCCCTTTTAAGCCTAACAAACTGAGGGAGGTCTCAGCTGAGGTCTGTAGGCCTTGAATAAATAAACTGAGGAGATGACCATGCGCTGTCCAGATATCTGCCATCACACAGCTCTTAACATGAACTGCTGCAGCCCCAATGAATACGTGTGGGCAAAAGGAGCTCAACCATTGCTCATCTCCGGCAAGAGCTCAGGTGGGGTTTATTTTTTAAAAACGCAGTAAAAATTAAGGCCAATGTAGCACAAATATAAATTTGAGACATTTGATTTAAAACGACTAGGCTAAATTAATTTTCATCCTGCATTTAAAAGAAGCAGGAAAGGATCTCACACTTTAGTATAATATTGATAATTTGAATTTTAAAAAGTAGGGTAGTGCACCCATTGCATTTTACGACTATTAAATATTGTCTAAAAACGTCACTGAAATAATACTGCTTACAGCTGAACGGGTTAAAAAAAAGTTCACGTGCTTCACGCAGGTGGAAAAAAAAACTACAACTCCCAGAAAGCCCTACTATATGTGAAAGTTAAACCCCCCAAAGAGCTTTATTTAGTAATATAAGTCAACATGCAAAAAATAATAATCTTACAACATCCTCTGCAACGTGTAATAAAATCTGTTAATATCAGGAAATGTAAACTGGATAGTGTGAGAGGTTTAAAATATGTATTTTTTTTATATTTTTTTATTGCAAAATCCTTACCAGATTTTTTATTTATTTTATTATTATTATTTTTTATTTAACACGCGCCCTGGATTATTTTCTGTAAAATACAGTTCCTGTCAGAAAATCACCTCGATACGGCCATCTGAAAAATATTGCTACGGTTCTCTGAAAAGACATGGGGGAAAGAAAAAAAAAAAACTACACGAAGGAAGTTTAATTTCAATGGACTTCAGCATTCTGTTTTCACATTAAAAAAGGAGACAGAGAAAGTTGCCCTTCCAACTAACAGTGAGTTTTTGTTATGTGAATGATGTTTACAAAGCTTAAAATATTCTTAACCCCCAAACTGCCTTGTTACACAATAGCGTGTGTACATGTAGGCATTGTCAGCGTCCGACAGCCCTAGAGCGGCAACCCGCCACCCACCGCCAGCGATAGGATTAATTATGATAATGTATTTCTTTTCGCCTTTGTCACTGTAATGAATGGTGCCTCTAAAGATTTTTCAGGCCTCTCTCTTTGTTCCCTTTTTAGGTATGTATTGTTGGACGTGGGGTAGCAGGTGGCAATTCAAAATCAGTACTTTTGTCTTCAGGGAGGCTTTATGAGTAAGAACAGTTTTGTTGTTGGTTTTTTTTTTTTTTTTTTTAACTAAACTTGTTTCACGCTTCTTGAAAGCTCATAATAATTACAAATATTTTGCATAGACGCCACCTAATAAACACAGGTATGTTATTGAGCAACACATTTTGGGTACATTTATATGTAAACACTTAAAACTGGACATACTGTACAAGTGGTATGGAATAGAGACACCAAATAAATAGTATACATTCAAGTATACAATCAGTTAAACATGCAAAACTCCATATATTGGAAATTAAAACTAATTTCCAATATATGGAGTTTTTTTATTTTTTATTCAACAAATCAAGTTGTTTGCTTGTTTTTTTTTTACCATATAAAATACAGGGCATAGTTCTTATAAAATTACTTCTTATTTCATTTTTTTTTTTTTTTTTTATCTCTGTAATTTTTACTTTGTCTAGATTTTGCTGAAATTAACCCATGTAACATTTTTTAAAATAAAAAAAAAATGGTGCAAAATTTGCACTGGAGCAAAGGATCAGTAAATCTGTCCCAGAATGTTAAGGACTCTTAATAACACTAAAGCTGACTCCAGACAGTGTTGGTCTGCTAAGAGCAACAATGTTTTATCACCCATTGGCCATTACAGCCTTATTTAGGATATGAAACAATGTCATTAGAAGAGCTCCAAAGGCCATGCTTAAGAGAAGCCCTCTACTGTATATTAGGGCCAATTATTTAGAGGAGCATCATAAACCCCAAGCCTACCCACACTATAATTTCCCATAAACAGCACTACATGCCATTATATTATCATATAGAGATGTGTCCAATTATAATACAGTAAATTGATTGTGATTATAATAAGTACAGCCTGACCCATGCAAAAAAATGTACATACTCTTCAAAAAAAAAAAAATGCAATTAAAACTATTTTACAGTTCATAAGTACAATACTTTTTCATTGACTTTATAATGGCACAGAACCCTGAGATGGAATGTTCTTGTAATTCTCTGCAACCTACCTCTTACTCACATATGTGGACCAGTTAGGTTTTTCCTCTAGGTCTCAAGGTGCAAACACAGCCAAGGTTGGTTCTGATCTAAATACATTTCAAAAGACGGGGCACAAGACCTCTATCAGTGTCATTAATGAGCACCTTCGCAGGACACCTCTCAAAGAGGTCAAGGGACCAGACAAAGAGACTCCCCTCTCACCCCCTAAAAGGGTGGCCCTGCCCAGGCAGGTTTGAGGTATAGTGGTACATTTGAAAGTGAGGTAGCTTGTTTTACTGCTGCCCATACTTCAAGCAGTGCATGTATCTCTGGACTGTTCCCTAATAGTAATCACAAACTATAAAGCAAATACTTAACAATAAAGATTTAGTTATGTGTTTACATGTGCATTTATTGAGTTTGTTAACTGTGGATATGTACCATCCAATGTACAAAGTAATCCCAGCCTTTACAAAGCCTTTAGTTGTAAGGATTTTCTCATTTTTCTTTTTAGTACTTCTGGATGAAATGAGAACCCCAATTTCTAATTGTATCAATCCAGACTTTTCGCAAACACCATGAATTACATTTGAAAATGAAAAGGGAATTTTCATACAGTAACTTTCTCTTCCCTTATTTTTTCCAGCTTTTTTCATCATTGAAGAAACATTTCTAAACAATTCTGACATTATCTGATATGGAATTGTGCCTGCATGTCCTGCTTAAGCGCTTTGTGATGGTGGTCCACTATGAAAGGCGCTATATAAAATAAAGATTGATTGATTGATTGCTATATTACCCCCCATAGCAGGATTAAACATACACTGTGAGTTGTTACACATGCACGCCACCCATAAAAGTATACTTCGTGTTTCTAGGTCTTAGGAAAATATGTCACAAATCAACAATGTTGGAAGCTCCTCCTAAAAAGAACCTCTTCAACTGTTTATAAAACCACTGTGTCTTTTCACTATTAATGGTGTAAGGGGATATATTGTACCAATGTCTTATGTGTTAAATTAATTAGCATATTAGTAACTCATTGCAACTGTTACTAATCAGTTAAGAAGCTTTATACTAAATTGAATCAACCACATACTATTGGAGCAAACAGTTTTGTATAAGGAATGATCTTTTTTTTTTTTAACGATCTGGATGTGGATTACTCCATTCAAGCATGGACATCCTGCCTTCAATTTGGGATTTCAAGGTGTTTCAAGAAAACACATACAGTACAGGACAGAACTGTCAGAAATATTCATCTCCTGTACATTATTACAGAGTGTACATCCTTTTGGTCATTAGCAGCCCTTGTGAAGGTGCAGTAAGCAAGCTCATGTTTCATTGAGATGCAAGCCGGGAGGGGTGGGGAGGCTGGGGGGCCTTTAAGGCTTGTGTGAAAGAGAGGAAATTAGTTTGTGCTGCAAGAACACGGGAGAGAAATTGAGGAAGTGTTCTGTTAATGTCCAGGGGTCACCAGCAAACATGCAGGTTCTTTTCTCTACATGGGTGGCCTACCAGCTGCCCAGCCCAGCCCCCCCCCCCCCAGGCAGCCTCATTGGCCATGCATGGGGGCAATCCCTTCTTCTAGAACTTCTCCAGCAGTAACTTTTTATCTGCCTGTGTTTAGCCTGGACAAAGAAAGTGTCCTTTCTATAAATCCAAGAAACACGATTGATACCCCACCACCACCCACCCCTTCCCCTTGAACATAACTGGAAAATAATTTCATGTTTGTCTTTTCTTTATACTAAACCTAATTTCATAATCCAATCCAACATTTAAACAGCGCAGTATTTTATGTAGTTTTCACTTTCATTAAAAACTTATCTAGAAAGATTTTCTGATATGTGATGCTCACATAATCTAGCAGATGCCATTAGATCCACAGAAGAAGAAAACACAGACATCTGCTATAGTATAGACATCTGCTGAAAATAATAAGTAAGAAAGCCAAGCTTTCTAGATGTGAAAAGGGTGTTATTATGGACACACTTCCAGGTGCCAACATTACAGAGGGACCTCAGATCTTTGGAAATTCATGCAGTTTTATGTCCCAGTTATTTAAGGCGTGTAAAATGTCCCAAACGATGACATATGCCAAGTGAGCTGTGTTGACAACCACAAATAGGAGGCAACTAAATAGCACTTCCACACACATGGTCAATTCAGCACGTGACAATCTGGGTATTTTGTATAAATCCCTATGTTTTGGCAAAACTAAAACAAAATATTAAATCAAGCTGTCAACAATAACTATCCAATAGTATTATAAACCAGCAAAAAAAATCTTTGATTTCATCATGGTTTAAATTAATTCATTTTTTTAAAAAATATGGCATTCATTCTAACTTCTAGCTTAACTATTTAGCATCCAAAATAAGAAGCAACCTATGAGAAGGAATTCACCAGCAAGGGTTCAGATTGCTATTGAACTTGACACAACCATTTGCTGTATCACTGCAGACAAGCTGGGAAAGTCATCATGCGATCACCATTAGTAATCTGATTGGAAGTCACCATTCCCAGTTACCCACTGGGGGTAGCTGCAATTGATTTTTTTCCAGATTGGTCAAGAGGAAACTCTGCTATACAAAATCTACATAGCATTTCTGGTAACCAGTGCCCTAAAATTGTGTGTTCACAGACTACAAATGCAGATTTCATAATTGCAACAGTCTACAGACACCCTTATCAACCACATTAAATTTAAAATCCTTTCGAGGAATTGCTCATTTATAACCTTAAAGAATGATGGAATCCTGAACAAATGTTGCACAATAATTTTACTTTGCATAACAATCCACATGTGAGTAGATAAGTAGAAATTTAAAGTAATACTATATTGGTAGTCACTGTACTGTTAATAAACAGTGGCATGTAAAAAACAACCATGTAATTAGTTCAAGATTTAGACAATGACAAGAATAACTAAAATCCTCAAACAAATGCCTCCCCAGGAAAGCCATTCACTTAATAACCTACTTAGGCATTCTAAATTAAATAAATATGTGGCCAAGTTGTCTTCATGCTGGTTCTTCAAATCACAAAACCATAAGCCCTTTCGTGACTTAAGATCTTCAGACCTGTAATTTTGGGGTTGCAACAGAGCAGCAATGCCATAAACAAAATATTTTTTAAGCAACTTCTCTTGCATTATGTGAAAGTGGGAGGGAATGTTGTTTCTTGTCAGGCACATGCTGGGTGGTCCCTGTGTTTTGTGTACTTGAAGAATAAATAAAATTAACCCCATTGTAGCCCTGCGTTTCACACGGCAACAGACTCTGTAAGGTTGACAGGCTGCATCGGTGTAGGCTAACAACAGGCAGCCTGACAAATGTCTCTATTTCTACTGTACCTCAATTATAACATCTGTGTATGAGACCAGAATTTACAAATATAAGGCAAATAAAGTCTGCAAATCCATGATACTGGCCAAAGTACAAAAAAGAACCAAAAAAACCCATTCCTCAGATAAATAAACATTCCTCTTTTATTGGGAAGTTCCACAATATAAAAAAGACATAGCTGTTTGTGTGGTTCACAACAGAACAGAGGTTGGGATGCTGTGTTTTTGCTTGGTCTGTATGTCCATGTTGAGTTAAGTGTCCAGTGCTGGATCTGAACAACGGTAGTTTCAGCATCTCTAGATCTCCATCAGTTGGTCAATGCCCACTATCACTTCATTGTTCCTTTCAGCTGGAATATAAAAATAATAATGAGTGAAATACTGTAAAAGTCTTAAAGTCTTACTAGGTTTATTATGCTCAAAATTCTATTTTAATTTCTAGGTTCTCTGACATTTGGACTGATATTTGGAAGTTGCAGTAGGAAACATGAGAGTGAGTCTGCTCACTATTGCCAACCAGGACGCAAACATTCTCTGGACTGAAACCGAGTAAAACTAACAGGAAATTAGAAGAAAAAACAAAAACACAACACTTTTTAAAATCGCGAATACATCCAAAGACCATATTTCTTCTTCAGTATTGTACAGTATGATGAAATGATCATATTACAGAGTTACAATTATAGTCTCCAGATTCATGTAAACAAATAAAATTAACAAAATACTGTTGTCTATTCGAACAGCATTCACCAGCCCCAAAACATTAGACAGCATTACTGCACTTACAAAAACTGTAATTAGTGACTAAATAAATGTGTTACAGATTTGATAGATTTCTGTATTGGGCCCCAAAGGTAACTCAGAGGGAATAAGGTTTTCAGGTATGAAGGGTAAGCAGGTTAAGCACTTCAAATCCATGTACTCAGTGTTGTTCATTAAGACCAATTAAGTGAGGCTCAAGAGACTTGTAAGAATATCATATTACGAAAATGAGCCATGATAAATTAAATTGTGCAAAAATGCATGAAACATACAAGGCATTGTTCAACATTTTCAAATGAGTAACAAATGTTACAAATAGTTATAATCTTTGAGACCACCAGTTTAACAGCTTGGATGGGACCGACGCATAAGGAGGTTGAGTGACATGCACAATCCTTTTGGAAACGGAATGCTTCCAATACCATTCCATGGTTTTGGACACTATGTGAAAATGGTTGGAGGTAAGGAGAAGTTAAACTGGTTTAGGGATACTGATAGGGATGGTGGTGTCTTTTCAGAAGGTGGTGTCCCATACTGGACTATTAAACCAGTACATCCATGACCTCTGAAAAGCAGTGGCGATGGGGTTCTGCTGGTGTTAAGAAGCACCGGGGTTAGAGAAGCTTTACTGTAAGTGGATGTAGGTAAATACATGAACACTGGCCATCAATACTAAGAAAAAAAAAAAAAAAAAATATATATATATATATATATATATATATATATATATATATATATATATATATATATATATATATTACCAATGGTCCTTATAGACACATTTTAGTGCAACAGAATCTAAACAATGCTTGTTTTTCATCTCAGCATAAAACACAGAAGAACAGACCATCTCTTCACAGACCCAGCTCCTACAGAGTGCTTTTCAATGGAGTACACTTGACTTAATGTAGCGGCACCTGCAGATTAAGGCCACCTGTCTTTAAAGTCTGGTTTTCTTCCCTCACAGGGTGGTCTTTTATTTTATTTTTTTATAAACGCTCTGATCTTGCTCTCATTTTTTAACATAGATATTTAATGTGTTTACCAATGTTAGCTCACTGTTTATCTACCCAGCTATCCTTTACAGGATGGTTACAGTGTATGCAGGTCTATGTAAGTTGACACGCTTATCTGTCTACATGTATTTAGATAAAAATAAATAAATAAATACATATAATAAAGCCGAACAGATTATGCATGCAGACTTATAAAAACAGGCTTTTGTTAATGCTGCACAGTAAATTATTATTTTTTTGTCAGAACGAATGACATTTTCTAAATTAGCAGAACTTCAAACTTCAAAGATAAAGGATTTCCAATTTTTTTCTTGTTTTTTATTTAAGTCATAAGAGAATGGTTAACTGCATCCAGCTTTCACAATGCGCTTTGTGTAACGTCTATCAAAGTAACCAACATGAAAACTAATACCATTTGTGGAGGGAAATACATCCGGCTGCCACATGATCATTCAAAACCCTACATCATTAGAACTTTTTTTAAAAAAACATAATCTTATAAAGTGTATCATACATATTTCAAGGATCATCAATTCAACCTTGATTATTCTACCTGATTATCAGAATTTTTTGAGCAACCTGAAAAATATCAGGTCCAGCGCAGTCAGTTTTGGACCTAAGCAAGACAGGTTTGTAAATTGAGGTTCCTGACATCTTTTCAGTTTACCGCTGCCTCCAAGGCTTTGTGCAGCTGATAAGATCCAGCTTCACCAGGGCATCCTGCGACACTCAGCAGAAAGGGGATGTTGCAGTTTATAAGTGGGCCCATTGTAAAGCAACTCCCTGTTGTTTAGTCAATTAAGCAGAGCTGCCCCTGGACAGATTAGTGGAGCCTCTGACAGTGTTAGTGATCGAAAGGTTAGAGCCCAGGCCAGGACCACCATGAATTCAACAACCACCCTGTACACACACACACACAAACAACACCACCCTGTACAACTCCCCAGGCAGAACGAAAAAAAAAGGTTTACATTGACTCAATTATAGACAAGGGCTTTATTCTTAATAAGCTGTTTTAAGATCTTGCAAAGAACGATATATTATCAGAAATCTTATACAAAAAAAAAAAATACATGTCTAAACTTGTGTAGAACATTTGCTGTTTCTATACCATTGGCTAATGCAGCGTGATTGTGTATGGAACATATTCTCCTGTCTTCTTGTATGTAAAATGAATTTACACTTCACCAGAACCTTCGTATTAGAACCATGACTATCAATATGAGTTCACTGAAACAGCTCTTAGTGTGTGCTGTAAAATCAGTACAATGTTTTAGCTAATCATTAATAAATAAGGGTAAGTGATTGAAAACAAGAACTACCACCAGGGTCAGGCTTTTTGTTTTTTAAATTCTTTCCTACCTTTGAGGATCTTTACTACAAACTATAAAGTCCTGAATGATCTATTTTTAGTATGACTATATTTTCCACCGTATCCCAGGAAAGTTTTGGATCACAACCTAAGTCAGTAAGTACTCACCTTCAGCTTCAATGCACTGTCCACTACCCACCAGGCAGTACTTGATGTCAGCCCCTCTGTTAATGACAGCCTGGTTACAGATCACACTGCCCTGAATATTGCACCTGTGGAAGCCACAAGAGACAAGGTGAACTTGCGCTTTGCTCACATTGTCCATATCTCAATTCAATGCCACCGAGTTTAAGAAACAAGTAAAACCAGATTTTAACTTAGAAAACTTAGATTTTTTTATTGTATATTTAACTACTTATGAGATTCACTACCTGCATTGCATTGTTTTCCTAATCTAAATTTGTTATATGTTATCAATTTGATATGTGTTTGCATGATAATGGTAACTTCTGTATTTCATAAAGTGGTTTGGAAGATCGTTAACATAACTATAAAGGTTGGAAAGCAATACTGTGAAAAATTAAATAAATTATATTTATATATATATATATATATATATATATATATATATATATATATATATATATATATATATATATATATATATATATCTTTTAATATGATGCAAACAGTTTATACAAATGTACATACATATTATTGGGCAAGCCTCTCTTCTTGCTTGCACATTAGTTCTACAAAACACAGGATCAACTGTATATAAACTCATATTTACATACCCAGTCAAAACCTAGATTCTCTAATGAGGTTCAAGTTTCTGTATGCTGTGACCCCCTGGTAGAATCTCTATATGTACATTTCTGCTCAGTCACTATACAAGCTCTTACCACATTTCGCTATTCCAATGTCTGTTTACAGTACTTAAAGAATAATATTTTCCTGAGATCTCCTTGGCTCCATAAAACTATTTGCAGAGCTTAATGTTTACACCAATACTTGAGCCAACTTTTTGATGCATGAACATGTTTACTATGAACTTAAGAGTTTCTTTCAAGTTCCATTAATTGCACAGTTAAAGCCTGATCTTTTTTTTTGCATGACCTTGTTTTTGTAAAGAAATAATTAGCATATATATATATATCTATATCTATATCTATATCTATATATATATATATATAAATTCCACTTGAAATCATACAATAAATAAATTGGTCAACACCACAATTAAATACCAGCCAAAATTTGAAAAGGCAATTTCAAGTCCCATTTTCAATTTACAACTTGCCTGCATTTCTATCAAAAGCAGTCATTTTAATGGTTTAATGATTTTTAAATGACACAAAAAACAACACAAAATTAAAAACGAATGTAAAACACTATTTATTTTCTGTATCAGTAAAAAAATAAAATAAAATGAAGGGGCTATAAAACATACAAATGGTATGAAGGTTGCTAACAGAACAATCAATACAAACATAACTGGACCTTTCTAACAGACAGTTTTACATACATGCTGCAATTCATAGGAAACCATTTCAAATTACAGGGTTAGCCAAGAAAACTGGTAGAGGCAATCCTAGTGGTTAACTGCAATGCTGTAGCACTCTGTTTCTATCATCACCACACCCTAGCTAGTAGAAACACTGTAGGAGCTTGTGTGGGAGCTCCTAGAAGTTTCTGCATGCTAAGTCCTGTAGTTAACAGAAGCAGGTTTATGTTGGCAAAGGCACAAGGGCAATCTATTCAGGTACTACGGGGGGGGGGGGGGGGTAGCTATGGGAGATTACAAGGATTCAAGCCTCAAACAGAAAGACCACCTAAGAAGCTGCAGTGAAATACCACTAATTACTGACACTGTGCTCCTCCACACCATGGCCCCCTCCCTCCTGCATGTTAAGGATTTGTTAATCCCACATGCATTTTTTATTTTGTAAAAGAAGAGCTTTTTCTTTTTTTTTGTTAATGCACTTACACTCACAGTCAGGCACACACGCACGCACGCACACACGCACGCACGCACACGCACACACACATACACCACCATGTGTAACCAGGCTCACTCTTTTTTCGATGCTGTTTTTTAAAAGTTTGTAGACAAAATGCTGACTGCTAACCCATTTCCCTGTTAATATTTTAAGCATGGAATAGACCTAACCTAGTTCCTTTTGAAGATCTGATGCAGATGCAGCACTTTACAGCATTGCTAAGCATTGAAAAACAGACAAATTCAATTTTTTTTTCTTTTTACAATTTGCTGTTGTATTTTTGCATCTATTTCCTTCAGGCACCTTAGATAGCATAGTGATTGTTTTTTTCATAATTGTTTAAAACATGCTTAGTGGGAGCAAGCAATCTATTTTTCAAATGTATCTGTCTCTATTTGTCAATCGACCCATCTATTGGTGCAGGCTTCTGTTCGGGTTGACTGCACAGATCAAACACATTCTTAACAACAAAAGCAGTCCCCACCCCTAGAGCTCCCAGCTGCATGCAGTTTCACATCTGCCAAGTGCGGCACTAAAAGGCAACGTTATGGGTAGTATTGTAGGGCCGTCAGTGTAGGTTGATTCTGGCGTGGTCACAAGTCATAATTAGAGTTGTGGTTATGAATTAAATGAGGATATGATATTAGATGCTGCAACGACCTAATTTAGGTATTGTGTTCCTCACCCATCGAGGGAAGGTTCAGGGGTCGCACATTACGTTAGAGGCAGACGCTGGTTTTGTGAAACCAGATTCTCTTGGCTCACCATTCTAAGCCTATCCTTTAGACAACACTGCCTGCTGATCCTTAACACTAATATTTCTTTAGTCAACAGGTCGCCCTTTTTCTTAGTCTTTATAAACCCTGGGCCACAGCCTTATATATGTGTATATATATATATATATATATATATATATATATATATATATATATTACACACACACACACACACACATATATTAGGGATGCACCGAATCCAAGTTTTGGGGATTTGGCCGAATATCGAATCCATCTCAAAAGATTTGGCTGAATACCAAACCGAATACCGAATCTACAAAAACTGTAAAGAAAACTGAAGGAAACTGTCGAATGAAAAACAGACTGGCAGCTACTAACAAGGGACATGCACAATCTTGAAACGTACACAATTTACAGCTAGACCCCTCCCCCATAACAGAAACGTCAAAATACAGAACCATTTACTTTACCTTTACAAGAAAGGAGAGTTGCATCTTTGCCATAACCCACTATTTTCTAGAAGACACTTTAAGGCAGGTCAGGTTTTGTAACTCACCTCTCTAGACTGCAATGTATTCAGTAAAGTGAGTGTGAATTGTGAGAACTGTCGCTAAATTAATTGAATTGTTTTACTTAATTGTTACCAAAAGCACACAGCTGCCTGCAAGGATTGTTTCCATCAATCACACCTATACAGCAGCTGATTGGCTTTCTGAGTCTCTGACTGGATGGGACTGTGTGAAGCAAGAAATATTAAACAAATATAAACTTTACCTGCTGCTACAAGGTTAAATGAAAGAGTGCAGGTGAGTGCAATGTTATCTATAATAATGGTGTTGCACTATTTTAATAGATATTGTTTACTGTATAAAAAAAAAAAAATCAAGTGATATGATTAATCGTTGTTACGAGGCTCTCCGGATAGAATCGCCACCACAATGAAACAATTAAATACATTTACTAAACTGCTCAAGCAGTTCACACTCACTTTACATGTCGAATACATTGCAGTTTAGAGAGGGGAGTTGAAAAACCTGACTTGTCTTAAAGTGTCCCGAGATTCTGGAGCCACAGGGGTATGTCTGCATTCAGCAGCTGCGACAGAGTTCATCAAACGTGTTCTTGTTATTAAACAACAGTTACGTTCAATACCGGATTCGTGTCTTTTATTTAAAGAAGAACTGCACGCATTGGAGGGATGTATTTAAATGGCTGTGCATCTGGGTGGATATAGGAGTCGGATTCAGTTCACCGAATCCTAAATATTCAGCCGAATCCGAACCCTGCTCAAAAAGTAGGTATTTGGCCAGAATCCGAAACTGAATCCTGGATTCAGTGCATCCCAAATATATATATATATATATATATATATATATATATATATATATATATATATATATATATATATATAGATATGTTTTTAAATGTGTAGCCTCGTCCCAGTTTGAGATGTGAGGAAGCTTGGCCGTGCTTTTTTGTTTTTGGAATCGGCTCCCTGTCTCTGTTTGTCTGTCACCTGGGCAATCAAGATCTTTCAGCATGTCCACAGCTCTCTAAATTGCCTCCCTGATAACAGCTTTCAGCTGTCTGCTGCCTCCCCATCTACTCAGCCATGTCTGTCCATCGGCGCGGTGGTTTTTTAATGCAGGCAAATGAAAATGGCTTACTCCAAAATGAGTGAAAACTACCATTCTAAAAGCAGTGGTAGCCACTTTTGTCAAGGTTGCTTTTCAGTACCTGGGTGTAACAGAAGGCTGGGTCCCACACCAGGAGGTCACATCCTCTATCTTTAAGCCTGGCATCTGAATTCAGGTATCGCAGACTTGCTACTAATAGTCTGGAGCCACAGTTATCCCATTTATTTCCTTGGTATGGATCTTTCACTAAATCATGCCCAAAATGGGTGAGATTGTTTTGTTCACAGCATAATACTCTGTTATGGAAAGGTGCATAGTTTAATCACTTCACCTCTGACTCTTGGCGAGTGCATCCTTCCTCATCAGGAATCTTCTTATTGTGAACACTGGTTCATTAAACCCACTTAACATGCTCTGTCATTAATTTGTAGGAAATGTGGTGTGGTAGAATTTTAAATAAAGAGGAGAAGTCGCATCCTGCAGCTGACTCACCCTTCCTCGATGGTAACCCCATTCATTATGATGGAATTAGTGATCTTAACCTTCTCCTTGATACAGGAGGAGGCTCCGATGGTCGAACGCTTGATGGAAGATTTCTCAGACACATGACAGGCAGCACCGATGATACTATCAGCACCAACCTGCAGAGAAGCAAACAAAAAAACACCCAACGGATTTGTTAAGGTTCTGTCTGGTTTTGCCAAACTGTTACATTTTTAAATCATTATCAATCATCCATCTTAGTCCTGGAGATACCTTCAGCTGTAGTTGAGTGTAGTTGAGAACTGTTATATCCCAGATATAAAACGGATGGGAATGGAAACCCTTAAGGACATGCCCATAACAACTTTCATCACAAAAGTAGATCTCAAGATGCTGGTAATAATGTGTGACGTATTTACAAACTTGCAAGTGATGTTTTTACCAAGGAACAGCTCTGTGAAATATCACTTTCTGAAATCAAGTAGAAGAAAACTGTCAAGAAAAAAGACACCACACTTGCATCTTCAGAGGTTTTTGCTCCTGCAAACAGAGACCTTGACTCACCATACTTTGTTCAGAGATTTCCGCCGTGGGGTGGATTGGAAACTCCTCAGAGAAGACCTTGGGAGCCTAGTGGAATGAGAAAAGAAAATTAATGTAGTAATTAGAAATGAGGGTTTTGCTGCCACCACACTGGGCTCTTCCTTCTGTGATGATCTATATGGAGAGCGGATTCAATACCATATACGTTCTTACAAAATGTGATAAAAAAAATACAAATAAAAAACTCACTAAATATAGTCCTCACCAGGTTAACCAGAACTCCTGCCTTTACCGTTTGGAGTATTAGTAAACGGCAAAAAAAAAAAAAAGTTTTTTTTTTTTGAATAATTAGTAAAAAGAAGTTTCAACACTATTTTAAAAAATAAACAAATCCATACATACATGAACTTCCTTTTGTGCAACATGCCCCTATATTACCTGTGCTGTCTGCTCACTCACCAGGCGGTTGGCCTCAATGTAGGCAGCAAGGGTATTGACACGGTAACACATGCTGTCTTCCATGATGTGCACGTAGCAGCGTAGCTTGCCACCGTGGTACGCGTCACTCATGTCTCCCCGGTGGTCGTTCCAGCAGGACTTCTCCCGGGCAAGATCGAGCAGGTCCTCGTCTTTGGAGGAAATGTGGATATCTACTCAAAGCAGAAAAACACAATGTGAAATACAGGGTGATTATAAAGTTTCTAAGTGACTGATTTATCTGAAGTCGAACTTAAAATTATATGGATATGTCACTTAAAATTATATATATATATATATATATATATTTTCAAACTAGGACCTTAAAAAAAGGCAAGTCCAAAGCACTTTTTCGTGTTTCAGAAGCTCTAACCTGGAGTTTTCAGATCTGTTTTTTTCTGGTTCTTTTCTGAGTCATCTTTTGTCTTCTGGGAATTTGTGGACGCAGAGAACTGCTTCCGAACCAAATATGGAATCAGTTCCCCTCGGATGGAGGTGATGGATCTGTGAGGAAAGAACATTTCTATTCTAGTTTTTTAAACTGCTTTCTCAATCTATTTCTTAACCTAAAACCATTTTAGACAAGCAATAACCTAAATCTGGTTACTTGCCACAAGCAAACAGTGTTGCAAAAAACTAAATCTTAGTAATGTACATTCTCCTTTGACTTAAACTCGAGCAGCTGAGAAATAACTTCCAAAAGATGTAGCATTTTGTTGCCCCCCCCCCCATCCCCCATACAAAATAAATAAAATATTACAACTTAGTGAAAAGCTAAAGATGAATCAATATTAAAAATCTAATAAAGAAATCTCTGTGCGTGTCCTGTCCCTGTTAGTTGACACTTAATTAAGATGTCTAAAAGAAAAAAAAGGGGGTGGAGGGTGGCATACAAAAGGCTCAATTCCGAACTGATATTATCTCAGAGAAACAATGTCTTGGAACCCTGGGGGGGAAACCCCTTTTCTGTGCAGGTCATGTATCATCATTTCTTCCAATTTAGCCTGATTAGTGCAATATGTGTAACTGTCAAATTGGGTCAAATCACAGTTTTGTTTTTGTTTTCATTAAACATATTGTTACACTCAGGAGTTTGGACTGAAACAAAAGTGACTGGGAGTAGTTGGGGTCCAAAAGGGGGGAGTGTGTGTATGTGAAGGATAATCACTTGTTGCAGATATGGCTAATATCCATGTAGAATTTTACAAGCCTGTACAACGATCACAAGAGTAAGGATTAAAAAAAAAAAAAAAAAGTTAATTTTGATCCGCTGTATATACAAGTTCATGGTTCCCTATCAAGTTAAAAAGGATCAGGGCAAATAATGTTTTTAAAATTCCATGTAAGCCTGCAGGGTCTTGTTAAAGCCCTCTGATTTTATTTTCTCTCCCCTCTCTCTTCTTCTTCTTAGCTTCTTTTCAGGGAGATTAGAATTTCCATGTGAATACCAAGAAAGAAACAACAGCTACTCTGTCCATTTTGTTCTTAAATGCTCCACAGTGGAGCAGCTGAGAGAGAGAGAGAGAGCGAGAGAGAGAGAGAGAGAGAGAGAGAGAGAGAGAAAATCTTGACCAAAAAAAGTCAACGCACTTTATATATTAAAAAAAAAAAAGCTTTAGACCCACGAGTGGGGGAGAGGATTAAAGAAAATGATATTTATATCAGGAGGCCTCTGAATGAACATGTCAAAGCACTGGGAAGCGAAGGGAACAAACGGCTCCAGAAAGTATTTATGTACACCAAGTGAAAATTCCTACTTGGAAAAAGGAAAAAAAGGGGCTATGAATGGCGCTAATGCGCTCCCAAGTTAATGCCACCTGCGCTTATTTTCAACGGCACTTAAAGAGGCTGTTTGGGATTTCCCACAACGCGAGTTTAACAAGCACAAAGGGACAGGAGAAAGGGGTGGGAGGTAGAGGGAATGGTGGAAGCAATTACTAGCCCGTTTCACATTCAGAGCAAGTCCACAGAACTCCAATGTCATTTAAAGAATGCAGGGACAGGCATATGTTAATAGGCCTGAGGTACAACAACAACAAAAATTGCTTTTGTCATTGCCAATGAGTAACTGGGGTCTTTTACCAACACTGCTCCGGTATCCTGCATACAGCAAATCTAAATGTAAAGATAAGCAAAGGCACTCTCAGCAGTCTGGGGCTTCCTCTTGCTGTTTCTAAGGTGTTGTTAAGTCATTCCTAGTCAATTTAGATTTTTCTATAGTGAATTTTTTTAAAGATGCCATTTGAGAGTAAACAGAGTGCTTTGGCTCCTCCCTATTTTAGTAGGAATGGCATAATATCAAATATAAATATAAACAAAAACTTCAGCTTTACTTAGAAAACAGAAACAGAAAGGTTAGGCTGTGACAGCCTTCAATGTTAACCTGGCAGAGGCCTCCATGTAACCCGTTCAAGAGTGGCTACCTGTTTACACTCAGTGTGCACAGGTTCTGGCCAGGAAAATATTGTTCTGATATTAGATCAAGGGCGTTATGATGGGTTAGTCTTCAGGAACGCCAGGAAACTAGTCAATGGTACAGTAGAATATTTCTACTTGGACTCACTTGTTGTCTGCTAAAAAGTCAACCACAGATTTCTTCAGGCAGTAGAGATGGGCGTCAACAAGGCCAGTTTTGATATGCATTCTAGGATGTCTGAAAATAAGAACAACAAAATAGTTAATGACCAAAGCTAGGACACAATATTGTCAGGTTTTTGGCCAACAGAAGTTAGTAATATTAAACAGGTTTGGTGTTTTATCCTTATTTTTTCTATTTATCCTATGTTTTAATTTAAATGTATTTCTAGCATTTCATTATTTATCCTGTACTTTATGGTGACTTTGTTAGAAAAGCACCAAATAAAGTAATTGTGATGTTGTTGTATCAGTCCATTGTTCACTACTAACCGTGCAAGGCCCACTTTCCCCCCCAACAGCTGCCATAGCAACGCTCACAAAGCTCCTGCTCACACAACTAGCCAAACATCACTGCAAGGCGCCTTAATAATGTTCGGAGACGCTCCCTCTGAAGACCCCTCACAGCTGCTGGGGTGGGGTTCAGCATAATTAACCCAACTTAGCCCAGATGGACCCAAAAGGGGTCGACACCTACACCTGCAATGATTAATCTGCACTCTGATCTTTGAACTAACTGACATCTGACCACAGCCTGTCTGAGAGTCACGGCCCAGTTGGGGTGTTGCGTTTCCTTTTATAAACTGTGGTGTATGTGATCTGTTCAACACTGAAGATTTTGTTTTTTAATGAACTTTATGTTTGTGTAATTTACTTTCTGTTCTCCAAAGCAGGTGCTGCACTCCAAATAAGCAAACACTGAGTGGCACCTGTGAATTCCTAGTGTTGTCATTGAGGGGTGACTTTTAATTGAAGTGATTGAAAGCTTTATCATCTTCAGAACTTTGTGTACAAAGACATCAATGGTAATCCCCCTCAATATCTAGTTTCTCTTTGAGGACAAATTCAATCTACTAATGCACTGTGGTCTCATAATGAGTTATGACAATGTCAGGGGGCCAAAAGTATTTCCAGCATTTCTTTTTTAAGACTTCTGTTTGACTATACATGTTTAGGACAATATATTGACACATTCTTTTTTTACGTAAAGGTTTTAAAATATATTTGAAGTATATATATATTTTTTATAGGTTGTTCATTTTAAATGGATGTTTGAATGTGTCAGCCTTTTTTAACTCCTCAGGATTTAAATAACTAAAAAGACACAAGAGCTGGGACTTCAGTGTAATTAAAAATCAACTGCAATCATTAAACACAGTTTAAAATGACATTTCAGCAAAGGTTTAAAAGATCTAATTCAGTTTTTTTGATGTGGGCTCCACTAACCTCAAGGACTTTCAACATAAGTATTTTTTATGTTGGACTCCTCCACTGATCCTAAGTGTTCATGTTAACCACTTTGTATTGCCTGGAGGAGCAGTTGCTTTATTTGTGATTTTTCATGTCCAATGTGCATCTGCAGTGTGCCATGGTGTCTGATCTCTCAGGCCTCTCTTCAGAACAAGGCGCCAGATCTCAAGAGGTTCTGCTGGGGTAACTTCCTTTAGAACGTGGATAGAAAAATCCTAAATCGCTGGTCATTAAGACCACTCAGAGATATTGCAAAAGTTGTGTTCAACAGCAATGAAGAAAAAGGAAACTGTCAAACAGCAGTAAGTTCACTCATATCAACTGGCTTTCATTTGGTCAGTGAACAACACCACCACCACAATGTCTGCTTTTTAAAAAATGTAGCGATTAATTATTATTATTATTATTATTATTTATTTCTTAGCAGACGCCATTATCCAGGGCGACTTACAGTCGTAAACAAAAATACATTTCAAGAATCACAGTACAAGTAATAATACAATTAGGAGCAAGATAAAAATACAATGACTTTGGTTCTAGCAAGTACAAGTATGACAAAATATGATTCAATAACGGAGCAGATAACAGTGTCAGTGATAGTTACATCAGGATATAATAAAACCAAATACAAGTAAATTATATAGCAGGTATACTAGTAGATCAGAGTGTAAATATTATAAAATATAATGCAATCCTGTAATTCAAAAGAGCGAAGATGGGATGTTTAAATAAAGCACAAACTCTGAGTTAAAACATAAGAAAATCAAGTAGAAAAATGTGATAAAGGCATTAGAACTGTATCCATAAGTTCAAGGTCAATTTAGCTACAGTGACTTAATAGCTAAATATTGCTTTTCAAATAACCCACCATTTTGTTGCTGAATATTGCTGTATTCTGCCAGAGCAGTCTTGGAATAAAGACAAAAGTTCTCTTTGCTGATGAAATACAGAACAATTGAATATATTTGCGAGACAGACAGAAGATTGTGCACACATTGAGAGCTTCTCAATGTGTTTACTCTGTTCCACCATTAAGAGATCAGGCGTTGCCTCCTGAGACCACCAGAGAAGGCAGCACAAACTGAGGCCTGGAGCTTCAGCTGCTGTTGGTGAGCAGCTCGTTTTCTTAAACCTGGACTTCAGCTCCCAGCAGTGACTCACCAGATGGTTATTAAAACACCATGCTGGGAGGAGATGCTGGGATCTATTCTTAATCCATCAGTTTAAGGAGTTTTAGCCCAACAGGGGTGCTTCCAACCCAACATGTCCCCCGAGAGAACAGGACCCAAATCCAATTTCTCTCATTAGTGTCCTCTACAAATCACTCAAGTTGTGTATCCTTTTTTCAAGGATACAGCAAATTGGAATTGAAAAGTTTTCATCTAAATAAAGGCAAACAGATTTAATAGGCAATAGTATGTTTAGGCAATAGTATGGTTGACAAATAATTTCAGCCAAAGCACGCCTGCTGCGCTTTTTCAGTTATTTTATACCTGTACAGCAAACTTGGCACCAAGTTTATATATATATAAAGAAAATAATATTTATACTAATAAAGTAAAACCAAGTAATAAACGACCTCAACAAAGAGACTAATACACAGCCCCAGCACGTAACCCCCGCCAAGCCAAATTATGTAATGATAAACACAGCAGTGGTTCTCATCTAATTTTTAGCATCAGGGTCCCTGTCAGTTTTTATTGGGTGTATTTGGATGGAAGAGAGGACTGTGCATCATTAAGCCACCCATGGTGAAAGAAATTCCCAGTTGAGGGTGTTCACTGTGCATTCCTGTCTGCTTTGCGTCACCCAGTCACATCCTCCATTGATGAGTACCACATGTCTAACATGTGGTATCTGTACATCTCGCACACACTCACAAACAGGCATGAAGAATGCCCGGAACCTCTGACCCCCTTCACAATGCCATGCTGCTGCTGCACACTCTGCACTAGCCCCAGCCCCCGATATTCAATTCAGTGTCTTTCTTCATCATTTTTGGGCTGGGTGGGGGAAAAATAAGTTTAAGTACAGGTATATCATGTTCTGAAAATCTGAAAAGTAAAGCTGTTATAAATCCTCCAGTAGCTTCACAATCCTTACTTTATAAAATTGAAACTGAAGAGCATAACAGAGGTTATATTTGACTAAATAAATAAATAAATAAGCAAGCAAATAAAATCATGGTCAAACAGAGCTAGGCTGCAATGCAGTTAGACGAGGGGTTTTAACTTAAGTTTTAGTTCAATCACTGCGACTATGTGTGGCTGTACAGTGGAAAGTTCTTTGCTTCACAAGGGGAATCAATAAATGAAGTCTCCGATCAGCATGGGATGGGCACGGTCCACAACACAAACACCAGCACACCGATGTTCAGAGCTCTACAGCACGGTACTGTACTGTACAACCTTTATTTTACCCTGAATATGGTAGGGAGGCAATGTTACAAACCTAACAAAGACAGTCAGCTTCATTACCTTGACAAATGTGTACTCTTCAGCTTTAAATATGAGCCCTGTAGGATTTATCTAATCTAGAAAACAAATCTACTGGAGACATCCAGACCCACGGATGGGCAGAAATGCCGGTGGCCTGTTTGACAGGCCTGGTTTTATTAGGGTTAGAAACATATGCTCCCGTCAGAACAACAAGGTCTTAAACAGTTACAACAGGCGCATTTCAGGAGTGCTCTAAGTACTATGAAATAACTGGAATCACTTTATAACTAAAACATGCTCTGCTTTTTTTTTTATCAAAACCTTCTGTGCAATGAACGAACGGGTTGATTCAAATGGCAAATAAATAAGAAATGGCAGTTGTATTATGTTCAGTACACAGGTCATTGAATGAGATGGTCCATATTTGTGGTAAGTTTTTAAAGTGTTTGTAACATTATACTTTTCTCTTTCAGTACGTAATCAAAATGTTTTCCAGTTTTAGTGGACATGACTAACTTTGTTTTGTACATAGCGGATGATGTTTATATGCAACACACATTAGATATGTTCTATGTAGAACCATTTGCATGTTTCCATATGCTCTAAATTCTTCCACACTTACTGTATTATTTTCTTTGAGGATACAAATACAGATTTAACCTGCTTTCTCAGCAGCTCCCAGCTAGAAAGACAAATCTTGGCAGGCTGCTTTAGGTCCAGCCACCACCATCTGAAGCTGGTATCGGTTTACTTTATACTGTAGGTATTGGGTTTTAACTATAAATGTTAGTTACATATCCCACATCATTTATTATAAGAAAATAAATAAGCAGTAAATATTAACTTTGTATAATTGATATACAGCCGCTCCCTGACTTACGCAATCGTTCCGTTCTGGAAAGCCTTGTGTAACCCGAATTTTACGTAAGTCGGAAACGTATATATCAATATATATCGGATACGTATATCAATCTTCTTTCGCTTACGAACTGGTCCTGCACTCTTGCTATCACTTGGTCGCTTTCCAGTCATGATTTGAATGAAATAACAGGGTGAAATAACAGAAATACAGTAACACTGAAATAACACGGTGCCACGAGTATCCGATCGGAAACAATAAGAACACGAGACTGAGAGGCTGGGAGAGCGCAAAGCCTTCCCTTGTAGGAGACGCTACTGCTGTATTCCTCCGCACACCACACTAATTTGCATTTCCGTACGCTAGGCAATATTTTCCGCAACTCGAAAATTTTAATTATGCCTTATGGAACTTTGCGTAAGGTCGAATTTGCATAAGTCGGGTCTTGCGTAACCCGGGGAGCGTCTGTATTATTATTATTATTATTATTATTATTATTATTATTATTATTAAATCAATAAACCAAAATATGGTATTGGGGAACTCCCAATCTAAAAAAATGTACTAGCACAAACAAGAGATAAATGGCTCTACCTAGTAATATACAGTAAGTGAACCACGGTCAGTTGAGAAAAAAGGTTCACTGAATCTTTAAAGAGTGCATTTCTGCCTGGTAGAAGAGCATATTGTGACAAACAATGTATGACACAGTGATTTATGTGAATTTCCCCACCACCTGTGCCCTGCTGAACAGAACTCCCACTGATAAAACAGGCTATATTGGGGGGGGCCTGCAACGGAAGGCTGTAATTTTTTTTAAGGGCTGCCTCCTCCAGACCTGCACCAACAGGTGCTTTTTATTGACTGTCCTTCACATGGAAAACACAAAGAAGAAACACCTTTTAACTCTTTATTTAACTCTATGTTACTATGTTCCATGTACTTCATGTTGGCAAAATGTGCTGGTTTCTTCAGCTGGCATTTTTTTTTTGCTTGTGATAAATAAAAAATGCAGAGTCAAGCAGCAGAACAAACCCTCTTGAAATAATGTTCAAACACTGGGGTTTGGCACAAAGGATTTAGTAGACAGCACAGATGCTACACAATAAAGTACATTCAATTTCAAACATAAACTATAAATTCTCAGGTGTTTTTTTTTAATGTGTACTGTGCTGAATATAATAAATTGGACAATAAAGAATAAACACATTTACATGTTTATCTTTATCATTGCTACTCTTTTATAATATTTTCACAAAGTTATTTACCGTATGCCTTCGAATTTTTTAACCATTTCTTGCTTCTCAAAAATAGCCTGCATCTTAAATTCGGGTACAGTATAGTGATGCGTGTATTAAAATCGCCAACAAAAGATGTGACTATCCGAGTACACAAACAGCAACATGACTGACTGCCAAGGAAAGACAACAAAGGCGTCTGCCCGAATACACAAGCAGCAACGTGACAGACTGCTGAGAAAAGACAAACCAAGCTTCCTAAGGATTCCAAGAGAAATGTTTACAATTTCAGCATTTCTAACAAACAGTACCAGCTTGGACAGATTAGAAATGCTGATCAGACCCCTGTATTTTTCGACAGGCCAAGCAATACCACAGTTCAATGCTGTTGTGGTTGCTGAGTTACATGTTGCCTGATGCCATGGAGTGTTGTGTCATGCTCTCTTTTGCCAAGATGTGGGATGCCGTGAGTGGTGGTATGTGTATGAGCATGACAGAGATGCCATCTTAAGTATTACACAGTGCACAGCACAATAAACAAGCTCTGTGCTTAATCTACAACATCACTATCGTACGATACAACAGCGTAATTGAAGTTGTATCTTTGTAAATGCATATTTATTTGATGTTTTATTTTTTCCTCAAATTGAGGGTGGTAAATTTGGGCTGCGTCTTAAATTCAAGGGGAACTTAAATTCAAAGGAATACAGTAGTTATGAGAAGATTGCTTTACAGAGCATTACAGTGTCTCTAAAGTGAATCAAAAGACATCATTTTGCATATTTCTTTTTTTCGAGGCCGTCCTTGAATTGTTTGGTGACTAACCACCCTACTAACCCCTCCACACCCTCACCCCCTCAACTTCCTAAATCACAGACAGGACACTGTTTTTGGTCAATCTTAAAGGGGTTTAACAGACATAATGCACTTTTCTATTACTCTCACAATGGGGACAAAGACAACTCCAGGTCTGTCATGGAAAGAGCCTGTGTCAACATTAGCACAGTGAAACACTTAGAATAGACATCTACAGGACTGCAGAAAAACGAAGGCCTTTGTATCCAAAGTTGTTTAAATAAAGTGGAGATATTTGAGACGGGAAGGATGGTTACTATAGACTTTGGAGAGGGGGGAGCGTATTCAATACGGTTGTATGGCTTATTGGCTCTTTCAGATGTTGAATACCACTAGTTTTTGAGTGCTAATATTCCATAACCAAACGCAATTAGACCTTGCACACTCATTGAGTTTATATCCCCTCCAACACATTGCTAAATGTTTGTCAGAATAACAATTAAATTATATATGATAATATAGTGCAAGTGTGTTATGTCTAGGGCAGGGGTCTCCAACCCTGGTCCTGGAGAGCCCCAATCCTGCAGGTTTTCTAGGTGTCTTTACATCATCAATGGGTAAAGATCTAGAACACCTGTTAATCTTGATTAATTAAGCCACTAATTGGTGCAATTAAGTAACAGAGCTTGGTTTTAAACAAAAACCAGAAGACCCGGTAGCTCTCCAGGACCAGGGTTACAGACTCCTGGGTCTGGGGCTCCTGTTTTTTGGATTTTATTAATTTTATTTTTCGGTGCTTATTTTTAGCTATTGTCGAGTTATATGTAAATCTTTTTTTTCAGGGTTTTCATTTTTTTATATACTATATGATATTATTGTTTTCTGTTACTTTAATTTTTTTGCATCACAATATGTATAATAACTCAATAGTGCTTGCACACATCAGTTGTATCTTCCTTCCTTCTTTGTCTTCCACAACTAAATCCTTATGGTCATGGTCATATTCTTCTGGGGTTTTTGGTGTGTTTAGGCATTTTTTTGCATTTCTCTACAATTTGCAATTCCGTTTTAAATTCCACAAGCATGTAAATACTCCATATCGAACTGTAATACAGCTTTAAATCTCACAAGTTTCTTGTAATCTCATTTTAAATCTTGCAAGCGTGTTACAATCCTCCAATACAAATGTAGGAATTTGCTGCCACTCAGTAGTTGGGGTGGGTTTAAAATATTCAGAATGAATCAATGCGAGATACAAGTCTGGAAGGAGGGACATTGCCCAAAAGGGAGGTGGGAAAGTGTTTTTTTTTGTAGGTATTTTATTTATTTTTTTCACAGGGAAGGGGGTCAAGTCAACATGAATTGAGTAACCATTTCCAGTGCTTTTTCTGTGTTTATTGAACATGCACCAATCTCATTTTTTGTGTGTTTGTTTTATCGGTTAAAACTGAAAATCAGAAGCCCTAATTATGTCATATATAACTATTTGAGATCACGGACAAAAGTGAAATCAGTGTAATGAAGGCACTAGCCAAAATGTTTGCCTACTTGACTTACAGCCTTACAAGTTTAACCCAAGAATCTATGAAGAAGTGCTTTTAAAGTGATCTATTAGAAAACATGTTCAGTCTAAGAGATACGCTGAAACACTCTAAACACTCTAAACAGTCTAAGAGATACACTGAGTGCAGCATGACCACTACTGCATTATTTCTTATTTCTACATGAAGGGAGATGTAAATGAAAAACAAAAAACAACTAGAAAGAATTAAACAATAAAACTTTTTAAACGCTGCCAAAAATTCAACTCTAGAGTATTGCAAGATACCACAAGAGAGAAATCTGCAGGAGCTTTCAAGCTGTAAAATCAATTAAATGGTCAACTAAAATGACATGTGTAGCATGGCCGCAGCCAAGACGCGCGATTGCAAACATGTGGAAACGGCAAACAGAATCACCAGGAGGATCACAAACCGCCTACCAGTGACTAAGCTCCTAGGAAATAAATCTTGAACAGATCTAGGCCTGTCCTCTGCCAGTACCAGTTTTGATTCAAATCCGTGTCCAACATGCTACGGACAGATCTCTGTCTGCACAGTAACAAGACAGCACTTGACGCAGGGGTACAGATCCTGTTAGCAATATGGTTTCACACACCTGTCACCTGCTCTATCTGTGTAACTATTTTTTACTGCAACCAGAATTGAAAAAAAAACAAAACATAAGGGATTGGAGTAAGAGGCCAACTTGTTATTTAGTATATATGTATATCTATATATATATATATCTATATATATATATATATATATATATATATCTATATATATATATATATATCTATATATATATATATATTGTTTTAATTTATATCTTGCTATGGCATTAATCATTTTCGAAATGAGCCCTATGTTCTGGTAAATGTGTACGAATGTTCAGAGCAAGACTACAGACGCAAACTATAAATGAAACAATAACAAGTGCAGCAAAAGGGAATCTGAGCAAACTAATCGATTCCCTTATTACATAATTACACATCTTTGGCCCATGAATTTACCTCTTCAGGGAGTAAATTATTTTATAGTATCCAGATTTTCACTGTGTTCTTCATTTTATAATTATTATTTTATACTATACTGGGAGATCAAGAAGACTGTTTTGAAGGACATGTTGGCCAGTACAGCCACTATGTTGAGGAAAGAGCAGATTGCACCAACTGCTGTATGATGCCCCATTGTAAAATCACTGAGTTCCTTCTGCTTTCCTAAGTCAGTGTACCAAAACCTGGTTTAATCTCATTAAACAATTGGCAGGAAGTAACCCACCTACTGTACATAGCCAAAAGACTTTTTGAAGTAGCAAGAGAATCTTATATAAAAACAATATGCATGTGTTTTATTTAATTTTTTTAATAAGAAAAAAAACCCCGCAATCTCCAGGCTATAGGGTGCATCCTCCACTCCAAGCGGAGCACCTTTACTGGATGTGCCACTCAGGAGCCCCCCATGTGTTTTATTTACTTATTATTGCAGCTTCCACCATCGTAAACATGAAATTAAACTGGTTTTCACCAAATTTGGACATACAGAAAGGCCAGATACCCATGGCACGGATGACGGGGTAGGAATTGTGTGTATGTGGCTGAACTGTGTGTGTTTGAACCATGCAGAGGTCCATGCAATCACAACTGCCATGGTCTGCTTACTTAAAGCCACGATTTACTGTCTGGTTCCCTGAAGTATTTACGAGTGCCAAGAGACGACACACAGGGCCCTTGCTCTGCACAAGCGATGACAGCTCAAACAGCCACTTCCGGACCGGCAGCAGACAGCTTGTACAGCAGGAGGCAGCAGACAACACAACGCAAGGCTTTTGTAAGGGTGGGATTACTATATTTTTATTTCACTATTCACCTGCTTGGGAAGAAGGGGCGACCATATTGAGGTACCCCTTGAGGCCTCAGCGTAAGGCAGGGTGCTTAAATAAATTCAATGCCAATTATCCATTACGTAATGCCTGTGCAGGGGCGACCATATTGAGGTACCCCTTGATCATAGATCAAACCCCAAAAGAGAAGTTGAGGCCTCAGCGTAAGGCAGGGTGCTTAAATAAATTCAATGCCAATTATCCATTATGTAATGCCTGTGCAGGGACGACCATATTGAGGTACCCCTTGACCATAGATCAAACCCCAAAAGAGAAGTTGAGGCCTCAGCGTAAGGCAGGGTGCTTAAATAAATTCCTGTGCAGTGGGTATTACTGGGATATAATCATATATGTTTTGAATGGTGCATTTGTGTAATGTTTTGGAGGAACCATTGTGTATCTCAATCTTGTGTCATCAAGTTATCCAAACATGGTAACTCAATAGGAACTATAAACCAATAGGAATCCATTTAAACTTATTCTCCTTGCAATCAAACTATGCTGTCTGACTATAAACAGTAATCCAGACACCACATGTACAATGGAAGACACCAAACTGCTTGCAGAAACTGAATTAAGGTGCAAAGTGTATTTTTAATGCCTACAATCTTTTCATGCCTACAATCTCTTGTGACTATGTATCAGATAGAGCTGCTCCAGTTTGGGCACAGCAGGACATGGGTCTATCCAAAGAAAACGGAAGCCTCACAATAAAACGCTTCAATAATAAAGCTATTTCAATTTAAAAAACATGCAGCAGAATATTACGAACAGCAGACAGCCAGAGAAAAATAGCCTGCTCCTGCCAAAGCAGAAGCAAATTCTACACTTGCTGGAATCATTTTGGGGTCCCATGGCAGACTGGGATGGATCCAATATGTTTTTATTAGCAATCCCACACAAAGCAATGTCAGGTGTATATTGCAATTCAAACAGGATTACATGTATTTTATTTATTTTTTTACTCAAAAAAATACTAATAGAGAAATATTTGATCGGTTTTGTTAATAAACCTTTACCGTAATAAAAAACAATAATAAGAAATCATTTTTTACCTACTCTGCGTAAGTTGTTAAACTGTGTGAATAAAAGGGTCACTGTTTTTATAAGTCTGTTAGTGAAGCTGTGTATTTATTTTTAAATAAATCAAATAATAAAGTAGGATCCACAAAGAGAAACGCTTACTTGCGCATGATGGATTTCTTGATGACAAGTTCCTCGTCCAAATCTGCCTCGTTGGCCATAAACAGCAGTCTCTTTCCTGAGCTGTCAACCCCAACAAAATCCCTTTGTTCCCCTGTGGCAAAGAGGGGGAGATTCAACAGTAATGTTCAACCCCTATCAGGGCAACTGGTGTCTATCATACCCTAGTGGCCAAAAAATAAATAAATAAAACAGTTTGTTACTCTTCTGAAAAGATCTTCCACGTATTCCTTTACAATCTCATTACCCAAACATCTTAAAACCATGATATCAGTCAGACCACCTGAGCGCTAACTGCAAAGGAGATGGAGTTGGTCACTCTGTTGTGTAGATAAGAGTAGTGATCATGCCAGCTTCTAATACCAAGCATGCAAACCTCAAGCAAGTACAGCAGTTATCACTCACCTGTCTTTTTCTTTCCTTTTTGCCCAGGAACGGTCTCTGTGAATTCATGTGTTTTACTCATCAGCATTGACAGTGTGGCATCGTGGGCACGGAACAAGTCAACTACTTCGTGTAAGGCGACATCTGTGATCAGGTCGCAGCTAACAACTAAAATATCTGTCTGCAGAGAAAAACAGAAAAAAAACATAAATCAAAGAGATCTGTTGCTGTGGTGGGGGGGAAAAAACTTCCAACCAAGAGGAAGGACCAATTATGGCCAGTTTAAGGAGGTAATTACTATGATGCCCTATGAAGGGTATTGGGAGATTAATTTGTTTTTTCCACCGAAGCATAAAAATGATTTTGAGAATTTCTGTTGTCTGAATTTTTAATTACACCATAGAATTTTTCTGTCTGCCCGGTGGTACAGTATTATATCATCAGGATTAATCATCCTGTTAAAAAAAACAAAACATTACCCCCTTTTTAGTGCAACAAGAGAGGATTTAATTTCTTGTTTTTACTACAGCTGTAAATATTAGTTTTTCAGCAATGTCAATGTCCTCAAGTCTTCCTCCTTCCCCAGTTGTTAGATAAGGGCCTCTTTAGTCAGTGAGTGCTAATGAATGCTTGAAATGTAACCCTGTATAAAATCATTAAACAAATAAACAAACAAATAAGCAGTTGCTTTTTGACAGCACTCTGTGTACTCATCAGTTACAAAAAGCAGCTGTTTCTGGCCACACAGATTGAATACATATGGGAAGACTTAATAAATAATAATATAATTTTGTTTTGAAGAATTAAACTGAGGTTTACATAAAATATCTATCACATGAAAAAATAAAACCGATTGCCACTAACCACCCTCCTCTATTTGGAATTTTTTTTTTTTTTACTTTTTAGTGTAGAGGAGGATTGAGCTGTAGCTAATGTCTACAGTCATTTTTAAGACTACCATCATAAATCCTTGTTATAATGTCTATTAGTTTTGGAGTATTTGGAAGAAACTAAATGCTCCTATACAGATAGTATGGCTTCATGAAGTTATGCCCAAGTTTTGAATTGACCAGTTCAGCTTCGCCAAACTCCTGTTTGATAACCCATACAACAGAGATGCACAATTCTGTTGCTTCAACCAGCTCTGTACCAGAGCAAGTTAACACACGCGATTAACACATGTGATTAAAAGAACACGTCAGGATGCTCTAAAGACATGATCAACATTAATTTAACTACAAGTGATCAATCAAACAAACATAAATAAGCGTTTGATCAGGGGCAGACCGCCTAATCTGCTGTGCAAACTGACACCAATTAAACAAATGCTGCACAGTACACACAACTTTCATTTTTATAACAAAAAACTAAAAACATATATTATTCTTGCAACATCAGAATGAACCTCTAAGTAGTACCTTTGCTTAATTGTTCTTACATTTTTATAATGGTTTAGAAATGGCTAAAAACACACATTTTAATAGAAAAAATATATAGTTTTATAATATTATTTAAAGCCTCAAGTGCTCACATGGATAAGAAAATAGTAGAGCTATGAGAGTCCCAGGAAGTAGGAGGGAATATGGCAATACATTACATTGCATTTACTATTGTTTCTGTTTTAAATGTCTGGTTACCATCTGCTCTGCCCATCTAGCCCTGATGAATAAATAAACATACCAGCGCAGTAGAGGGGCCCGTTAAACAGTCTCGCTCTATAAAGACTGCTTCACTCCGGGCCTCTCCAACAAGGCATGCAGTGATGTGACACACAGCCAGCGCGGCTTGGGAAAGGCTGGGGTGACCAACACATCATGCCAATGGACTCGAGAGATCGAGATACAAATAAGGGGCTTCAAACATTATTGTTAAGAGTTTAACCTTCCACTTCTACTTTTATAATATGTTTGCGAAATTGAATAATGTCTTAACCTGATTTTATCACAGTTGTCTATACAGAAAAACAAACTACACCAAAATCAACAAATCTCCAAGGCCTCCTAATTCTACCTCATCAATATATATATATATATATATATACAGTACTGTGCAAAAGTTTTACGCAGGTGTGAAAAAATGCTGTAAAGTAAGAATGCTTTCAAAAATAGACATGTTAATAGTTTATATTTATCAATTAACAAAATGCACATCAAATCAATATTTGGTGTGACCACCCTTTGCCTTCAAAACAGCATAAATTCTTCTAGGTACACTTGCACACAGTTTTTGAAGGAACTCGGCAGGTAGGTTGGCCCAAACATCTTGGAGAACTAACCACAGTTCTTCTGTGGATTTAGGCAGCCTCAGTTGTTTCTCTCTCTTCATGTAATCCCAGACAGACTCGATGATGTTGAGATCAGGGCTCTGTGGGGGCCATACCATCACTTCCAGGACTCCTTCTTGTTCTTTACGCTGAAGATACTTCTGAATGACTTTCGCTGTATGTTTGGGGTCGTTGTCATGCTGCAGAATAAATTTGGGGCCAATCAGATGCCTCCCTGATGGTATTGCATGATGGATAAGTATCTGCCTGTACTTCTCAGCATTGAGGAGACCATTAATTCTGACCAAATTTGCAGAAATGCAACCCCAAACTTGCAAGGAACCTCCACCATGCTTCACTGTTGCCTGCAGACACTCATTCGTGTACCGCTCTCCAGCCCTTCGGCGAACAAACTGCCTTCTGCTACAGCCAAATATTTCAAATTTTGACTCATCAGTCCAGAGCACCTGCTGCCATTTTTCTGCACCCGAGTTCCTGTGTTTTCGTGCATAGTTGAGTCGCTTGGCCTTGTTTGCACGTCGGAGGTATGGCTTTTTGACCGCAAGTCTTCCATGAAGGCCACTTCTGACCAGACTTCTCCGGACAGTACATGGGTGTACCAGGGTCCCACTGTTTTCTGCCAATTCTGAGCTGATGGCACTGCTGGACATCTTCCGATTGCGAAGGGAAGTAAGCATGATGTGTCTTTCATCTGCTGCAGTAAGTTTCCTTGGCCGACCACTGCGTCTACGGTCCTCAACGTTGCCCGTTTCTTTGTGCTTCTTCAAAAGAGCTTGGACAGCACATCTGGAAACCCCTGTCTGCCTTGAAATTTCTGCCTGGGAGAGACCTTGCTGATGCAGTATAACTACCTTGTGTCTTGTTGCTGTGTTCAGTCTTGCCAAGGTGTATGACTTTTGACAGTAAACTGTCTTCAGCAACCTCACCTTGTTAGCTGAGTTTGGGTGTTCCTCACCCAGTTTTATTCCTCCTACACAGCTGTTTCTGTTTCAGTTAATGATTGTGTTTCAACCTACATATTGAATTGATGATCATTAGCACCTGTTTGGTATAATTGTTTAATCATACACCTGACTATATGCCTACAAAATCCCTGACTTTGTGCAAGTGTACCTAGAAGAATTGATGCTGTTTTGAAGGCAAAGGGTGGTCACACCAAATATGGATTTGATTTAGATTTTTCTTCTGTTCACTCACTTTGCATTTAGTTAATTGATAAATATAAAACACTGAAAACTGAAGTCTCTATTTACTATTTTGGACACAACTTCACAACTGCAATCTTTGAAAAAACAAAACAAAGATCCTGAAACAGCCAGACTCTCACTTTGTAGTTTTTCAACTTCTGAAGATGTATATAAAAAAAAAGCCCACACACATATACTAGCTGCCCCCCAAACCTGCCTGGTGAGACCACCCTGTGAGAGGGAGAGAGGATGTTGGCCTTTCCGAGTGAGACAGCAAAGGTTACAATTAGTGCCATTAGCCTACTGCTGCCTTGGGCTGAAAGTGAACCAACGACCCACCAGGACTATGGGAGATCAAGAGATTACATTACGGGATCCTTCAATAGGCTCGAGACAGTCTGAGACATGTTAAAGCATTTGTTTGACTATAAGTGATCTATCAAACATAAATAAACACAGTTGGACACAGTGCAAGATACCCCAGCTTGCTAGATATTTAACTATAAAGAATCTGTGAGTAGAGGCAAGCCAAAGTAGTCAGCAAAATAAAAAAGCTTGTTTGTTGGGGGGGGGGGGGGGGGGGGGGGCAATTGCAATTACTGTACAATCCAGAGTCTCTAGAGCTGTAAGACTGTATCTTATGGTCTTTGGCAGGGTGTACCTCTCTGCAGTACTGTAGTCTGTGAGCAAGCTAACCAGGAAACTCAAATTTCATCTACTGTTGTTGAAGATGGCTATTGAAGAACACATGAAGCTATGATATACTGTACAGAACACAATCAAATGAGGAACTTTAATATTAACCTTACTGTATACCTCTTAGTTTAATCTGACAGGGGTGCAGCCCATTCAAAATCTTAGGGCTTTTTAAATTTTTTTATTTAGTAGTCGCCAATTATTTTTTGTATTTTCTCCCAATTTAGAACATCCAATTACTTTTAGGCTCAGCTCATCGCTACCACCCCCGCGCTGACTCGGGAGCGGCGAAGACGAACACAAGCTGTCCTCCGAAGCATGTGCCATCAGCCGACCGCTTCTTTTCACACTGCAAACTCATCATGCAGCCACCTCAAAGCTACAGCGTCGGAGGACAATGCAGATCTGGGCAGCTTACAGGCACACCCATAGGCGCCCGGACAGATTACAGGGGTCGCTGTTTCGTCATCCCACAATGCACTGAACAATGAATGTAACAACCATGTGAAATTATATTATTTGTTTCCAGGGCTCATCTGTCTTCACATTGCAGTTTGTCATGGGTAGGTACTGCTCAGAAAAATTTACATATTTAATCTCAGGGCTAAACCCTGTATTTTTAAACAGACAAATATGTACCTGGAATACAAGCTGGGACCAGCTATTGGGAAATTTGGCAAAGAATGGATTGTAAGGGGTAAAGTAGGGGTATACAAATATACTCTATATTAGAACTCTAATCGAATGTTTTCATGCAACATAAAACACTCTGACACTCCTAAAGCCAGAGGACACTAGTCTACATGCAGAACGAAATCTGTTGCTTCTACATTGTTGCTTCAGATTTTAGGGGACACTATTCTACAGTATGTAGAAATTGTAGATAGAATGTTGATGGACAACACAGAGAAGACAATATATAGATGGTATTTCCTATCAAAGTTTATTGGTGTTTATTAGTGTCCACGTAATTTACCAGCATTTTTTTTTTCAATATAATGAAATAAACTGTATTCTTAAATATGTATATATAGGATTGTATTAGTAGACTAATATTTACCATTACCCTCATAATTTGTGTTCTGAATGTGTTATTTTTGGCTTGAATGATTTACTTGAATGTTTTTCTATTTTATTTATATAAATAAAACTAATTGCAAAGAGAGAAGTTGAAATGTGATTATTGTTACAGTTTATTTATTTATTTATTTATTTTTAATTATATTATTTTGAACAGAATTCCTAATTATGCCAGGTGAGGATTTTGTTTTTCTTCTACAAATCAGATATCGGTAACTGTGTAACAATATTTGCAACTTGTGTCTGCAGTAGGACTCACTTTATCCATTAGTATTAAGTTGTATCAAATGAAAGCCTTTATTTGAGACAAAATGAAACTGAAAACTCAACTTGGGAATTTAAATATAACACACTGCTGCAGTTCAACATGAACGTTCTAATGCTTCAGTGTCGGCACCAAACCGGCTTTTTTTGTCCAATTTCTAATTTTAGACTATAATGCCAACACAACATTATGTTTAAAATGGTTCATAATAGTACATCATTTTTTTTTTTCAAGGAATATAATATTCATAATTTTGTCGACTTTAATGCCACTCCACTACATCTCGTGGCATTGACTGACAAATTAAGAACATAAGAAAGTTTACAAATGAGAGGAGGCCATTCAGCCCATCTTGCTCGTTTGGTTGTTAGTAGCTTATTGATCCCAGAATCTCATCACGCAGCTTCTTGAAGGATCCCAGGGTGTCAGCTTCAACAACATTACTGGGGAGTTGGTTCCAGACCGTCACAATTCTCTGTGAGAAAAAGTGCCTCCTATTTTCTGTTGTGAATGCCCCTTTATCTAATCTCCATTTGTGACCCCTGGTCCTTGTTTCTTTTTTCGGGTCAAAAAAGTCCCCTTGGTCGACGAACTAAATTGGTCATTAACTACCAGGAATGGAACGATTAACACTTATTTACTTGCCTATAAAAGAGCACAAAAAATGAAAAAAATATCTCCCTCACACCGGCTCTACATTCATTTTCTCTGCCAGTTTTTTTCGCCAGCGAAGCAGCTAGTCACATGACTTTTTGCATCACTTTCATTGGCTGATTTATTCTATGATGTAATGTTGCTTCTACAAAATCAACAATCCATTGATACAGTTGCTTGCAAAAAAGTTGCCTGAAACTTGTAGCTTGCACGTCACTTTCTACAAAAAAAAGTATCCCTTCCTACATTTTTCTAGCAACATGTAGACTAGTGTCCCCTCAGCTTAAGACATGGTAAGATGCTACACTGGTAGCCAGATACAGTATAATATTCTCTCAAACACATGTGCTCCAGGCCTGGCTAACTCCAGTGAGGATTCAGTGACCTGCCTGTTGGACAGCACTGAGCGTTCTGACATCATATGTTTAGAGAGCAGAGAGGGAGCTGGGTTTTCAACAGGTGAAATGAGGCGATTCATTCAGCCAGCCAGGAATGCACAGATCAGTGATCTCTCAGCAGCACACAGGATCTGCTTCTTCAATAGCCCTGCTGACCTCACTCTTTCCACACAGCGACCGGGTTAAACCCGGGGCGCCCCTTTTCTATGGCCCATTCAGTGCCCTCATGTAAAATACTCTGAACAGAGACAGTCTGTGAAGCCATTACAGAAAAGTGCTGACCATGACTACTGCGTGTTTGTGGACTTTAGAGATCTTAACTCTGCTTTTTTTTTTTTTTAACTGCTTAACTCACAGACTTCATAGAGTTGCATTGTTAATCTATAAATCACTCCAGTTTCCATCTGGCAAAATCCCTGCATCATTCAAACCTGAAGTGGCAAGACTCGGTGTATATCATAAACCCTTCTGATGCCCATCATTGATCCAATCCTCTTTTGCTCCACTGAGCTGTTTTTGTCAATGGTTGCAACTAAAAAGCAGTATTTATTTATTTTTTAAATCAGAGGGGGTCCAGTGGATGGGGAATCTGGTTATTGTATTATTTTTGTGACTAGGTATATTTTTTAATTTACATGCAATTCTGCAGTTATTGCATCACAAAATAATTGAAACTAAATACTATTCAGTGTTTACATAAAGTTTCAATTTATCACAAAACAATAGGCATTTCTCAGTGCAAAATAAAAGAAGCCTATGTTTTTTCGTCAGTAAATAAATAAATAGTGCTGGGACAAATATCAGAACGAATATTTTTGACATGCATTCGCATACAAAAATCAGATGTTTGTATTCGCTACAAATGACAAAAATACCTTGCACTTTACCGTCTCACCAGAATTTGCACGACAGTTTCGTGTGACATGTGAGAGTAATATACATAAAAACACAGAATCAACTCAGCAGCTCTTGAGCCTCTATTTAAAAGTTTTAGACAGCAAAAAGTAAACAAACCAGATTATGCACACGCACGCATAGTGATCTCTATGGAAAGCCATCTGGGACAAAAATGCGTTGTGCTGCTTTAAAGTGAGCCAGAATCTCATGGGACAGAAAAAAGGCAAGCATGTCATTCTGAAATTCTTCGCTTGAACAGTACCCAAATTCCTGAAAATGTTGTGTAGTGATTTTTATATAGACTGTATATATTACTGTATATATAGTTTGTTGCAACTTTGTTATGTGGAATGTAATAAATGAGAACCAAAATGGTGAGTTTTTTCCCCTTCACTTTATAATGCCATTTCCACGTTTATTTTATTTGAAGTGTTTAGGGTTAAATTTCAGATTTCGTTTGCTTGTTCATCTACAAAAAGGCACAAGTAAATTATTACTTTATGAAAACGTGTCGATGGCCACTGTTTACTGTGAAGAAATGGCAATGGCAAGGAATGAACAAAAGAAAAAAATTGAATTTAACTTGAACTGCTATTTGGCATCTTTTGTTTTGTAGTTAATTCACTGGGGTAAAGTAAGTCCTACACAACTTATTCTTTACTCCTGGGATATTTTTCTATTTTTACGTGTTACATATTGTAAGGTCTTGCTGTCTCTGTCTGCGTTCAGAGCAATATAATGGCTTCTATTAATTTTTGAAAAACGAACGAATATCCAAACGAATATTTAAATTATGAAAATACCGTGTTCGTCTACAAGCAAACCATAATCGGTAAATGTAAAAATGAAGACGCCCACCTTGATTTTCTGCTGGATGTGCCGCAGGGCGTTGGCTGTGCCCATGTCTGCGTCCTCTTGTATACAGACCATTTCCAACTTCATCTTGGTGTCTATGTTCATCTGCTTATGAACCTCCTTTGTCGTAATGACAATCACCTCTGAGTGCAGAATAAAAATAGAGAGCAAACAGTAAACCAAGTGATTCCAAGGGAATTAGCTAAATAAGTGGAACGGTAGCTTTCGACAACAATACACTGTTATGTTTCTGTTTATTTTTACACTCAAACAACCCCTCTGGAGCTTGGCTTTGATCCTGGCATTTTCATCCATATAGCAAGTATCCCATGTCCCTATTCCTATCCAAACATGTTTCTAAAATGGCAAGTGAAAAAATAGCTCTGTCTAATGTGTGAGATTAATATCTATATAACAAAAAAACAAACAGAGGATCAACACAGCTGCTCTGGACCCTCTATTAAAAAGTTTTTGACAGCAAGAAGTAAACAGTCCACATTAGGATAAGCATGCTACCCAAACTGCCAAATAGTAATTTCTACCAAGTCACAGGTGCTGCTTCAGATTTGGGAAGGGAGTCAGAATCTGGGGAAATAGAAGCAGGCACATCACTCAGAAATGCCTTACGCTTTCCAACACTGGCCCAATGTGAAAGGGAAATGTTATATACAGTGATTAAGGTTTTGGTTTTATTTTATGCTGGGATCCTATTTTCTGCTTGAATACAGCATTACTGTACATATAATGACTTTGATTATGTTTCTACAAATGAACGAATATTTGAATACCTGCCTGAATTCTGAATGGATATTCCAAGATGACAATATCATGTTTGTCCCAGTTTGTGGTGAGCAGTGTAAGTGCTTGACCTTTTGTGAACTGAAAATTATACCACTTGCTGACTAAAGCCCATGTACACCAGCTAACCTACAGCAAACTGTTTCATTAGTTTCCCCAAAAAGTGGCTGAAAAGGTTGCCTAGCAGAGTGTGTGCGTGAATGACAGATACACAAACGTATAAGATTACAATGTATATTGATGTACACTCTGCTCACATGGTGAAGCAGTTAACTATAGTTTACAGACACTCTGAGCTGTACGTGAAACTTAACACTGGGGAGGCAAAGGGACAGCCCAGTTCAGTCAAACTGCTCTGTGGGAGGGGGGTTTGCTCATGGAGACAGTAACAGCACTGTATAAATATATAAACATCTTCACGATTTATCTCCCAATATACCCCCTGATTTATTAGCAACGCAAACCTGATTTGATCAAAACTCTGTCTCAGGACAGATGGAGCACACTTAAGAGTTGTGTTATGGTATCTCAATTCAGTTTGATTTACAGTCCCTTAGTCTCGCTACCTTCCCCCCTTCCTACAGAGGATGTCTGCCAGCAGAAAAATAAAAATAAAAACAATTGCAATTAACCTTTTAAGTGCAAGTCAAAACAAGTATGTCAGTTGAATACCCCACCCCCTGATCAAAAGTTTCTTTATATTCTGATGCTCTCTAATACTTGAGCTAAAGAATGTGCTGACCAAGTTTCATCACATTTAGATAAGTGGTTCTTGTGACTTTTTGCTTGGCTGTAGATGAAAAGCATCCGGTCAATATGGTTCGCCATATTCTCTATTTGTGGAAGGTCAGCGAAATCATATGTTCTTTTACGAGACATTCTTTTTAAATAACTAAAAAGCATAATCATCTTGTAAAATACAGGCAGCAGGTTCAATACGGACAGGTTCAAGCCATGCAACTTAATAAACGAGGCGTCCTATTTCACAGTAACACACGTCTTAAGCAGACGCCGGAGTTATAGTGGGTGTGACAGAGACCATGGTCATATATCAGCTGGAGTTTTTGCATACCTGTATAGAACATTTCTCTTGCTATATCCTGAACAAACACATTCTGTTAGTTACTAATGATATTAAATTGTGTTCTATTGACACCTCATTGGTAAGATATTAAAGAATAAATGTTGGGAACTTAAACGTTTAAATTGCTAATCTTTGTAACCAATCAGAAAAGCCCTCTATAATACCCCTTTCACACAGACGAGTTATGACGGCTCAGAACCGGCACTGATGCTACATTTTGGTCTGTGTGAATTGCCTATACTGTCACAGAGCCGTCGTATTTTATGCCATCTCTGAACCACCTTGCGAGGCTGATCAATAACAAGGTAGTAATTGGAGACTGGAAGAAGTTAAGGAATTGTTAGGAATTGTATAGGTTATAGTTACTAGTTAGTTGCACAACGCTCCTGTGCAGAGTAGATACAGTATACACACTCTCTCACTCAAACACACACACATTATAGATAGATAGATAGATAGGCAGACAGATAGATAGATAGATAGATAGATAGATAGATAGGCAGACAGATAGATAGATAGATAGATAGATAGATAGATAGAACTGTGCTGCCTATATATATTGTGGAAGGGCAGATCCCTGCCTGGAAAAAAATGTATGCGTGGTTGGCAGGGTTAGGGTTAATGTCTGTCCATGCCAGAGAAATGTGTGTGTGTGGCTGTGATTGCAAAGCCACAAGTGAAATTATTTATTCTAATTGATATATTTAATTTAATTAGTATCACCTGCCTGGAATTAATAGGCAAGTATTAAAGCAGGACAAAAAAAAAAGTTTGTTCTAGGCAGTCTCCAGTCTGTGAGAAGGAAAGAGGCTGTTAGTGTGAAGAGACCTGTGTGGTTTAAAAGGTAGTGTGTAAACCTGTTTTTTTGTCTGTGCTTGTAAAGTTTTGTTATCAGTAAATGGCTTAGCTGTCTGATGTTACTTAGTACTAAATGAAAACGTTTAGTTAGGTAGTTTTTATTTCTGTTTGGTATTTCAAATAAAGGGCGCAAACGCACTGTGAAAATGAAAATCCCTGGGTGCGAGTCAGTCAATCGTGCTGAAAAAGAACCTGAAAGAGTGATATACAGTGTGTATATATATATATATATATAATATATATATATATATATATATATATATATATATATAATATTTTAAAGAAACTTACTCATGTTCTGCTTTATTTGTTTTTTGTTTTGTTTCCCTTGCCATGAAAATGATCTGTTGACTGACTGGTTTGAAAGTTGTACTTGCATGATCCCTTTTGGCTGTGTGAAAGGATTATGACAGTATTATACCAGTGTAGATTGCGCAATTTTGTGCTGTGTGAATAGGTAATTTTAAATGTCTCTGAGACGGCTCAGTCACGGCATTTGTGCGTGAAAGTGGTATAAGAGTAATATTTCAGTTTTATAAAAAAAATATTTTGTATATGGAAAAGGAAATAAATATTGAATATATTCCAGTGTACAAATTTATACAGACACTGACATCAAGCTGATACCTATGTATCCATATTTTTTGTAATAGTTCATTTTGTATAGCATTCAAGTCATGAGCTTCTCTACTAGCTACCAATTCAGAAGTTTAAACGGTCCACAGCAAAAGTAGGTGATTTCACTCACCGCTAAAACTATATTCATATAAAAACTCCATACGTCATATTGTTGTTCACTTCTGTGTATAAAAAGTGTGCTTCAAAATAAACAAATCTGATTTAATACGATGGAACAAATCCGATGTGCAATGGCCAGGAAAGGAAATTTGTCAACCGTGTGGTTACCCATTAAAGTGATCTGCCATCAGTAATCATGGATGAGCCCACCACCAGATCAAAGTATGTATTCACATAGAGAAGCTGTACAGGAGATATAGCAGTTTCACCACACCAACCTGATGGAGCCTGTTCAAGACTCCACAACCTACTATATTCATTCCACAGCAAGAAGAATAACATCTCATCAGGGTTGCCAAGTTTGCATTTTTGTTTTTACTGACATGAAGACCAGAAGTTGACTTTTTTTTTTTTACTGACACTTTTTTTTTTTGTCAGTATAAAAAAAAAAAAAAATCCGAAGTAATAAAATACTGTTAGAAAGTGTATTTGTATGTATTCACATTTCTTTAGGTCTTTATTTTTACTTCCTACGGTCATACATGAACACGTTTGCAGACTGGATCATTTACTTTGGTTGGAAGCTGGTGTTTTTTTTAAAGGTAGTCTTAACTGTCAGAATTCCATCCAACACGTCTGTAGACAGTTGATTTCTTATGTCTGTTTTTACCAGGTTCATTTGGAAAAATGTTGTTCCATGTCTGCTGTACTCTGTGGCAAAGCCAACATATCCGCGGCGAACTTGGCAAGTGTAGGAAAGCGTGGCTGTCCACTGGGTGTCGACAAAAGCGCAATATTGTGCCACTATTCATCAGCCGCCAGATTCCATCGAAGATCCCTCAAGTTAGTCACTTGGTACTCCATCAATTCCATTTCCAGGCTGTCCAGCATATTTCCACTGACAATCTGTAGGAAAAGCATTGCAAGCTGGACGATGTCTCCCAAGCTCGCTGTGCTTTGACTGCTTTGTTGAAGAACGGTACTAATTTCGGCACCTTATTATTAATTGGCATTTGTTTTTTTGATACTGTTCACTGCATTTAAATAACTGTAGCACATTATCCATAATCTGGTTTACAGTGTGCTGGTCCTCTGCTTCGTGTAGTTTGTCTTCTGGTTTGCAATTAACTGAAAATGCTCTCTTTTGCTTTCTAGTGGCTGGCTATAGCGGATGGTTTGATGAAATTTGCCATTATTATTTTTAACACTGTTACACATTCACCATGCAGCCTAACTATATTTGGAGCATTTTGTTCTCAAAGCTTGTTAAAGTTTACAAATACAGGTAACATGGAGGCCAAAAAGAGGAAATGGCATTTTGTAACTGGGTCCAACAGGTTGGCAAACCTGATCTCGTCTCATGACAAATGTTTATCCATTGTTTCATCACGTTCTGCAGGCAATAGCCTTGCTTGCCACTCGGGTGTTAATACAATGGTGTGGAATAACTTTTTTTTTTTAAATGAAATATCCATGCAAGGCATTACCAGATTTGAGCAACTGGTTTTGAAGATATAGAGGCCAAACTTATTTATTTAGACTGTGGCACATTAAACTCTTGCCCACGAAGTTTCACCCTGTAATTGAAAAAGTTGGCAACTTGAAATAAAGCTCTTACCCTCAAAGCCGATTTTCTCCAGCAGGTTCAGAGGGTACCAAATTAGGGGTTTGTTTCCCACAGGTAGCAGGGGTTTAGGCATGCTGTAAGTGAGGTCCATCATTCGGGAGCCCCCTCCAGCAGCCATTACAACTGCCTGCAACTCCATTACACTGAGCTAAAACAAAACCAAAAAATAAAAGGCTAAATAATCCCTCTTCTGCTGTGTATGCAACTCCTATAACAATGAGTTAGCAATATCTTCCATTGCTGCTGCCTGTAGGTATTACCAGTCTCACTGTAAACTGAACCTGGTGATTCAAGACAGACAGTGAAATTGAGGCGACTATATTAGCACTCCCTTGTTATTTAGGGTCTCGGTGTAAGTGAGTCTTGAAGACCGTTACAGGAAGAGAGGTACATTGGAATGAGTCGATTTAAATAATATTAATAATTTAATAAATAATACGTTTCATCATACATCAACGTCATTTGTCACAACTCCATATGTTTAGTTCGTGTTATGTATTCTACCTGATAAAAAGCAAATTGTACACAGTAAAAACAAATTTTGAAGCCACTTTAATTTATATACACAATGTCACTGTAAATGAAACAAGCAGCCTGTACATCAGGAGACAGTGCTGGCAAGAACAAGTGGCTGCATTGTAGTCGTAAGAAGCATTAGTTTCGGCGTGAAGATAATATAATCTTTCATGATTAATGACTAATTATATAACTAATCTACTACATTAAAAACAGATAGGCAGGACGGATTTTTACCTGTTTCTACACACTGCTGGTAATGCAGAAGCCGAGCTGTCATGAACTTCTTTTCTCACTGACTGCCGCAAAACTAGTAACACTCTCCCCAAACAAACCAAACGCAGGAAGCAGCACTCCGATGTCAGGTTTTAGATATGATTACAAGCGTCTAGCAATATTACTGTTATATTTAGAATTACTGAGTCAAACCAACACAATACTAAAAACGATCTTGGTTTATCACGATGTAGTTCATGAAAAACGATCTGCCTTTCAGCAAGTTGCTCGGTACCGCCGATGAATGGCACCCCCAATGAAACAGAAAATCTAACCAATGGTTCCCTGGTCAATGCGTGAAAACTGATGCAATACTTAAGATTATTTGTATAAATTGAGAACACCTGTTGTATTGAGGAAGATTTGTTTGGAAGGATACCTCAGTTAAGCCATGTGTTTTAACTGTTTGAAAATGTTTTAAATCTTTTTAAAACTGTGTGCTATGAATTAGATTAAGGAATATGGTTGTTGATTTTGTGTTTGCTTGTTTTCCCCAGATCGGCCACTATTGCCTTTTTTTCCTTTACCCCAATTGTAGTTTTGCATATTGTATTAGTTTTGCACAAGTTTGGGCAGTTGCCTAGGTAGTAAGCACTTGTTAACAAATATTAGCTTGCTAGATTTTTAATCTAGAGACACTCGTTGTAATCAAGAAAGATCAGCAGTATATATTGTAAACTTATCCCATATCTGAAAAATTGATTTTTAAATGCACCAAATTGTTTTCTGTTAAATAAAATGGAGAACCTGGCTTCTTTTTAAAGAAAACTTTGTTAATTTCTCTACCAACCATATCACAAGTTAATATCCACCCACCAACATTTATTTGTTGTTATACACCACACAGTGTTTTGGAAATAACTCAGACAACACTTTAAAGTGTATTAATGCATAATAATAATAGTACAGTAGGGATTCAGTCTGCAGCAAAGTGTATCTGATACAAAACACATGTTTTTTTTGTTTTTTTTTTAATGCACTTAGCAGTCTAACTTTTTTTTTGGGGGGGGGGGGGGGGGGGGGATACAGTAAAAAAGTAAGCACAGTGCCAAGACATGGTATTTCAGTTATAAAAACGTCTGGCATGAACTGTACACAGTGCAATCAAGTAAACTATTTTGGTTGTATTGATGAGATTTCAGCTGGAGGACAGGCATACCATATGCATTTGTACTACATAGTTCAGGGATAGTGGAGTGCACAGAGGCTGGTTTTGGGCCTGGCGTGCTTCATGACTAACTTAATGTTTAGCAGCTGGGAAAAATGGTAGCTTAAATACTATGATTTACCTGCTTTATTATCAATACAATACCTTTACCTAAGGAAGCAGAAGTATACAAAGGCCATTTCAATTGTCGTCTGTGGTTTTGGTGCTGATTGTACTTACTCTATTAAGGAAGTTAAAATCTCGATTTGTTCTCTTCAGAGTAAAGTTGACTGTCAATATGTGCTGAAAAAATCTTAACTTGTCCTATAGTATATTCACAGTCATTTAACACATATGGTAGTAAATATTGTACAATGCTATAGAATGGAGAACAAATAGACACTCCATTTTCTTCCCAAACATTGCAGTAGTTGTGCCCATTTAAGTAGATGTATCAAAGACAGCAAGTTATGGTGTCCACACAAACCTGCATACATAGTATATGGGGGGGGGGGGGGGGGGGGGGAACTATTTGGAGCATGGCTGGGATTTGAGGACAGGGAAGCAGTTGGAGATTTCACTGTACTGTTTTTTAGCTTCTGGCAGCAGGCCTTATGTGGTGAGCAAGGTTGAGGGACTAATATGTTTGAAATTTTGGAAGGGAAGGTTATGTTGTTTTAGCCAGTGGTTACTAGTGTGCCTTGAACTTTAGAGCGGTTCCTGCGAATTCGCTTCAGTAAATTAAGCCCCCAACCGATCTACGTAAGCACCCACCCACCTCCCTGGTTGAAAGGCACAGCCTAAACCTCAATCCACAGGCCTCCAATGTAACAGTAAATTGAACTCTGGGAATGCAACTCAGATTTGTTTTCTCTGGAAAGGAGATGAGCCTTGTTGGTAACTGCCAGGAGAGGAAACTGTAGAAAACCAGATTCTGGAACTGTGTTTTTTTTTTTTTAAACACACACACACATGTATGTATTGTTTTCAGAGATTTGGTACAAGCTGTTCAGCGGTCTATGTATTTATGTTTATGATGTGTAAACCTCGGCAGCCTTTGGGAAAACATAACCCCCCCCCCCCCCCCCCCCCAATGTCATTCCAGGCAGACTTCCTTTCTTCAAACAAAGTAACTTTTTTATGATGTAGGAGAAGGACAAACACAGAGACCACCCTGACTGACATCTTTTGCGAAGATCCAAATCGCATCAGTTTAGGCTGACCTTAATTTTGTTTATTTATCCTGTTTGTTTCAACAGTGCATTGAGACCACTTGGCCAAAGACTGTTTTACAGTGAGGACCTCATGACATGCCTATAATCAAAAAGAACACACACATAATGTTGCTCTAGCATTTGACAAAAAAATGCTGTGCCTTACAAGCACTCTGGCCTTCTCAGTTTCAGATCAAGGACCTGACAAGCACACAAAGTGCTATGGCTGAAAACTTGTTTCTAACATGGATTAAAGATGGAAGAATCCTTTCAGATAATTTGTTTGTCAGAAGCAGGTTTTTGTTTTATGCTTGAAAACTGGTTAATGGGTTGTCTTGATGTGGTGCTTGTCCGCACCTTGGCTTCCTGGTTCTTCCAAGCAGCAGCATTCAAATTATAGAGAAAAGGGAGCACTTGAGAGCCACACATGATGCAGAGTTGGTGTAAATGCTAAAAATCCAATCTACAAGAATATGCATCACACACCAAGGACAGAGGCTCTGACTCACATTTTTCCTCATTAGGGCAAATTAGTCAAATGTTTCTCATTGAATTTTTGTGTATGACACACTGCTGATAGATGCAGTCTATTTACTGTCCCTTAAGTTGTGTCGTCTTAAATAAAATAAATATAAACTGCTGGCAAAGCATACGCCTTTCACAATACTCAACTCACGTTATCAGAATACAGTAACACTTCACAAACTGACAGCACAACTTCTGATATATTTGGGAAGGACATATTTGCCTTAATTAAAATAGGGCTCTTTGTGTACCAAGGTCATGAAAATCAAACATCTAACAATACATGCATATCTCAGTCATGTTTAAACAATAGCAGTGTTAAACTGCAATTTAAACAGCAAAGTTCATATAATCTGTGCAAGTATGGACCTTAAGTATTTAGATGGAGACTTCCAACATATGGGCAGGAGTGACTAAGTGTATGGGAACTAGGCAGCTGGAAATACTGTCTTCAAAAGGTTAAACCAAGCTCTTGTGTATTGACATTAATATCCCGTGGCACATTATTATATAGTGTAGGAACTGTGCCTTCAATAACAAACTACAGATTTAAAAGTGTGTCAAAGATCTCTTGAAATACATCATATCCCTTTACAAATCCACTGAACCCCAGCTTGAATGCCACCCTCGTGGCAATTGTAATTCTTTGGTATTTGACTGAGCCTCCATGTTAAGTAACATCCGTCTGTCTGAAGAATAAAAAACAGGAGAAAGAGACGCGCTCCAGAAAACCGCTACAGACTAAAAGTTCTGCCTCTCTTTCCTATGATTTCCTATTCCTGGCTGCTGCAGTTCTTGTAAATCATTTTCAATTCCCTTAAACAAGCCAGTTAGATTAGGTTGGCTTAGATCATAAACATTCACCAGCCAGACCACCCATGGCGCACGCCCTAGGCCCCAACCGCCCACCTCCCTTGGAGCTCCAGTGCGGCCGGAGCACAAATTGCACAGTGTGGTTTCTGTTTGTGGCACTCACAGGGACAGCTTGTTACTCCAGCTGCCCTGCTGGCATGCACAGCCGTCAAGTGGAGGTTCTAATGTGTTTAAAGCACTACATTTTACTGTCTGATCTAAGACTGCACTGTATTTTACATGTGCTGGAGAAACTAGTCATGTCAAAAATAAAGAGCTATTTAAGGATTATAATTGGCCCTACGGTTCATAAATGCCCACGGGGAACTGAATGTGGATTAGTGAAGATGTATTACTATCAATCGCAGAGTTTTAAATGTAATTATCTGTCATTTTTGCCTTTTTTAATAAGTTAAGTAGCTTTGAGTATCATTTTGTTTATCTTTGTTACCTATCCCTTAATATTTTATGTTGATTACAATCATTCTCAGTGGTTGAGTTCTGTTGCTCCAGTATTGAATTTGAATCCTTTCAGTATCTGAATCCATCCTTGGACTATCTGTGTCTGTGATTTATCGTGATTACTGGTAGCATTTGCTTCATAAATGCATCCGGATACAATATCTGCTATATTATTTCTATTGTCCACTTGTGTTAAAAGTACATATGAAGAGCTCTGTTCGACTCATGAAACACATGCAAAGTGACTTGGTCCAAATGCATTTTGTTTTACAACTGCAAAGTTATTCTACCTAATAGCACTCCAGAAGCAACTTCTGTTTGTAAAGTGCATAAACAGGCAGTCTTAGTTTTCAAAGGTTGGCTTCCCTGTGAATCTAGACACAGTCCTTTTTTTTTGTTTGCCACAAGAAGCTGTACATCTTGGAAGTCACTCTGTACCTTGCGCATGTGCTCTGTGTTTATGTGCGGTGCACTCTCTTCTCCTTTTTTGTGTCTGTAATGAAATCAAGACTCTGAAATCCGATGTCACTTCAGCCACTGAATGTGTCAATTTCTTTTCCACCTCGATTAGCGCTGGCCTGCTTTCTTACATTTTTATAAACGCAGTTAACATGTTATACATACCCAATATGGATGTACCATAAAGTATTGTTGAAGTTATACGTCCTGAGGCGTTTGGAAGTCTAAATGGGCTGTTTTATTCATCGGGGAGACTGCCAAGATCTTTCTGGGATTAATACAGAGAGAAAAGGAATCTAACTGAAATGAGTGTGGTTTTAGGAGACATTCCAGTGGTGTGTAAATGAGAAACAAAAGATTCCCCTCCACAGCTAGTGTTATACACAGCTGATGATGCTGTCATCTGTTGACTGGAAGTTGGACATTTTTGGAAACAATTTAATAATCTTAGTACTGTACTAATGTATTGATAGTATTAACATTGGCTGTGTGTCTAGAATTGGAATGAATGTATCAAATGCTTCAGCTTTGTGAGCTCTTGTACAAATAGTCTGTATTTAGTATTTTTGCGCAAATTGACCATTATTCACTTGACTATGTATATTGAATAGACTGTAGTACAGAAGTAGCTTTTAAAAAATGTACCCGATAGAACTTTGATTAGTTTGATTAAAGGTTTATATATATATATATATATATATATATATATATATATATATATATATATATATATATTAGCTCAAAGAGCCAGCTGCCCAACGTTTCAATATGTTGTACATGTCTTTCTCAAGGGAGCATGTGTTTTAATCAAAACATTGGAGATATTTATAGGTTTTTAATGGTATGACTACTTGTTGTTGATTTATTCTTGCATGATGTAATGGTGTTCTATATATTGTGACATCATTTTTACTTCTATCTTTTTAAATCTGTATTAATTTTAGTTAATATTATTTTATATAAACACTATTTATATTATCATGCAATGCTGGCTTCGAGGATCAGCCTTGATTTGGCCTCCCCAGCGAATCAGCATGCACAACTTTTCAATTGTGTTTATTTATTTAAATGTTATATTTATTGGAGTGAATTAGTTCATTTTCTGTTGAGTCCCGCTGGCATAATTGTTCAGTCTATTTATTTATCCATTTACTTTATTTTATTCGTCTATGCCGCATTGTCTAATTTTAGCTGTTCTGATACTACGCACTTTACATAATTTGTCATGTCCTTGACTGGTGAAGTGCTGTACTATTGAATCATTCATTTTTTTTTTATTTCTAATTAATGAAAGGTGGTTCTGAATTCTTTTATATAAAGTTGTTCCAACATATTTTATTTCATCACATTTCACAGGCTATTCCATAAACATTGCTATTTTTACACTAGGTATTGGTTTTTAGTGGATATGTGGTGTTCTTATGTTTAATTATATTTTGACTTTTGTCCATGTATTTGCTCACTTTACATGTACTAGTGCAAGTATTTGTAGAACCTGTTCTGTCGATTAGTCTTTTATGTTTACTGTGAACTAAAATATCACCTAAATTTAGCTTCTCTTGAATGCTACAAATGGGGCCTTAAGAAATACTTTTTTCAATTTTTTGAATTATGTAGAATCCGCAAGTGTTTCCAAACTATCTTAGAAATATTGTGCACAAGTTTAGAGTAAGTCATTACTAATGGGACTCTTTTGACCTTTTTCCTATTTTTATAATCTAGTAGATTATCTCTTTTTAGTTTATCCACTTTTCTAAGCTCTGTCTCTAATTCGTGTGTGTAATATATTCCTTTTTAAAAAAAATACAAATTCAAATGCTTGCCCATGTAGATAGCTTATTACACCACAGCCACCTGCCCAAATGTGGGTTGAGGTTCAGAAGATTTTTGAAAGGCTTAATTCAGGAGACTGAGGATTGATTCAGCTGCAGTTAAAGACCACCGAAGAGGAAAGAAAGTCAGGGCAAGCATGTAATAAATCTGAAGGTTATGCTTTTTATGTTGCATCTGGAAAACACATAAAGGAGATGCTGGCAGCAAACAGCGTAGTGGGAGAGGGTTAAGGATTGCCTGTAGGTGTTACTGACTGTCATCAGACAGAGCCTTGTGTTTAGCTGCAAGGCCAAAATTTGTAAAGCACCCATTTGTAAGTGAGTTAGGAACTGCAAATAGACAGACATGTGTTACTGACTTGCCTGAATCAGAGCCACATAAAATAGATTTAGCTTTTTACACCAGTCCTAATCATCAGTGCAGACAGGTGACTGTGCCAGACTGTTAGTAACACACAGGCAGTTTTCACAAAGGTTAGAGCTATATTAAGTGAGTTATTCAACTTTGTGCCTGTAATGTAAATTATTTTACTATAATACAGAATGACCCATTAAAATTTCAGTTCTCAATCAGTATGACTGGTCTGTTGATAAACTATGTATATGAATGATGAGTTAACTTTCATGCAAAGTAAGGGTTACATATATTATACCATCATTGTTTATTCATTTAAAACATGCAGCCTGATGTGCAAAACTGCAGCAACACTTCAAGTTTGAAAAAATTGACAGCTGATCGCGTAGTTAATGTAGTAACAGCTACAGTAATGGTGTGTAACTGCTAAACATTACAGTGGAGAGTGAATATAAAACACCATGCCAGAATAGTTAGAGCTGAATGTGTTTTTTCATTATTTCATTTTATTATTTCTAACAAAGATTCTGGCATCAAAGAATATGTGCTTGTATTGGAATTTAAAGATAAATGTGTGTGTTGGTGACTCACACATTGAGCTGGCCTCTGAACCAGGTGAGTGGATATTTTTGGCTGCATTTGTTCCACACTTTGTTTGGCACTTTCTATGATTCCCACCGGTTTATGATCCCCATAACTCCCTGTGTGGCTTCAGTCCAGGCTGTTTGTGGTCAGACCAGCTTGGCAGTATCAAACTCACAACACGATCCAGCATATAGAGTGAGGCCCCAAATCTCACACCTGACTGGTCGACCAAAAGCTAACATGAGAACCAATACATTTAGTAGAAAATTCTAAACAAAGCGTTACTTCTGGCAGTTTGAGTTTCTTCCACTAGAAGGAGCCCGGTTCGGTTTTCAAGCTGTGAGGTTTCATCTCCTAGTCATTGCCACTCTATGCGTAAATATAACAAGATTACTTTAATAACCCTCATCCTTACCTAACCCCGAAGCCAAGGGGGTTGTTCCACAATGAATTCCAAGTCAGTAATGTAATATTACTAATTCAGCACATTGTTCCTGTATTATGTGGCAAATCACTTCTTGAGAGAATTTTCACTAAAACCTTAATTTTCCTGTTGTGCTCTTGTAACTGTGACTCTCATGGGGAAGAATCACACTGGCACAAAGGAAAATACTTGCATGTCAAAGAACATACAGCATATTCCTCAAGTAAATGTTATAGCCACTTTGTTTCCAGTAGGATAGTCCTATAAATTACCAAGCTCATAAACTGCAAATGGGAACAAAGGTAGATGGACTGACTGACTAATTTACAGTGCTCCCCATAATCTTAAATATTTCCTTTGGCTATAAATGGCTATTACTATGTCAGTGAAGACAGTATTGTTCTTCTCCTTGCCAACTGCTTTCACCCTGTAACCTTCAATTACGCCCAATACATGTATTCTGTATCCCAGTGTCTATGAAATATTTCTGTATGACCTTCAACCTCTGACACACAAAGATCTGCAGTTACTTGTGTATCACTTGTTTTCCTTCCAATTACATACATTATTCTCTCATGTCATTTTGCCACCAGCCCTGGGATTCCAACCTTTTGAATATGGTAACAAAAGAGATATAATTAACCCTTCATCTTCGCTCTGTGTCATGCTTTAATTGTCCAGACTGACCCCCAGGATATTTGTCAATTAGAAGCTTTGTTGCTCCCCATTTGTATGGTTCAGACCTGTTTTTTAAGATTAAAAAAGGCCAGGCACTTTATGGGTCCAGTTACGGGTTTAGAATGATCAACAAGTCAATTACAGAAGGGGCCTTTAATCATAGAGTTTATGTGACACCCCTGGTAAAATGTCTTTTGTAGTTTGTTTGGGGGGCAATGTTTTAGTACACTCTGTTTGGCACCTCAGGGTATCCCAAGAGCTGCCAATACAACCATTGCCACACTAAAGAATTACTGGAATTAATGGTCAGTAATTTATTTTTACAAGAAATAATGGGAGAAAAAAACTTCACTTGCAGCAAAGAAAGAAGCTTACATTCTACTTCAAAAGGTGCCATATGTAAAATGTACTCATTTAATTACTTGTTATTTGTCATTTTGTTTACTTTGTATGTTTTACTCAGATTGACAGGGTTATCCTCCATCCTCCAGTTACTAGATACAGTAATTTAACTTGTGCGGTGTTTCGGCATGTATAAATACAGGTTCCCAACCTCACGGTCTTTCACTCTGTACTATACTCAATTTGTGGGCCATTTGAAATGCGCAGCAACCTCCTCCTTTTAAAACGTGTCCAGCCTCTAATGGCAGCAAGCTCCACTCCAGCATGGTGCTTGGGCTGGGTCGATGTGGACTTTGGCTGCCCTCAGAGTGCTCTTGCCTGGCATGCTTTGGTGTCCTAGGAGTGGTTTACCCTCATCCTAGCTCCTCCGTGCCTTGTGATTTGTGCTGGAGTGCCCTACAAGGCAAGCCACAGTCAGGCTATATACAGGTCCCCACACACATTCTCTGATCTTTGTGTGGGACTCCCCAGACTGAAACCTCTAGTTCTGAGGTCCTGGGGAAGCATGTGGTGACCTCTTGACTATTCCTTTTATGTCCTGATGTTTCATTATGAAATCTGGCTGTGTATATATATATATATATATATAGATATATATATATATATATATATATATATATATATATATATAGATATATATATACAGTGGTGTGCAAATGTATTAAAACATCTCTGGATTTGCCATTTTTATAAGCATGAAAAACTTTGGGTATGAGCATTTCAATTTCTGCTTGGTAATTGGTGATATAGAAACAATAGGCACTCCTGTGAAAATGTTAGACCACTTTAATTAGGTATCTTAAACAACTTCTAAAGTTTCACGCATTTTACCATTTGTGGCTATGTGGTCCCTTTCTCTTGCTATTTTAAATTAATTGCATGTGTGTCCTAGCAAAGTCATCAATTAAATTAGACCATCACTCATGTGCTCATTTTGACAATTTTCCAAGATTCAGTTACAGTGTTTTGATTTCATGTGCACAACAAAACAAAACAGAAGCAATGGTGTGTTCTAATAAATGTGCACACTACTGTATATTTTGAAGTGAACTGGCAATTGCCAAGGGTTCTGTCCACAGCCCTGGGCATAAGCTGGCAGTTACAAAGACTGATATAGAGCCTAATTACATTTCTATTTCTCTGGTGAAGAGAGAGTGCAATGGAGAGACAGAAATAATACAAGAAAAATGTATTTAAATCACTAGAAAATGTATTGTAGTGTATTTGTTTCATTAAAGTACCACTATCCTGTTCCTGTTACCTTTTTATCCATGTTGTTTGGGCCCTCAATCAACAGGGGGAAATTCTCTGGACCTCCTTTTGATTGCCCCACTACTTTCACTGGCTTTGATAAACCAGGAGACTTGCATACTAGACATTGCATTTCTGTCTGTTTTAAATTAAATTACTGGAATTGTCAAACACAAATAACAATGTTGAATTTGAGTGTCTTAAATTAAGGAGAAACAAACAATGACACTAAGATACTTGTCATAATTAAGGAAGTTTTGACACCCAGGTTCGAAATTTCATTTGAAATGTGTGCTTCAAGAAACATGTGGGTTAAACAGTTAAAGGTGGCTGGGGGGGGGGGGGGGGAGTACATTTTAAAGTCAGTCAATTGTCTGCACACATTTGTTCTTTTTGTTAAAACAAGTAACCACTAGAATCCTACTGTTATCTAAATAGTATATGGAAACACAAAGCAGCAGAGGCAAAACTGGCTATCTATCTCATACCTGAACCTTACTGATGCAAATTTGGAACCTCTCACATGGTGCCCATCCCACTCCAGGTGGCAGACCTGCCACAACAAGCTTATAATGTTAACCCTCAAAAGGAAAGATTACATAAACCCCTTTAAAACACCTCAAACAGAAAATTAATGGTGTCTCATTATCACCTCTGCACCCTAATTTCCACAGATGAGCTTGAATTGCCATTCAACGTTCACAAGCTGAAAGCTTTGGTATGTTTGCCACCTGCTGGCCTGTTACAAAACCTATTAGCTTGGCGTTTAATTATTTGTATGTTTAAAAAAAAAAAGTCAAATTTCCAGCTCATACACAAATTGTATAACTCCTTGACAGACGAGTTTGTTTTTCAGCTGTCTTAGAACTTCATCACTCCCAATCTTTTGTTGGCATGTTGTCGTATGGATTATCATGTTAGAGCTTGAATTGTTTTTATTTTTATTTTGAACTATAATCTCTACATTTCTGATGCAGACTGTCATGCTGTTTGACAAATTAGGCCCTGGGGACCTCAAGCTGCCATTACCCAGGGTGTCCAATTTCCTGCCCATATTTCTATAGTCTTACGGGTGGTTTCCAGCTGGCCTGAAAGTCACATCCTCTTTAGAGTCGAATGCAAATAAATCCTAGGCCTCAGGCCCAAGGGGGAAATATAAAAATGCTAAAAAGGGGACCTTAACAAGCTTTGATTTAATGCTGGATGACCCAGAAAAGAGTGGTTTTAGGATCCCATGCCAAATACAACTGACATAATGGATATGTGGTTAAGGGCAGGAACAGTTAGATACGAAAGTCTTTTCTTCTGCAGCTGACTCCAACCAGTCCACTCTACCAAGAAGTATGTTAATAACAGGTAACCCCAGTCATAGCCGTCAAAGCAAAATTACAGCTATTAGAGATAGATTACTATGACCGACATCTAAAGTACATACAATACCAGTATGTAGAGTTGGACTAGTTACTCAGCATCATCTTACTGTGGTTGTGTAAGGTAAGTTTGACCAAATGCCTATGCATCTTATCAAGAGACAGGGGCATTAGTTTCAGTAAGGATGTGATGCTTCACGTTGTTGTGGCAATATACGGCTGTCTGACTGTTAGTGATTCTACAGAGTTAGTCAGTCGTCATTTAAAGGAATGTACACAGTGGAGAAAAACCCCAATCAACAGTCCTGTGATTGTATAGAGCTGCTGTACAGAGCAGGGCTCATCCCCGTCTCTATTGAATGGTTTTGTGTCCAGCCCCAGGCTCCAGCAGCTCTCGCTCTGCCTCAGTGCTTTGACTTCCTACACACCCTGTGCAGTGTTCCAGACCAGACCAGGCCAGTCAGGCAGGCAGGCTGGAACAGCGAGGATAACAGAAACAAGCCCTTGTCCATGCACTGTCCAATCACTGTCTGCCAAAATGGCAGGCCACTGGCGTGGTTTTCACAATACACAACCTTGAGGTGCTGGTGGATTCAAAATGAAATGGTTACACTAAAATATGTGTTAATGTAACTAGTATGTTATTATAGTGAATGTCTTCATTGTTATTGAATGGGAATATTCTTTTACAGTATCATTGGAATGACACACTACTAAAAAAGCTTCATGGTGTGTAATTTCTTATCCAAACTTTAACTAATCCAGGTACAGGGTATACTCCCTGCATACTTTGGTAAATATATACTGCTGTGCAAAAGTCATGCAAGACATGTTGCATTATGAGCATCAACAATTTACTCAAAACCTACATTAGTGTTTTCTACTATTATAACAACCTTGACTTGCATAAAGAAGTAAAAACATTGAATGAAATAGCTTGCATTATTTGATTTTTCAAGGTGTGGTATCCAAAGCAAAATCGACATGTAGAGAGAAACTGTAATTGAAAAACCCAGGATCGGAAGACCCAAAAAGCTGTGTAACAAGGATGAGCAATACTTGAAGATAATATCCTTAAGGAATAGAAAGAAGACAAGCTTTGAATTGACAACAGAACTGGCAGAAGGCACAGGTGTCGTTGTCTATCCATCAACAGTCCAAAGCACCTTTGACCATTGTTCCATAGTCCAATTTCTGTGTTTTTGTGCATATTTTAACCTTTTACTCTTGTTCCCCTTTCTTAAGAGGTATTCTTACTGCAACACATCCTTTAAGTCCTGATTTCAAGAGTGACCTTCGTACTGTCGATTTGATGGACAACAACACCTGTGCCTTCTGCCACTTCTATTGTCAAATTAAACACTTGTCTTTCTATTCCTTAAGGATATTGTCTTGAAACTCAAGTGATGCAAGCTATTTCACTCAATGTTTTTACTTCTTTATGCAAGTCAAGGTTGTTATAATAGTAGAAAACACTAGTGGAGGCTTTGAGTAAATTGTTGATGCTCATAATGCATCAGAGTAGAAAAATGCAGCATATCTAAGACTTTTGCAAAGCAGTATATATACTGAGCATCAAAAGAAACTTACTGCTTATATTTGAGCATCAAAAGAAACTTATCAATTATATTTGGATAAAATTCACTAGATGTGATTGAAAAATGACAAACTCTGTTTTAGAGGTGCAGTGACTTTTTATTGTGCTGATTAACAACTGACATCATGAAGATGCTGCAAAATGATCTGTTGATCTTGGGCAGGTGTTGTGACTCTTGGTCACCCAGTTCGTGGCCTGTTGTTAACAGTGTGTGTCTGGTTATACCGTCTCACCAGGTTTGAAATTGCTGGCTGTGAGTATCCAAGACGGCGAGCCACAGTACGCTGCCCTAGTCCAGCCTCCAACATGCCGATTGCACGAAGGCGCTGCTCTCTTGACTGATGTCGCATATTGTTGTTTTTTTTCCTGTGATTTTCTTTATTGCTTTTATTCAAGCTTGCAATTCAACAGCTGAAATCACTCCATATCCAGTGTCCAATCAACTGTCTCACTAATTAGGTGATTAAGTGCATATGCTTCAGTCATAGTCACTGAAGTGTGTCATGGTCAAGGATGAATGATCGAGTGATTAAAAAGAAACCAAAAACATTTTGGCAATGTCCATAATTTTTTATACCCTTTTTTTTTCAAAAATAAATGTGTTAATAGTGGTAAGTTTATTTTGATGCTCGGTATGTATGTGTGTGTGTGTATTATATAATTTATATAATATTTTATAGATACAGCCTGCTGGTATTAACAATAATAACCTAATGTAAAATATTAAGGAAGAAAACAAATCATAAAAATGATATTGGCAGAGGTTTGGCCAAATTCCATACCTTTTAACTCTCCATTCTATTTTAATGCTTTTGGTGTGGTCAAAATGTTTCTGAATGATTCTGAAACTATCACTTTATAACAAATGAGCATTGTCTAATGGCAAAAAGACCCCCCCCCCCCCATGATTTGTTTTGTCTCAGCATAACAATAATAATAATATTATTATTATTTTCATTAATAGTAAGATGTCATTGATATTGTTTTCATACTAGTCCCTTTCTAAAATGTATAGCCATTGTATAGTCCACTGCTTTGTACTCCAGTAGTTTAAGCACCTGCCTCTGGCTTGCCTGCAGAATGGAAGCTTGTGCTTGCAAGCTTCCCCTAGTGTTCAGATCACATTACTGCCTACAATCATCAAACACAAAAACTGGTTTCTAAATAAGGAAGCGACCAGTTCATTTTTATTCATCAATTTATCTGTCTGTATTAAAGGAAATTACTTTAAATTATGTATTATTTAAATACAGTTATTTCCCCTAATAAAATTCAGTCTAGAGATACCAGTACTACTAGTACCCCTGTAGTATGCTATACACGCTTCATATACTGCATATTTTAAAGCAAACTTTCTTCCATAATGAAGCAAAATCTGCTTTTAAATGTTCAATACATCATTAACTGTTTGTTTCAGTTCCTAACTACTGGTGGGAACCAGGCAACCAGCTTCATTTTACTGTAACATGATCAAAGTCGTGCCACTGACATCCCCAACCACACATGCGACATCTGCAGCTATGAGAAGCAATTCCATCCTCCACATTTCTGACTGAAAGAATTATCGTAATGAACTTATTTGTAAATAAAGCCTCTGATAAGCAGTTACACCGCTAGATATCTCAATCGCTGATTTAGTGAGAACATTACTCACTACCCATGTGGGTTATTTGGCGAGGAAGCAATGAGCTATTCATCATTTCCCAAACGTGGATGCCAACCTCAGTGCGCCCCAGGAGGTCATTTGGGTTTGGTCCCAGCACTGTGTGAGGTCTTCTTATAGAGGAACAGGAATTAGTTTAAACTAAGGTTGGGCAAATCAGCCTTGAGTTGAGCCACAGAAACGTTATCCAAACTTTAACTAATCCAGGTACAGGGTATACTCCCTGCATGCAGCCTTAAGTAAAAAAAAAACAACTGCAATGTTTACTTTCTCAGGGACCATGACCAGCCCAACCCAGCCCTCAATATTCATTTGAAATCTACATTGCTTTTCAGCACATACAAGACAGCATTCATCACAGTGGGTGGTCTGGTTCTGAGCAAATCAGGTTACCAAAAAATTGTGCTGCTTAAACAAACTATTCATCAAAATAATTGTGTGCACATACTGAGTAGATCTACATCTGTCTCTTTTTTAACAAAAAGGAGACACTTCGATGTGCAGTGTCATAAACTACCCTACAGTTCCAATGTGTTTTTTTCATATTTATTATGTAATAAGCCCACAATTCTGTGAATAGGAAGAACCTGGAACTACATGCATTAACATGTATTTTACACAATTTTTTGATAATTTTGTGGTTAGTAGATGTATTTAAAAATGTAACAAAATGTGTACTGTAATGTTTTGGGCCTCATCGTAGAATCACTCACCAGCCTCCCACCTTCTCCTCCTTCCACTTTCCTTCTACCTCTTGGCTTAAAGATATGGTGGACATTATATGTGTTGTAAAAAAACAAACAGAAAAAACACTAATATTATTAGTATCAGTATTTGTCTCAGATACTGGTATATGTGTTTTTTTTTTTTGTACTGAACAGTACTAAAGACATAAGACTTTTTCTATGTCTGTGTCAAAAATATTAGAGTTTACCTTTTTGGTCAAATAAATGTTTATGAAATTCCAGACATTTTTTGGCAGTGTGTGTGTATTGCGGCTCAGGGTTTGGCCTGTGTGTGGTCCCTGTTGTGCACAGAGAGGGGGTTGTGTGCCTGTGAGGTGGTAGGAAGGGTGGGGACAGGAAGCTGTTACTGATGTACCTGGCAGGCCCCACTCTGGAGACAGGAACACATACCCAAGGCTTGTTCAGCAGTGAGCTGTGAAAACACAGGACACGATTGAAAACAGAGACCCTGACACTCAACCAAAACCAAAATGGGCAATAAAGCGTCTCAATTTATATTAAAAAGAGGAGAACATAAATGTTTTTTTAAAAAAAAGAAAATTTGGCCAACACTGTTTACTTGGGCACTTTATGTGCAATGAAGCTGAAATACATAATATTGAAATAGAAAATGAAAAAGCAAGCCCATTGTTATTATTTATTTCTTAGCAGACGCCCTTATCCAGGGTGACTTACAATTGTTACAAGATGTCACATTATACATTATTTCACCATACAATTACCCATTTATACAGTTTTTACTGGAGCAATCTAGGTAAAGTACCTTGCTCAAGAGTACAACAGCAGTGTCCCCCACTGGGGATTGAACACACAACCCTCTGGTCAAGAGCCCAGAGCCCTAACCACTACTCTACACTGAAACCACATTGTATTACAACCATAGATGGATTCCCTGATTCTCATGTGTTCTGCTTGGTCGTGTGTTGCACCATGTCACACTTTAGCTTTGTTTGACAAGTAATACGTTATAAATTATATTGATTACAGTACCATTTGCCCTTTCGTACAAATGTTTGTGTTGATGTTAAACTAATATAAACACATATTTTACAACAACAGAAATATAGAAAAGCATTTCTTATCGTTATCTCAACAAAAACAGATGTGCTACAGAAGTGCAAAAAGGAGGGGGTAGAAAGAACAGTTGTGAGGGCTGAAGTATATAGTGACTATACAGTATTAAAACCTCTATTGGCACATTTGATGTTATGTTGGAGATTGTAAGCTTCTAGTTTGTAAGGTTCCCAAATTTGATCATCAGTAACCTGTGTATTTATTATGTTTAATCTTATTATATAAATCATAAAACAGTGTGTTCCAATTACTAGTTATTAATGGTCACCTGCACAAATCCCAATCAATCAACTAACAAATAAATGAGCAAATAACAAAATAGATGCATACCTGTACGTAAACACACTTTTTTGCAGCAGTCTCCAGGTGGGAAGGGGTTAAAGCAGTCTAACACAGGAATGAGAATTCCTTGCTATGGCGGCTGGTAGCAGCTTCCGGTTGCTCTGGGAAATCTGTTAAACTGAAACCATCCTGTGAATCCCACAGTGGGAATAAATCATCCTTAACTAGCCCCCTCACACACAATACAGGGCCAGGGCCAAGAAACCAATTTTTTATTTATTTATTTTTTTTTTTTTAATTGAGACAACAATATCTATTTTTTTTTCTAAGCTCTGCTTAAAGACTGATGCTCTTACTAAAATATTGTTCACGATTTAAGAAGAAAGGTAAATGAACCATATGAAAACAAACTGTAGTTTATTAACCGTAGTGCAAAAGAACAGTAACATGGAAGAAAAAGCCTCCAGTTTAACTACACTGTAACTGACAGGGTCTCCTTCAAAAGGGCTGGGACAGACCATTGAAATATTAAAGTGTGAATTTATAAAAAGATACAATACACTTGGAGAGCAATGCTGATAATGATTTATGTTATAAGGTGCAGGGTGTAACAGTAATTAATAGAAGTCCACAGAGTAGTATTACTTTTGCTTGGGTCCATTTGCCCTCTTTATATCCTTGGCCATTGTTTGTTAAGAAAGGTTTACAGTCTAACTTAGTGGATAAAGACATTTTGATCATAAGGACCTGCTATATTGTAACCTTAAACCACAAACAGAAGATCCCTTGAAAATCAGGAGATTTGGCGCCATCTACTGAAAGAAGATAAAAGAACATAAGAAAATGTATGAACGAGAGTTTGGCCATTTGTCCCATCTCAGTTAGTCTGGTTCCTCATAGCTGATTAATCTCAAAACTTTATCAAGCTGGGTCTTAAAGGATTCAAGTGATTCTGCCTCAACAATGAGACTGGGTAGCCCATTCCATACTCTCACCACTCTCTGTGTGAAGAAGTCTTCTTCCCTCTGTCCTCACTCAGTCTATCCTCACTTAATTTCCAACTGTGTCCTCTGGTCCAGGTTTCTGTACTGCACATAAAGTAATAGTTAGGGTTAACTATGTCAACTCCTTTTAAGAATTTAAAGACTTCAATCATGTCTCCCCTAATTTTTCTTTGTTCTGGATTAAACAGTTCTTTCAGATTATCCTCATCGCTCGTTCCTTTAAACCCTGGGATTAGTCTGGTTGCTCTTTGTTAGACTCTCTCCAGGGCCCCAGTGTCTCTTTAATACAGTGCAATCTCACCAGTGCATTATACAGCCTCATCATAACCTCCTTGGATTTGTACTCTACACTTTTGGTTACATACCCAAGCATTCTGTTTGCCTTTTTGATGGCTTCCCCACTCTGTCTGGTTGCTGACAGCGATGAGTCTATTACAAGACCAAGGTCTTTTTGTTGGTGTGCCTGTTTTAGTGTACCCCACATTTGGTGCATAATGCTACATTTTTATGACCGGCATATAACACTTTACATTTTTGCAAATTTTACAAGTTTGCTAACTATCCATTGCAAATAGGAAACAACTGTGGTAGCCCACTGATATATGGACACAGCTAGAAGTTTTAACCACTTATGTAGCCACTTGCATGTACTTCCATGTATTACCACTGATTAGAAATATAGGATTAGTCTGTCACGTTGCATTTTGTCAAAGGTTTTTTGAAAGTCCAAGTTTATGATATCATAGGCTCCTTTGTAAAGCGCTTTGTGATGGTGGTCCACTATGAAAGGCACTATATAAAATAAAGATATTATTAATATTATTATTATTATTATTATTATTATTATTATTATTATTGTGTCCATCCTTGCTAACTTCAAAGAGGTCTAAGAGGTTTGCCAGACAGGAGTGCCCTGTACACCTTGAATTCGTCACAACTGACAGGTATGACTTAGTAATACCATCTGTTCAAAACGTTCACCTTAAACCCAAAATGAACTCTTTATCTTTAAATATTTATTTAATACAGTATTCAGTTATTTAAAAAAAATACATGTTGGAAAACTGAAAATACTGTAAACGACTCTAAATGTTAACCTAAGGATTGGATAATGCACCTTTCTGATACCATTTCATAAGTAAAGCGGTCTCATTTGCTACAAAATAGAACTTAAATGGCACTAACCATTGTTTTTTGGATTTACCATCACTGTATCCGGCTGTTAATTCCCTGAGGATAATCAGTAAACTAGGTGTATAATCTAATTGAGTTAATTCCTAGTAATATCTACATACTTGATATGACCCTTTTATGACTAAGAGAATGTACCCAAAAATAAAAATACGGAATTAAGATTTTTTAAAATACTGTATATAAACTTTATTTTACAAACATCCTTTAAACAGAATTTGTAGATGAAAAGCATCTCAGCAACAGTGAAAACAGCTGTCCAGAAGTGCCTGTGCGCTTCTAAAACTAAAACAAACAACCCCCCCCCCCCCCCCCTCCACGTGGCTCTTAGTAAAATTGTCTTGCAAAGGCAATCTGCTTTTATCTCAGGTGGGTAGAGTGAAGAGATTCCAGCGACACAGTTTTCACTAAGAAGTCAAAATCCAGAACCTTTCTGTGGGACCTGTCTGAAAGCAAACAGAAGGATTCTTTTTACCCACACTGTAATCATCCTGGTATTTTAACAGTTTCCTTTTATTACTGAAGTTCTTGTGTTGGTGTACAGACTGGCAACCCTGCTGCTCACAGCCAAGAACTGAAATAGAGCCTGGCTCCCTTAGATAAGTGGCTAGAAGCTCTGTAACGATTGTGTCAATTTCTGGAAATCAGCACTGTGGAGCATTGCACAAACCTCACACATAATGCCCTGGTCATTTAAAATACAGATATAAGCATTAACAAAATAACCAGTCTATAGCTGGCCTACTGTCCCTAATGTATCCTGTAGCTTTGAAAAAATAATGACTATTTCAATTTTGTGTGGATACTTGAATACATGGCAATGAAAATTTTGTAGATGGAAGCTTGGGTGAAGGGGTTAAGTTTTATTTGCTCCCTATGGCACCAAGGAACCCCTAGAGTGCACTGGCATGCTAAATAAATTCCCTTTGCATTGGCAGCACAATGCCTCTCAGCGTGAAACAATAGAGGCCACTTTTAAAGTGGACTTCGGTTGAGCCTCAGCTATGTTTTAAGTGCTCTTGGGTACTGAAAAACACCCCCAGCCACCCCCCACATGAGGGCCTGAGTACCTCTTCTTTAGGCCCTTGGCTGTAAGCTGTCGCTCTTTCACAAAGAGCCAGACCAGGCCCAGACAGTTTTAGTGAACAAAGATGGTAGCGAGGCCCTTACTACTTCTTTGATTTATTCTCAGACAGCCAAGTAAGCACATGCTGTCTCCGCTCTTTACAAGCCAAAAAAAGGGAAGGGGAAGCATTTCTGTAAACCACTTGCTTTGGTTCTTAAAGTGACAAGAACAACCACTTTATCTTTTCAGGTTTTATCTTTATTTACCTTGATCCGATTCACAAAAGAAAAAGCTGCCCACCGATTGTGTTTACTTTAATAACTTAATTTAACTTAATTCTTCAATTTTACTGGAGTTCCTTATGGAAATGTGCAGTATGTAAGATGGAGGACTATTAAAATAGCCTGTTTGTTTTTTTCTCTGTGTCCTGTTGCCACATTAAGGGATTGTAAGAAAAGTGCAAATTGGGTAAATGTCATATCTACAACAACAACACCCTCATACATTGGCGGAGGTGTCAACAGCAGAGACTGAGACCTCAGTAAGTTGGAACGTCTCTGCTGGGATCTGGTGAACAGTTTCTTTCTGACCTTTGTTGTGTCCTATAGCAATCCGGTGAGATAGACTGGCTTGGGCAGTCTAGGCAAGGCATGCTGGGAGGAAATGTTCTGGACTCTGCTTAATCACTTATTGGCGGACTGGATAGTTGCATCTCTGCAGTCCTCTAATGCGTGGGGTGCTTTTGGAAGCATGGTGGTGCAACCAGGACCTGTCATCTACAACACAGGAGGTAATAATAGACTTGTTTTACAGGACTATGCTAATACAAGTCTCTGTACCACTCCTTTAGGTGTCAGCAGAGACAAACTCATCCCACCCATTCTTCACAACTTGAAAGTCACTGTGTGCAAAGTTAGGTGATTATGGTAGAATGTGGAGGGTTAGGAATCATTTAAAATCTACCTGTTTCCTCCAATTATGCATGGACTATAAGAAGCAATGGACCAAGTACACTGAACTTAAGGGGGGTTATTTTGAAAGAGAATAAAAAAGTTCAGGTAGGTCAGGTGGTTTTACTTGTCATCAGAGAAATGTGAGAGAGAAATGTGAGAGAGAAATGTGAGAAGCATTCTGCAAAATTCCAAAAAAGAACAAAACTCTGAGAAGGAAAATTTAGTGCTTTAATAAATTAGCAGGTACTTTTTGAAACGAACCTTGTTTCCAAGGGGGGTCATGCTTCGTTGCACTGTGCCTGGTAGGAGGAGCTACTCTCCAGCCTATAGGAGAGCTCCCGTTTATCAGCTGAAGAAGTGTCTCACAGGAATTTTGTGGAAAACCCTGGGGATTCTTCTCTGAGAAAACAGGACACAGACCACAGACTATAAGGATGATAACAATAATCCCTTCAATTACATATACATTGCTCTATTTGTTGGTTTGTAGAATATAAATTACATTACAAGAATTTAAAGATTTCAAAATGTCCAGCTCTCAACTTTAAATAAAAAATAGTCAAAAGCCAAGCAAGGGGGTCTCCCGAGTGGCTCATCCAGTAAATGTGCCCTATAGCCTGGAGATCAAGGCTATTCCACTGCCGACTGTGGATGGGAGCTCCCAGGGGGCGGTGCACAATTGGCCGAGCGTCGCCTGGGTGGGGAGGGCTTAGGTCGGCCAGGGTGTCCTCGGCTCACTGTGCACCAGCAACCCCTGTAGTCTGGCCGGGCGCCTGCGGGCTTGCATGTAAGCTGCCCAGAGCTGCATTGTCCTCCATCTGTGGGACAGTAATTAGAGGTGTAATGGTACACTAAAATCACAACAAAATAGATAATATTATTAATTTGGTCATATAAAGTTCTCGTTGTTATCCTATGTGTACAGCTGAGAGTAAGTAAAGTTAATATATATTGTGGATGTGATCTGAAGTGTGTGTGTGTGTGTGTGTGTGTGTGTGTGTATATATATATATATATATATATATATATATATATATATATATATATATATATATATATTGGTTGATTAAACAGCAACAAGGCCACCTATATTTGCTGACCTTGTGGTTGAAGTTTATCTAATTATTGGGGCTTGGTGGCCTGCTGTTCCTCTGTTCCAGCAACCCATGGTCCTCTGTAGCCTTGTTAAGGTCATTGATGAGTAGTAAACAGCTAGCAAAGTGGGACAGGCAACCAGACTTTATTTTATTTTTTCTCAGAACAAATAAAGTATGATGGTCCAATTAACAGAATACGTACTGTATATGAGAACTGTGTACAGAAACAAAAACAGCATAAACTATTGAAATGAATCTCAGTGATAAGGCTGTTCAATACTGTGGCAGTGAACATCCAGAGGTATAGACAAATATATTCAAAGTGGGTTCAGGACAGTAACCTTATTTTGCAGCAGACTGACTAGCTGACAACAGTTCTGCAGTCAAAATGGGCAGTTGCAAATAAGATTCATCTTTCAAAAGGAGGATATTTATTTATACATGTGGAAGTTATTCCACATGTCTGGAGATTGATCAGCACAAGATGAAAGCCCATTATTTGACCTTTATCTAACTGTAAAGCCTCATATGGAGAAATGTTCATAAATACAGAGGCACTTGAGCCAAGGTTGGCTTTCCACATAGATTCCTGTGGTCCAAGATGTCTTCAGACTCCCTATAAAGTCTGATTTATGAACCACATAGCTCATGCAAACTTTTAATATCAGCATCCATCACACAGAGCCTTTGCCCACCCAGGTTTCACTGTTTTATAGGAAAGCTAGTTATGCAAGTTGCTTAATGCGGATGGAAAACAGGAACAGAATTGCAGATAACCCCCCAGCCCCCATCAGGGGCACATTACCTGACAGCATGAGTGGGGATACCCTTTATTAATGTTTAAATTGCTCAACCCAGAAACAGTGAATATAGCCCAAAAGAAAGAATTATAAGACTTAAGAAAGATATATTAAAAATGAAATGTCAAACGTTAATAAGACGCTAATAATAAGTCAGTAAAATCGATTTTACAAACTTAGTATGAAAGTTTTATTATGATTATCAAAAACACTCCACTAAAATCTTTATACCTGTCTTTCGCCCCCTGCTCTGCTTATTCAGTGGAGTTTCCTGTTTTTCTGACTGTTTTTCCTGTCCTGGCCCCTGTGGATTTAGTACAAATACAAGAAGGATCTTAATGCACTAGCAGGATATATACAGCTTGCAATCAAATCAGCTGTTTGATTTTGTGAACAACGACAGCGTCACACAAGAAAAGAAGAGATATGTAGTTCAACAGTTCACCTTGTCTATAATGTTTATGAAACCATCTAATAAACTTACACTTTTTGGTCCTCGTGCACACCCAAAAATGGTTATGAAAGTGAAATGCACAACATTTAGTTATGGAAAATACAATATAATTCTCACTATTCCATTTTCCACAATCAGGTCCAGTGCTTTCTCTGTGGATGTTGACACTGCTGGGTCACTGTCAGTGTTAAAAGGGACTGTTGGGTTCGGATCACTATCCTCTTTCACTTTGAAAGATGCAGACAAAGAGCCTAGATAGTGAGACTGGACAGGATGGGAAGGGGGTGGTAATGTTAAAAAGACACTGGCAAGAACAAATTGGTGCTGTAATGGTGATACTCTGTATAGTACAAGGGGAATATGGTGCTTCCTCCAGAGATGTAATAGGACAGATCACTACCATATATCTGTCATCCCATTTTCTGTTTTCTTGGAGACTTAAGGCTCGGTTGTCCTAGGAACTGAGCCAGGCCTCTCAGTGTCAGCCTTTTTTAACAGAGTTGCAGGGACTCCCTTGGGACATTTGGATGGTAATTCCTCTTTATATTTACCTGTTTTTAAAAATAGCTCAAAAGTTAAAAAAAAAAAAAAAACTACTGATGGAACAATGAAGGAAAAAGAAACAGCTAAACCAACACATCAGACTATTTATTGGGGTAACATATTCATTTCTTGAGGATTAATTTCCTACCTTCCACTGAGCAGACTGGGGTAATGGTATCAACTTCTTCAGTTGTATCATGGAGGGTGATTTTGTTAGGAAACAATTAAATTCACATATTTGTCCAATTTCCAATTTCCAGTCATATGTAGGCTTTTCCATCACTGTTTCTGATCACTGTGAGAAATGTCTTTGTGTCCCACGGCTGGTACACCACAGAGGAAATGAACTACCTGTCGCCAGAAGATCCTTTGGGCTTCCATTATCCCAGCCTCCCATCCCACTCTTTCCAGGTCAGATCCACATAACAGTAGTGTTCGTCTGTGTGTCTCCCCCTGTGCACCACCAGAGAGCCATTGGGCGCTGTTGAAGAAGAAAAGATTTAAACATTTTTTAATTTTTTTTTATTGATATATGCACAAGTGTATTGGTTTATTTTCTTCTCTTTCTTTAAAATTCTTACAAATCTCAGCACTGATTTACATCCTCGCCAGTACCTACAGTAATGGGATGTCATGTTTGATGCTCATTCAGAAGCACTTTCCCCTTCTGAGACAGAACTCAGCAAATACAAATCACATCTTGGTGTATATTGTCGCCTTAACTTTTTTGTGTTTTTTGTGGTTTTCTGTCATAATATTTGTTATTTCACATGAAATCCTCCACAGCTCCTCCTGAGCTGAACCAGAAATTACAGGACACACCTTTTTGAAAACGTAAGGCAAATTGTACCTGCCTACCTGTAACAGTATCCATTTGAATGTGTGCAAGGTTGGGTTCTGGGAGTGCAAGGATTCGTCGCACATTGTGCCGTCCAAGAAGAACTGCATCTCCTAACTCTGAAAACAAATCAATACAAAAGATGCAGGTTTTTTTTTTCCAGTTTGAAAACTACTATTACCAACAAGATATATTGACACATTTGACAAGACTTTTTGCTTTCAAACACTTATCTGGTTAATTAACTACAGAAGTTCCAAGTAAATAATTATATCAGTGTTACTAATATACTCATACCTCAAGGTCAATTTCCAAGGTTCTCTCAGCGCTGTTACAGGAAGATATTAAGCAATGGTACCTGACATAATGATGTGATCTGCAGGTCCAAAAAATTGACCTCAAGCTTGTTTCTTCATCCATGTTGAATTCCGAATTCTGAAAAAGTAGCTTAATTTCAATTCTTACCATGTTTCTCCTCTGGTAAGAAAGCAGCCATTTCTAATGACTCTAGTGAGTGAGAGCCAAAGCATGAGTGCCATTGTTTCTGGACCTGCTCCACTAGAGGTACCAAGACAGAGAACACCAGAAGTCTTCTATTCATGTCAAAATATTGATGCTACTAACCCCTGATGTAATGTTTCACTGGACTGGAGAATAGCAGAGAAAGCTCTACGGGGTAACACGTTGCTGGCCTGCAAGAAAAAGGAAACAATACTGTTTCATTCACTGAGTTGTGTTCTGTTTTGCTTCTCTTGTTTGCATCGAAACAGCTCTCCAAGCCACTTTGCTACCTGTTATTAATGTAGCTGTAATATTGTTTTCTTTTTACAGTGTGAGCCCAGCATGCTCTGAGCCACACAAACTTAGTGAGCTCTACTCACATAGAGGATGAAGGATTCCTGGATTCTGTGGGAGGGGTTGGCACTGAGGTGACGCTGGCTGCTGTGAGACTCCTGGATCTGGCAGGTGATGCACTCCTGAAGCATGTTCCACAGCCTGCTCTGTGCCTTGCTGTAAGATTGTAAGAAACAGATATACGGTGTGTTTGTCCACACAAAAAAAGTATTTTATATTACTGGTATAACTAAAATATCCCAATTCTATATTCAAATTAATATTTACTAAGTGGTAGAGAGAAGAGCTGATTCATTCAGCACAGAAAAGGTTACTTCTCCACATAGGAAAACAAAGTGATTAAAATTGTGTACCTGACTGGCGCTCCTCTGCATCACTAAGGGATGATAGAAACCTCTAGCCCACGGTAACATGGAGGACTAGAACCCTTTCTCATATATAATTGACTGTGATACTGACAGGCATACCTGGAGTTTCTGCACTTCCTGACAAGCAGCTGTGGGTTCCTCTGATCGCAGACGCTCCCTTTGATCAGTTCTGTAAGCAGGAAGCAGAGACACGGGAATAGCTGGTCATATAGGCTTCCATCCTGAGAACAGCACCCAAGATATCAGTTGTGGAGGACATGACATATAGTACTTAATACATAGACTAATGAAATTACGCAAATCGTCCGTGGAGGGCCATTATTGTATATGTCAATGGGTTTTCCTCCATGCAGTGTGTAGTTTGTTATTAAGCTTTGAAAAGCAGACCCTTATTGTGATTTGTTACATTGTTTCCATTACAGGCCACTATTTCAACAAAATCAAAAGTGAGTAAATAAGAGACAGGGGTTACAATACTCTGCATCTCTAAAGGCTGAGTGTAGACGGAATGTGAAAGTCGAGTAGATGAAGGGTGGCCACCTGTCACGATGAACTGAAATGTGAAACAGATGTACCAGCTGCACTTCCCTAAGCCAAGGTCAAGCACCAAGATTAGAGGTCAAACGATGCGCTTGCTATTACAAGCAGGCTTTACAACGACAATAAAAGCTCACAGGCATTTGGTGATAAACCCAGCACAGCCTGCTTTGATAGAAGGCTCCACAGCACAAACTCTAATAAGAAGTGGTTTACTGAAATAACACAATTACCCTGTGTAAGCTGGTAATATTTGTACTATTTAAGAATAAATCTTTCCCCTTATTGACAATGTTTGGCCTCACCAGGTACCCAATCCATATCAACTCCCAGATGAGTATAGTTGACCATGCAGACTGCTTCACACATCTGTCATGATAAGTATGAATTGACAGTCGTTTTCCTAGAAGCCTCAACAAGTCATCTGACATTTCTTTGAGTGAGACTAATGTAACATTACCTTCTGGATTTGCTTAACTTTTTATGCACTTTTATTTTTAACCTTTACAAAGTTCCACTGGAACAAGCTTGACTGACTAAGGCCACAGATTAAGGCAAAAATACAAATCGCCCATGTGAAAAATACTGGTGTTCTATGGAATTAACTAAAAAGCTCTATGCATGTTGTAGTACCGTATATTTGCCAATACTGTATACTATAGTGTATTTTTTCAACATTATTATAATGTTTTGATAAAATATATAGCTTTATGTTGCTGTATGTCAGATTTTGCAAGTTTAAAAGGTTAACATTGGTGCCTCAAATGTCAGAAAACAACAAGCATATCCACACTTTTCATCTACGGGCCGTTGAGCCACGCTGAAAATCATTATCAATGAGTGCCACCTGGTGGTAGTATTTTGAAGTCAATTTAAAGTTCTAGTAACATTTATTCGTTTCAAGTTTGAAACTACATTTACTTAATTATCCCCAGAAAAGCACTGGTGCCTAAAAATCATATTTTTTTGTTAATCCCAACAAAAATTTGCTGCTTTCAGCACAAAACTTTACAGACCCAAGGATACTTAATGGTAATTGAATAAAAAAAAACTGAAAAGCAATATATTTTCAATTGTACATTAAAGGTTCACAGTAATGTCAATCAAGGAAGTATGAAATTACATAACACCTGTAAGTTATTAATAGAATACAAATTATAGATGATTTTTAAATCTAGACTTAAGACAGTTTTGTTTAATAAATCTCCCAAGCCAGGTTTTCTATTTTGAAAATATTTTTGCAATATTCGAATTGTAAAGCTGTCTTGAAAACATGCATTTATATAGACATATTATAAACATGTCACTTTTACGGTCAGTTACAGAAATTGCTCCACAAAAGCCCAGAACAAAAATGCTACATTAACACAGTTGACAACAGTGTGTTGATATTTGGGATCTGGACATGTCACAAAATCCTACAAGTTTTCACAGATCAGTTCACTCCCCCAGAATTCTGGTGCAACACTCAGTAAGAAGTTAATAAATAAGATAAAAATAATAAAAAATAAAAAAAAAACAAGCATTAGTTTTTAGTTCATATTGTTTACATGCAGTGTTCTGTAAATAAGTACAGGAGAAGCACAGATATGTCTTTACAGGCTTGCATACACGGACGCAAGTTCTTGCCTGTCAACCACAAGTAAATATTTGCTGAGGCACAGCAGTTTGCAATACTGATAGGTACAGTATTTTTAGCATTTATCCATAGCTATTGCAAGAGCAAGTTCCAACAGACTGGAACTCAGAGCTGCTTGAGAGATGTTTCTAGATATCCTATACAAACACATTAATAACACCTGTACAGTGAATTACATTAGAAAATTAAATTCAGCTAATTTTACTGCACTAAAGGGGTAAGCTGGGTTAATTGCTCCCTGGATGCAATCTGTCCAATGGAAGCTGCCTTCAGCTTCCTTAAAGTGACCATGGCAGATAGTCCCCATTATAGTTTTAATCCCAACTATATAAAACCAAATGCACTCTAAATATCCAACTAGTTCTGTCACCTATAAAAAGTCAGTCCCCACTAGATGCTTTTTGAATTATTTTTATCAAACAGTTCAGTCATGACTACACTGTTTGAAAGATAAGCCTAACTATTTGATTGAATTGTTGTCAGGTATTTGATTGGACACATCATAGTTGATTGTTAACAGCAATCCCAGAAGAGCAATGCTGTATTTCTCATGGCTGTTTAAATGTCAAGCTGTCTAAGAAACCTAGATTTTATTTATGATTGATATTATGTGCTAAATACACAGAATGTGTTTAGAAAGTTTTTTTTCTTTTTTAATACTAATTATTATTTGTTGCTGTCTGCTAAATTGTATTACTGCTTTATTATATTTCTCTATTTGTTCTATTTGTCATTAAGACAAAAACACCTACCTTTGACCCTTTGTCCAGGGGTCAACAGGAACAGGAAATCAAAAAAGGCAGTGAGTAAAACCCCAATACAAACACTGGCATGTCCATTGAACTGATATCAAAATTCAATAAGAAAAGAGCTAACATCAATAAACCAGGACAATAAAAAAGTTCTAGGTTCACACATTTAATTTGAGGATAAGGTGGTTGGACAGTATATACAACTTCTTACGGCTATGCATGTGGCAGCTGTCTTGGAGATAAGGGGTGGTCCACCTCACATGAACTTACAGCTGTGATTCAGGTGTAACATTGCACTGAAGTCACAATATAAACCATCTTAGTATACACAGATCAGGATATGATATGTATTTTGGTACTACTTATTAAATTGGTGATCGTCAGAGTTTCTTGAATCAGCTCCAGTGGGAGGTAGAACTCCAGGGTGGCCTGTTCACAATAGAGGACAACATACCATTAGCACCAGCTATTATGTAAGGGATAAACAACATTAAGTGGTCAGTTGGTGAAATTAATCCACTCTTTTTGTGTGTGGTTTGACATGAAAACCGTGGATTATTTGAACACTGAGATGTTCATTCCATTTCTAAATTACCTCACATTCGTTGCCATGTGCCATTGATATTCTACCTCTTCTTAGCATTTAAACCATGATAGCATTAACAATTTAATTAATTTTCAGCTGATCTTGGGGTTTACATGAAAACCTTTTAAACCACAACTTCCACAAACATGCTGGAAAATCAAATACTATGTACGAAAATACATATAGCACTTCAAAACCTGGGGACATATATGTACGGGTATATACAAACAAAAAACAATGGATTCTGCCATTGACTCTTGCCTTGACAATGCCCAGCCATGCACGCATGCATTCATGTCATTGTAAATGGACAGCTCCATTGGATGCTTTTGTATATTTCCCTCATCAATATAGCCCAGATGCACAGAGAAATTACCGGTGATCACTCAGATGATCGTCCTTAAAGAGATTCTCTGACAAGCTGATCCCACACCTGGACACTACAGCTACGGCCAAACGTTTTGCTTAGAATTTAAAATAAATAAACAATTTGAACATAATTTAGATCTTATTAAACATCATGTTATCAAAGAAACTACCAAACGATATCGCAAAAGTCTACCGGAAGCCTTCGAAATGTCTTCGAAATGTGCGTCCGTCTTCGAAATGTCACAATTTTCAAATTTTGGTCAGTTTTTCGTTAAATATATGGAAAAATGGAAAGCGGTATGTAATTCAATATGTTAACATAATATTATTCAGCAGGTTTAATTCGACTTTATGAAGCAAAATTAGTTAATTCTATATGGTAATGCAAAACGTTTGGCCATAGCTCTATATGTGGCCATAACTTCTTACTTGGTGTTTACGTTTTGAGCACTGTATTTAAAGGCTTTACATCTCTTTCCCAAGCTTGCAAAGGACTAGTGTAACGGGTAGTATTGTATGAAGATCCTGTTCCCTGTCGTGAGATGAAATGAGGTTAAACGCTATTAACCACGAATGCAGAGGAGCATAGCTCTTTGCATAGTGGTTAGATGCTCTCTTGTGGTGTGCGAGGCAGCTGGTTCACACTCATCCTCTGCCCTGTTACACTAGCCCAAATTAAATAAGAGTGCCAGTATTCTGGAACAGAATTTACCATCAGAATCAACAGCAGCATGTTGCACTTGTCCCTCTCCGTGTCTCTGGCTGTAATCAGAAGTATTTTGGTTTTCTCTGTTAACTTATTCGGGCTGTGCGTTAAATACAATATATACCTAAAAAGGCATGTTTTAGGCTATATCTGTGTATCTTTGTACTGTGATACCTGGACTCATATGGAAATATTAATTCTAAATCTAGAAAAAAAAACTAAAAGCACACAATAAAAACTTGCGGTCACTCCGACCGACCCTTTGCAAATAATAAAGCTGTAATGAAAAAACGCAACATTTTTGACATTAAAAGGCAATTCAGTCAGTTACTAGGGCTGCTCATCCCTGGTGCTGTACTCAGCCTATTTCTTATATCCATCCGTTTATTGCTCTTCTATGACCTCCTCTACTTATACCCCCTCCTCTTTTTCGTTTCCTAGACAACGGCCTAACAAAGCCATCATTTTACCAATTTCCACAGAAACAGGTGCTGGCACAATGGCCGCTTCCTTCTAGGCTGAAAGGGGAGGTTAGGAGAGGTTCATGGGAACCCGGGCGGACAATCTCGCGCCTGTCCAAGTGTCGTCCCTCTGCCTGCACATAAAAGGAGACTAATTTGTTGTCGCTGTGTTCCCAGGGGGGGGTTCTGACAAGCCTCCATGCCAGTGAGCGATATTAATCTCTGCTCCTGATAGGTCCACTCTGACAAGTCTTGTTTTTTTTCCTTACGCCTGATGCAGTCCGAAGCAGAAACAAAACCGTTGTGTCATACCTTCAAGATGTTTCAATTTAGCTTTCAGTAAGAGCCCCCACATCCGTGTTTTTATCTTCTTAAAGGGACATTTTGGGCATCACATGATAGCCACTGATGTCCGCCCTACCACACCCCTCCTCCCTCCCACCTCTGTGTCTCAGACAAACTTTCTTCCTAAAAATTATTAACTTCTACAGTCAGTTGACTATGTTGTAGAGTTAACTTACCTGTTAAAAATGTAGTTGCTCAAAATTGGTTTTTTATACCTACCCAACTACATAGATATTTTGCAACAGACCAGCAATGTGTTTTCTTTTTAACTGCAGTTCTAAATAACTAATGAATGTGTAGAAATAAACTTTTAATGAATGAGTCATTCCACACTTATTCATATTAAACTACAAATTCAACAAAAAATAATTGTGACAGTGTCAACATGAACATACTCTGTGTTGAAAGCATCGTTATTTTAATGTTTACTTTTTTTATACACATTCAACATGAATTAAACTACTTATATGGTAGCACTTCATATATGTTTCATTGTTATTAATGGAAAGCGTTACCAATATCTATTAAATACCCTGCATATTTTTACAGGCAGATTTTTGCACTAAGGAAAGGGGTCGGGGCTCAGCGTGGTTTTTAAATGTAGCAGAAGGGGACATGTTACACTGTCAGGGGCTTTCAGCATGTTTTTTTTTTTTTTTAAAGCAAGTCTTCCATAATCCTTCTTTGGGCCACAGGCTCCAGTCACTAAAACATTTTTACAAAAGGGATAATAAGACATTTTCACAAGAGGCTTAAGGCTGGGATCGAAAAAAAAATCAACTGCCTTGTAAAACTCTCTGTAAACATTCCATTGAGTGGGAAGAGAATGGGGCTGTTAGTCCGTGCACTATTCAGGGGAAGGCTGCATGTCCTGTCAGTCAAGCAGGCCTGAGATTAGCAGAGAAAACATTGCAGAAAATACACACACACACACACACACACACACACACACACACACACACACACACACACACACACACACACACACACATAAACATTCTATTTGCAAACTTTTTCATTACAATTCAGGGGTCTGGCTTTGTTTGTGTAAGAATAGGCTGGCTTCTGAAAGAACCACACACTCCCAGCCCCACAAATACATCAAGCACTGACCATGAGAGAGGCCTGCTCATTATAGGGAGCTGACAGCATGATGCTGGGGGGTTTAAATATACGTCAAACTGTAAGGGGGGTGGAGGTTGGCGGTGGGGGGGTTCTGTACAGTTTGGGGATCAAAAAATGACATTAACCTTTACCCTTTACCAGTGACTCTGCAACCAGGTTGCTGTCCATAATGATGACTTACAGAAGCCCTATTGTTAAAGTGATTATCAATCAGTTTTCAAATAAGAAATCTGGGAGTGATCTTTGACCCTAATGTTGAGCCACACATAGTGACCATAGAACATTCCAACATCAGCATACAAATGTGACTTGTCTTGATGATAACACTGTGAAAAGGTACCTCTTGTTTGTTTATTTCCAAGCCCCCCCTGGACAGTATAACAATAAATGAAAGCAAGCCTTCACAGTGCATATTTTTTACAATGAGCGATTTGATTTCAACAAGATTTGTCTGTAGCACAGTTACTTCTTGGCTAAAGAGGTCTTACAGAAACCTGTAAACAAGACAAGACAAAATAAGCAAACAAATATCTGATCCTGGTTGTTGTAGTCATGGTGCCCATTTAGAGACTGCTTTTTTAAACTATAAGTATTTTTATTTTCTGATCTTGCTGCAAACACACTGTTATTCATAGTACAAAAGAACACATCTTTGGAAACTATGCATTCATCTATCATTTTAACAGGAAAACACATGCATATGCTTGTGTTTGATAATGGGAAATGCACAAGACTGTTCCATGCAGAGTAACAATGGAACAACCTACTGCACCTTCCCATGTAGAATAACTCAAGCACCAAATCTTACTCCAGGCTGTAAGCCAGGTACTTCAATCTTCGTTTGTCTGTTTCTGGAAAGAAATCAACACTCTGATCACTGCAAAAACATGTTATCGTTGTCATGTCTTAAAGAGGAATGCCTGCAATACAAAAAGCAGTACATACCTTTTGCTCTTTAAGGATTACTGAAAATCCTACTTATCTACATTTTGTGTCTCTTTGAAAGGGAATCTTTTCATAAAGTGAAGAGTCTGTTCGCAAAATAAAAAGCTGCACTTTTTTGTGTGAGCATATTGTCTGCATATAGTGTTTTTTTTTTAATCTAACTGCCTCATTTTCAGTCCTGATAAAGTTTACATGGACAGTTTCCCTGGATAAACAGTATCAATCCTTTTATAGCTTTTACAGCTTTTATGTGAATTATCCAGTTCTGAGTTTCAGTTATTCTCTGCTTTGTGCAATACAGTTTCACAACATAATCACGACATAATCAGGTTTCAGAAAAAAAAAGAAAAAAAAAGTTAGCTACCGTGCCACATAACTTGTTAAACTTTGTCAGGCAAGAGTGTTATTAAGAACCACTGAAAAGCAATGCAGCTGTTAAGGATTTGGCTCAGACCTCAAGGGTTTGAGTTTGGGTAACTCCTATTCCTGTGTGTATGGTGCACATGTCATCCTGCTATGCTGCGGAGAAATGAAACTATAATCATACCTACCACAGGATGCTCACTCAAAGCTGAATCTTGAAAAAACAGAGCAATTTTAAGCCTCTCATTGGAGGAAACAAAATGGCCGTCAACCATCCAGGTATTAGATACACAGTCAACCACATGGAGGTGGTCTGTGAAAACATTTACATTGAATAAAATGGAACAGGATAGGAATTACTGAGGCTAAAATGTCTCCTTCACCAAAGCTGTCAAGAAGGTATAAAGTCAAAGCACACTAAAGGCCTGTAACAGGGACAAAGTACCATCACTGGCTTCTCGGTCACATACTGGCAGGAGAAATCCGGATGCTCTGCCTGTGACGCTGTGTTTTGTTTACAGGGAAACACAGCCGTGGATTGGGAAGCTGAGGTTTATTGACAGGCTGGTGGGCGTGTCCTGGCGGAGAGTCTCGCTATAAAAGGGAGCCACTAACACAACCTCAGGGCTGATTAGCCACAACGTACTGGTCTCTGTGACAAAGAAACAAAGGAAACCTTGTCAGTAGCCAAACGAATCACAGGCCACCGTCTGTGGAACCCGGGCCGTGCTTGTACTGTTTATTATAGGGATTAGTTTAGGGGATTTGAAATCTCCCAAGAATACCTGAGGATGTGTTAGAGAAGGTTCCTAGAGTGCAACCTCCCTTTTTAGTGGGAACAGCACTCGGCCACCTATAGGCAACTTAATTTTATTAGCTGTGTTTTTCCCCCTGGGTATACGTGCCTGTGAGCTGTACTGTCGCTGGTACAGTATCACGGTTTTCTCTGCTCTACCCTGCTCTAGGTGCTACCATTGCTGGTACACTAGCGACAGCAACTTGTAATTACAACTGCAACAACAAAAATGTTTGTACATACTGTAAATAAAACTCTGGTGCCTTCACTGTGTTGCAAAGTCAATTCCTGCGTATCTCCCATCTGTCAGTGAACCCCCCTTTCACAAGGCCCAATTCAATTAATGTTTTATTTGGAGGGAAACAATTACTGAAGAGAAATCATAAGGTCACATAAATAACAAGTAGTACCAATACAGTATTTATTTTGATTCAGCTGCTGATACCATGATACTAGCAATGATGTGCTTATAGAATCCCAGTTAATATTACTTGTTCTGCACTCTGTTAATTGCCTAAACTTAGAATTCTCCTAAATCAGCTTTGGAGAGACGGGGCTCACAGTGCGGGTCGTGCTCCAGCTTGCTGTTCCCATACAGCTGCAGATCCAGGATTTGCAGGTGTCAGATTTTCTCCAGCTCCTGCCAGGCCAGCAAGTTGTGGGACAAGTCCAGGGTTCCCAGTGCCATGAATTTACTGAGGCCACCCAGACCCTGAATCTGAAACAGAAACCAGAGAAGCTGTTACGAAAATAACAATGTCTGGGAGCAATTGTGTGCTTGAGCAAATCTCCTGTATCAAACAGGCCAGCTCCACCTGGCACACCCGCTGTGGTGTACTTTAATATTTTAAACTTTAGAGAGCTTAACACATAGATTATTACAGTTTCTTTACTGACAGTCACATGACAGACAATTTTCAAAAAGCAAGATTTGTAAGAAAGGCACAGATGCAGCATATATATGGAAAACAGAACCATAATATACCATAACACATTACATTGATGTTTCAGGATTTGTATGGACGATACGTGACCCAGTAACATGTGTATTATTGTGTATTTCTTACAACAAAGACTGCAAAAGTTCAGCTCTCTGGCATCAGCTTTTCAAAACAAATTCTGTAATTTAAGACACCACTAAGACAACTAATGCTCATGGAAAATATCAGTATTTTGATCCTATAGAAAAAATAAAATTGTATTTTGCAGGCATGGCAGGTCACTGGTGGTCACTGAAATCAATGAATAGCTGTCTAGCACCTCAAATACTCACCCTGTTGTTGTTCTGTCTAGTCTCCAGAGCTGTGGGTAGCACTATAGGCTCTCCACCTCTGTTATTGCCAGACAGGATGAGAGTCTGCAGGCTCACACACCAGCCCAGGCCTGCGATTGCACCTGTATAATCCAGTTGTTTATTAAACAAGCAACACTTAAGTACAATACATGCTACAAAACATTAAATAAAAAGTACACAGGTCATTTGAATTGTTGTTTTTTTGTTTACAATTCCATTACTATTGTATGATGCTTGCAATCAATCGTTGTGGTTTTGGATTCAATTGCTCCAGTACTGAGTATTACCAGTTTTCTCTAAATCTGCCTTTACCTGGCTTTGTGCTTGTCTGGAAACTGAAATCCTTCGTGCTTACATTCAAATGGTGTGGCTGTGTAAACTATCAACTCTGTCAGCCACACCTACTCTTTCTATCTATGTGCATGGAGAGTAGGTGGGATCAGCGGAGATGAAAAGTCACATGAAAAAGGAATGAAGGATTCAGAGATATCAAAGCATGAACCAGTATGGTAAAGACACAGATTAACAAGGCAAATGGTAAAAGCATTCACAGTTACCAAGAGTACTAAAGGGTACTAACTGATTTTCAAAGCCTAGCAAGTGAATTTTAAATGAATGTACTCACTTTTAATGTTTCAAAACTGGGGTTAATGTGTGTGACAGTCTGACTTCAGTGGTGAGGTTGATGACGTCACGGATCAGGAAATAACTCAAACCAAAATGCTATTGCACTCAGCGTGGATTTATTAAGTAAATAAACAGAAACAAAAGATTTAAACAAAACACAAAACAAAAAGGCGCGATGGCCAAACAAATAGAAACAAGTATATATTTTTTTAAAAAGCAATTGTTAACTCTCTCTCTCTCTCTCTCTCTCTCTCTCTCTCTCTCTCTCTCTCTCTCTCTCTCTCTCTCTCTCTCTCTCTCTCTCTCTCAAGTGAAAGACAGGAAAAGGTATTTTATGTATCTTCTAAAATTATTGATGAAGAAATAATTCCGTAGTTCAAATAAAGCACCAAGCTTTGAAAACCAGGCAAGTAATCAGACATGAAGTGACAGAAGTGCTTGTGGGTTAGTCTCGTAACACTTCAAAGCTAGTTCTCTGTTGGCTGGGATAACTTTAACAAATGGGAAGCCAGCAGCTCCTGGCTCAAGCTCAGGGCTGTTTCCAGCTGCTCAGTCCAATTGTAAATCTGATTGAGAGATCTTGCTGCAGCAGTGATGGCAGTCTGGTTGTTTTCCAACCAAAGCCAGCAATAAAAAAAAAAAAAAACTGAAGTATTTCAATTGGCTTCAGCATTACTGCTAACGCTACTTCCCACTCTGTGATCTGGGTACTTCCTTATAAAAGTCTAAATTATAGGATGCTGTCATGTGGAGAGGGATGGTGGGTATTCCAACATTAACAGGGTTGTCAAACTCCAGTCCTCAAGGGTCGTAGGGTCTTCTAGTTTTCATTCCAACTTAAGCTCTTTTACAGTTGATGGTTTACAAAATGCTCTTGATTCAAGGTACACTACCTCTGAAATATTTTGAGGCCTGAAGATAAGTGTTAAATGTGTCCAGTTAATCAAACAATTAGACCAATTAAGTAATTGAGAGCTCAGGTGGAACGAAAACCAGAAGACACTGCGGCCCTCCAGGAACTGAGTTTGACTCCCCTGATCTATAATAAAAGTTACGTTTCAAGATGAGTAGACGAGAGAACTAAAGCAATCACTGTCTGAAGCATGGCCGAGCTCCCTCTTATAGGCCAAACTAGCTACTGCTAGTAGGTCACTTGGTTTTCTGCTCGAAATGTCACTGGAAGTAAATCGTATCTGATATATCCCAGTTGTGGACTTTTTCCATTCTTGGTACAAGCATTAGAAACCACTTGCCATGGGCCAGTTACTGCCCAATTTATAACTGGACCATGGCAAGTTTCTGACACATGCCCCAGGCCAGTTACCTTTCACCAAGGGAGAATGGTGATGTCCTGACCTAGGGCCAGTTTCAATAGATGACATCACCCAAGAGCCTAATGAGCACATTTAGTAATTTGATTACAGTGGTGACATGATCTTCAGCACGTTGTACCTGCTGATTTGTATTTCTGTAGTAATCTGTGAAATACCAGTTTCTAGTCAAATAGCGCCCTCTGGTGTGTAAAAGATACAAGGCAAGTTAACCAACCACCATGTGGTATTAACCTCAATTTATACAAAATAATTATAAATTAACAGTTATTATTATTTCTTGCCAACAACATAATGCTAACTGTACAGCATGTGTTTGTACAATGTAAGCCTCAGTGCTAATAGTTATATAAATATGCACCACACTCTTTTTCATGAAGTTATTCTAACAACAGTAGTGACATGCTGGTTTCTGTGTATATTTTTTCAGAGGCGAACAACTTTAATTGCTCATATCAAGAATCATATTTTTTAAATAAAAATAAAAAAATGTAATTCTTAATATCAACAATTGAATTACCAATGTCAGAATGTATTCTTGATATCAATTACTGGTATCAAAAATGTATTCTTCATATTAACAATTGAGTTGCAGATGTCAATATGTATTGTAATTCAATTGTTGATATAAAGAATACATTTATCAACTATCCAAAAATATTGTGTAAAAAGCGCAGAATCCAGATGAGCACAAACTTGCCTTATAAATATATATTGATCTCACTTACTGCAGGACTGCAATCTAACTACTAACAATACTCTGCTTTTTTGTCACAGTTTACAGTACCTCAGTCATTTAAATATGTTACCAGATTAACAACAAAGAATTGACCTACAGTACAAATGCAGACTTACAGAGAGACGTAGGTAGGTAAAAAAAAAGTATTTACCTGTTGTGTGAGTCTTTGCAGTTTTTAATCTAAATTATTACTTCTTCCTGTCCATCAAATGACATTGTTTGTCCACAACGACCATGCAACTAATGGATAGTTATTGGCTTTGACAGGGAAACTCTGCTGTTGGTTACAGAGTGCAAATTAAACAAACCAGGCTACCTGTTCCTGTCAAGGAGCTCTCAAACACAGCGCTGTGGGACAGCCTTATCAGAGTGAACACAACAGACAAATAAATTACTCCCTGCCATAACGATCTGATGAGCTATTGATGCAGTGAGATAGCTTACAGAACCCCTTCATAAATCATCTCCTTATCACTTCCATCAGGCTACCATTGGACACATGAGGCTATTATGACAACATACACACACACACACACACACACACACACACACGTAAATGAAACTAAAAGTAATGTATCAGTGAATATTTATATAGGTAAAATGGTTTAAGCATTTAAAACACATGAGATTCCAATTGATTGGGGATTTCAAATGTGTGTCCCTGCAGTCTGTAATTGTGTAAAATGACATAATTGCAGTGAATAGATGCTACACTGAAATACCTCCTACCACCAGAGGTCACCAAAGAAGACAAGGTGCATAAAGTAATAAGATAAAATGAGGTATATGAGGGAACATCATTTTAAGCTACCATGCAACACCTTGAATGTGTCTGTATTCCACATTTAGAACAATGGACCCCAGAGAACATTGTCATTTTGGCATTTTGTTCAACATACACACTCATTTCTAAATATAATTGGATTAATTGGTTAATCTCAGTAGTGTCACACAAAGTAATTACTTATTCAGAACACCTTCAACATGTATTCTTTTTAAACCCTTTAATAAGACTATTTAAAGCTAATAAAACAGGCTCCTTATTTGCTGGTGTTTGTTAAGAACACCATAACAAAATGCATTGTTGTAAATATGCTGTACTGAATAAATGCATTAATAGATGCAGTAGCTAGACAGATAATTGTAGGCTTTTTTTCTGTGAGTGGTCAGCAGGTGGCAGAGTTGTCTCATATACTGTAAACAAATCCGGTTAGCTGTTTGGTACAAGAATTATATTCAAGGAGATATTCAATCAACAGTACATATCTAAGGGTCAAATCCACATTTTGTTCTTTAACATATCCACATGAAGGCATGGCACAGACTGTTCAAGAAACTGTTTACAGTCCTTTATGGAAACAAAATATACAGTATTGCAATATACTGAAATATACATTTGTATATTACAATATACTGTGGATCAACAAATGTATATCGTATAGTACAGGAATGAAACCATATATAGTATAGTTAATATTTAAAAATATATTTGAATATACATACATACATACATACATACACACACCTAAATATTAAAGCAATACATTGTGATTAATCCAATATGGCTTATTTCAATGTTAGGAAGCTGTAAGCACTGGAAAGAAAATATATATAAAAAAAAAAACAAAAAAAAACAAAACAAAACAAAACAAAACAAAAAAACAGATCTATAATATACGTGTTGTGTGCCAATTACAAAATATATGTTCATGACACAAAACTGGAAGGGGAAAATACACCACCTACAGGTCAGCAGTAGTAAAAGCTTACAGCACCTGGTATTCCCAGGCGGTCTCCCATCCAAGTACTAACCAGGCCCGACCCTGCTTAGCTTCCGAGATCAGACGAGATCGGGCGTTCTCAGGGTGGTATGGCCGTAAGCGATAGTAAACGTTTTTATATGCCTCTTAAGCAACATTATTTGAAGTTTGATTTAGAAATATTTCATAAACTGGTAGCAAAACAACTTTTCCTCAAATGGTGGAATTAATTTACTAATAACATTTTACAGAAAATACCAATAGTGTAGTTGATATTTTAATAACAACTAAAGTCTGCAGTTTCCAGCACTTCACAAAACAGTGTCTCATACAATTGGAGTATGACAACCATTCATGGATTATACTGACGATTTACAGTATAAGGTAGACAACATTATTATTATTATTATTATTATTATTATTATTATTATTATTATTATTATTTTAACACATATTATAGAAATAGGTGTTGGTCCTGGAGTTGTCATGGTAACAGAGAAATGACAGCCATGGCTTCATTTGAGAGGGAAAGCAGGAAGTCCCATGGTGCGCACATGACATGCAACACAGAGACACAGAGGTCATCCTCCACTCTAAGCAGGGTATTTCTGAACCCAGGAGACTGTGCAGAGTAAGAATTCACTCACATAACAAGAACGTTTGACTACAGGGCAGCTGACTGGGCTGGTCAGCTCCATCTCTGAGGGATCACATTCTTTATGGGCTGTGTCGACATGCAACCACAAAGTGACTCAACATCTCACATGCATAGAGGTCACATACTTTACTAAATGCTCTGGATGGTTTAAATTGATTCCCACAGCAGCACTACCACACCTATTGTAGAGATAGGCCCTGTCTCCACAATGTGCAAACACAAACTTCACATTGCTGACACTGGACTGAAATTATAGCTATATATATTTTTATAGAATGTTTAAAATGGTTAGCATTGCAGTTCAATTTATTTCTGAGGTCAAAGTGTAAGAAAGTCAATTTGACAAACAGCAGTGCCTTAATTAGTATGATGATACAGTAGCATTATGTTTCTTCTAATTGTCATATTTGTATGTTGTTTTTTTTGTTTTAAAGGTGTATAAAGGATTATCCAGTGAATGTGTCTAAGCGTTCCAATGGTTTACCATCCACAACATCATAATGACATTCTTAAGCTTTTGCATAGAGAAGGATCAATTTTTCCATAGTAGCACATCGCCCCTCGCACATGCAGTATGCATGGGCTGTGTTTGATATCGAGCTGAACCAGGTCTCTCTATGAACTATGCTACAGTAAAAGCTAGCAACTGTTTATGAGAAATGAGCAAACACCATTTTGAGTTTTACCATCGTGCTCCATAGGTGTCCTGCCAATGTTTTGTTGCTCTTTCATGTGTCCAACAGGGACTTCTTGAAGTTTGTGTAGAGTGTTTAGAAACCAATAGAGACAGTGAAGTACACAAACACGTGCTTTACTATAGCATGATTATCAAGCACGATTTGCTGATGCAGGAGAGTGATCTGAGATCTTGTGATCTTATTTCCCCCTGATAATACGGCATTCCCCTTAAAAAAGAAATATTTGTACCATTGGTTGAACACGTGAAGAATGACTCAAAACAGGATTTTCTTGAAAACACAAAAAACAAACGCTAGTTTTACTGCAGTATTATGTTGTGTAGACTTGCCATGGTAACAAGTGGATCATAGTCACAGTTACATGTCAGAGGATATCAGGAGGTGGTTTCCCATGGTACCCACATGCTGAGTGACCAGGAGCTCCTGACCCCTGGACAGGTTATTTTTAACTCTAGAGGAAGTTACTCATGTAAAAGGGAAGGGAGAGAGTCAGTGCTAGTCATTCATTCACTGATTCAATGAGCTAATAATTAACAGCTTGGTGGTAAAAGTGCAAGGCATTATCCACGTCACAGTGCATACAGTTGGGTGTTAGACTGCAGGTTATTTAATTGCTGTGTTAGATATTCATTGTTGGTTTGCTCTTTAGCTTGAGGGGAGTGGCAGCTGATTGGGACAGGTGTGTATAGAAATCCTAAACATTCACTTTTCAACTAAACAGTATAATAGAAAGTGTGTTTTAAATGTTTTTATCAATAAATAAATACAAGTTAAGAACCATCTTATGGATGAATCGCAATGATAAATAAATAAGGCTTTACTAAAAGCAGGGGGCAGTGTTTGACTATAAATGCCACAATGTTTATTCGTAACGCCTGTCTTCATTGAATCTATCATGAATTGATAAATTCAGTATATATTTATTTTTTGTAGGCAATTTCCTATCAAGTGGTGTCTGTTTTTCTATTATATATATTTTATTGTGTTTCTTTAAAAGAGGGATAATAAATCTTACCTGTGGGAATTAAAAACACAAGCAGGATTAAACTGCTTATATTTAAATCAGCCACTTTAATAAACTCCTCCTTTTCATTTAATGCATTCAAAGCAAAGCTGTGCTTATTAATGGAAATAAAAAACATGTGTAATATTTCAGCATTTAAACATTTTTTTCTGGTATTGTTTTCTATTTAAAAGGTTCATAGGTCCAGATTCATCCTGTAGAACTATATTAATGTTTACACAGAGCAGATGACAGTACCGAGACATACATTTTACCTTTGCTATCAAGTTTAGGCCTGTGTTTGCAATGTATATAGAAAACTAAACCAAGAGAACCAAAGAACCAAATCCTGAAGCTGAATGATCTTCAAAGGGAGCTACACCAAATACAAAAGTGGTACTGTGTGTTTGTTCAATGTGCATGGATATCTAATGTGTGTGTTTCAAATTACATTACATTGCCTCAGGGAAAACGGGAAAGTCATATCTGTCATTTACAACTACCACACCTTACCTCGGTGAGGAGTTAACCTTTCCTCTGTTTATGCCCTGATGGCTACCGCGAGGACCCTGGAGCGCTGTCATTTACTAGGACTAGAATCTATGTGAGGTTCTCTGCCTCAGGACTGCAATAAAGTTTACTGTCGAGAGTTTTACAGAACCCATGCAATGCAGTGGTGAATTCATTTAGCAACTAAAACACAACACACAATAAAAACATAACTCTAATCTACACTGCACACCTACATAACAATGCTTGGATTCATTATTATTGCAACAGTTATTAGTCATCTTTATTATAAAGCATTGCTACAAGCTTTTGTTATTTGTATTAAACAGGTATTTGGTTGGCTGAAGAAGTATTATGTGTAATCCGAGACATGTTTCTGAATTAGGAGTCCCTGAGGTATTGAAAGGGTTAATCCCACCTGGCTTTGCTCTACGCTACGTTGCAGCAGTTAATAGCAGCCATGCGGATGGCAGATGTGAGGGTAACCGCTGTTCACAAAGAGTTACGTAGCACAAGAACACTCCTAGACTGGTTTTCTTTCCCAGGCTTCTTGGGTTACCGAAACTCGGCTCTACAGTTTCTAGTACAGGTACACATTCTGCACTGCAGGTTGGGTCAAGTAGTGTACAGAGCCATTCTGTTTGTTCTTCACAGAATTGGCACGGGACTCACCTGTAACCTTCTGGGTAGAATCCTTTGTGTTTTGAATTGTCATTCAGGACATTTACTAAATCAGCAGTCCAAACATAAGCCCCCTTTTTCACATTCTCCACTGGCTGTAATGAAAATGTATTATTATTATTAAAATATTCTGTTATCATTTATAGTACAACACCACCGGGACTGGACGCTAATGAAACTATACATCCTTTGGGGGACCATCAAAATAAAATAAAAAATTTCACCAGATTTGTAATGATTTTTTAATGAAGAGTAAATTATAATATGCCAAAAAGCAATATCTTGAAGGGTGTATAAAAGTTCAAGAGAACTACTAACAGGCTGTATATGAGCCGCTAGGAGGAGTTTCATTACAAGGCCCATCCCTACATTCTTTTCCTTCTGCGTAATCAATATTTACACTGAACATTCTTCAATCTCTACAACCTGTATATATACGTGTGTGTGTGTGTGTGTGTGTGTGTGTGTGTGTGTGTGTGTGTGTGTATTTTACAATGTACTGTATATTCTGCACTATACCTCTGTTTAATGAGGTGGCATTTAACTTTGCATGTTACAGTACTTGTACATGTATGTTCTCTATCTGTATTTAAATACATAATTAAAAGTTTGCAGAAGTTGTTAAAGTAATGTGTAAATTGGCTGCAGAAAACAAGATATTTGAATTTAATATAGTAAGTGCATTATTGTACAATGATTGATTTTTGGACTGAACAAGAAGGCACAATTGTATATTGATCACGCCTGTATAGTTGTTATTGTCAACTCATTATTCACACATACAATAGTCGGCTTGAATGTGTGTTTCAAAGATCTACTCCATTATAACTCCTGGGCATGTGGAATCCTAACCTCTGGCAACCACAAACTTGGTAGAGAATTATATAGCACTTTCCCAAGGCAATTTACAGAACAGTGAAACCAAGATAGAAATGGATAAAAAGCTAAATAAAAAATATAGAAATACAGTACAGGCAAAGTAAACTGTACATGGCAATCTTTTTTGTGCCCCGGATAAACATTGTTCTAAAATAGTGTTGTACTGGTAGTTAAAACAGACTGCAATAAGGAGAGAGGAAAGCTGGAAGGGTTCCAGGGAAAATACCCAACAAATAGCTGGTGAGTGAGTATGAAATTGACGACAGGGTGAGGCTGAACTGGGTGAGCCCTGGTGGGTTGCCAAGTGACAGGCAGAACAACAGTGCAGTAGAGCAGTAACTATGTATAGTGTGTGTGTGTGTATATATATATATATATATATATATATATATATATATATATAGTGACAGAGTAAGAGAGGGAAAGTGTAGTCCTGGAGGACAATGGGACTACATCCCGCAGAATACCACAGGAGTGAGTCAGGATGAATTACACCTGGCTATGATTTAATTAGAAATGCCTGCCTGTAATTAAGCAGGCAGATATAAAGAACAGGTCTGAAATGTTTGTAGGCTGCTTGCGTGAGCTAAGGCCTGTGTGAAGCCTGGGTGTTTTCAGACCTGAAGAGTTATTTAATACTTAACGGTGTAGCTGTAAAACATGTGTAAATGTTTAGTTAGCACTTTGTTTGAAACACTGAGTACTGTTTTTTTTTTTGCACAAGAAGACAGTGGAAAATACCCCGAGATATAAAACAGGGATGGAAATAAGACTGCCATTGCATAGCAGTTTGATCCATTCCTGGTTTTACTAGGAGTTTAATAAGACAAACCTGAGCTTGTTACATATACACTGGGGCTAATCAAGCTCGTAGTAAAACCATATATATATATATATATATATATATATATATATATATATATATATATATATATAATTAGACACACACACACACACACACAGTGAATTGATTTATGTATCTATGCATTTATTAATTTATTTATTCGTGATGAAAAGTGAAGAACAATGACACCAGGTACAGCGCACTGCTGAATGACCGCACTGAGTAGTCACACTGCTATCAGACCTCAGAATCAAAACCACTCTGGGCTTGGTCAGCACTTGAATAGGTGTTCACTCCTCTGAACCAGATAAAAAGGAAAATAGGTATCATGAGACTGTTGCTAATATGTTAACTACACTGTCCCTTACAAATGCGAATACAGGTCAAACATCCTCCAATTCCCCTCGAAGTTTTTTCCTCACGCTAAGAGCTTTATTTAATTTGACTCCCAGTCTGAAACGGGTCACAGCTGGAATGGGATTTGGAGCACATTACAGTAGCTATTTGCTTATTTGACTCATGTAACAAAGTTCTTCTTTTTGCTGTTACTGCACTTCAAATGCTTTGTTAGTGAAGCATGAGGTTTATTTGATGACTTGGTTTTCAGTTAGTCTGCTTTTGTTAATGATGCAGGTGCTTTGTACTATTCAGTTGAATCAGTGCACATCTGTTAGGTATGGTGTTTATGTGCATGGTGTGATTAATTGGTTAAACATGTTTAATGCAGTTTGTTTTAGGACTAGTATCATTACTTGCAATTACAGTAGGCTTTTGTAAAATGTATTTATAGATTGTTTGTATTACATTTTTAGGAAAAACAACTAATGTTAAACGGCAGTGAGACTGCAGTAAACAACAGCAGTGCATAATTAAAAGAGAGATGTTTTCTATTGCACAGATTGCATTAGAATTGTAGCACAGCTGAAGAAGACTTCTTCTATCTAACTGCATTGTATTTGACAAATAATTCATTTTATTTATCAGCCCAGTCTAACTACATTTTCACATTGTGGTTCACACGGATCCTGCTGTGTATCCTAGTTCCTGCGACTGTGACTAGATATGTCTCTGCTTTTTCTTGTGTCAATATTGAACCAAAGATTACTGAGACTGAAATTAGATTGACTGTCACTTCCGTCACAGGAGTACCATGATTACATCTAAAACATTCAGAGCATGGTGCTGAATCAGGGAGCAGTATGTATCACACAGCCCGGACACAGATGCTGTGACGAAGATGGGCTCTCACATGACAGAAATGAAGCTGACATCCACTGTATTGATTTAAATAAGCTATCATCTGGTACATTGTTATTTCTGTGTTCTTTACAGCATTCCACTTTCAATCATACTGTTAAATTGTATTCTGATTATGCTGCACTGTGCCCTGTTTCACTGTGTTGTAATGGAAAGGCATAACATATTTAAGATAAAATCCTTTCTGTAACTGAACTGCTTATTTTAATTTATTTTCATAAACCGTCTCCATTAAACAATGATATTTAACTTAAATAACATGTTAATGTTGAAAATCCAGGTCACCATATTGCTTTAAAATGGATAAACTCTGATCTAACTGGGATGTATATGTCTTATATTTCTGCACTGAACAATTAACTGCATCCGAGCTGCAGTTTCAAAACACAGCAATGGCTTCCTAACCTAGTATGCCAGTAGCTTGGCATGCCTCACGTGGTATGAACCCATTCCAGATCCTGTTCAACAACAGCTGGCGAAGCCAGTGACCAAACAGCAATGGAACACAGGCCTACCAATGCATTAGACTATTGGGTTCTGAAATTTCAATGTGGCAGTTGGACAAGCTTGCCATTAAAGGAAGCCTCTATGAAAGGTTGGACATTGCAAGTTCCCACAATATTCAATAACTCATAGTCATTTAACACCTCAAAGCTGCCTTTTTGATCAGTATACTCATCTCTAGGCCAGACTTCTCCTCTTATGATAGACTACATCTACAGTGCCAAAACTGCACAAGGAATGAGAATACGGATAGCTGAAGTTATATTTTACAGCTTACTGTGTTACTATCATTAGGATGCTGCAGTGCTGAAAAAGCAGTATAGAAATGTCTTGTTATTATTTTTGTTGTATTTTGAGTTTCTGACGTTCATATGACATCAGAATCAGTGCTCTATCTGAACCCACACAAATCAACAGGAAACCCTCAGAGACATCGCCTTGTTCTGTGGAATCAATAAGTGAGCACAGTAAAATCAAAGACCACCTCTTCATTGACCTGCATTCAACAAAACAGCCTGATACGACAGAGATGTAGTGAAAACACTGAGCCCGAAGGCCAGCATTCCCCCCACCGGTCTCCTGCAGTGATAGCAATCAAATAAGAGAGCAAATGAAGTGTTGCAGGGCCTTCCCACTGGCTGCTTGTGTGACAATAACAAACCAACAGGTGACAGGAATCACACACGTTATATTTTGATGTTCTTGAGAAGATACAAATGTTTCTTCATTAAGTGCAAATGAATGAACAATATCACATATAAATATGACATTGGAAGGATAAATCATGAAATACAGCAGCTATGACATACATCGTATTTAGAATGACTTTTTATTTCATTTTTTCAGCTGAAGAGTTATTGAATTGAGCCCTGGTGCAGCTAAACTGTAGCTGCAGAACACCGTACTGTAGCTGCATTTTTTTTTTGCTTCAGCAAGTGGAGTATTCATTTAAATTCTACTTTTTCTGTGGGCAGCTATTAGCTATTGGGATGCAACGTGTGTCGCAAAACATCGTTTTTGTCGAAATGTGAATTTGAGTGAATTCCGTCAGTACTTGGTTGACCTAGCTGGAATTTCTAGTTGTACGTGGCATTAGATGTATTTTTTTTTTTTTTTTTTAAAAACAGTGCTCCTGCTTGACAACAGGAAGTTTCTGAGAATGAAAGGCTTCATCTGAGCAGCCTACAAGATATCCGACAGATCTCGGTTGCCAGTCAGGTGTTTTAGTGCCTTGTTTAGTGCCCTTAAATAAGAGTACAGAAGCAGTCATTCTAACGGTATGAGACCAGTAAGAATATTCATAACAATAATTATAATACTGCTTCCTGCAGTTGTTTCTTGCTCAGTTTTACAGAACAATTATTTCAGTCCTTCCAAAATTGCACCTAATCAAAGTCAGTTCAGCTGTGGAGTTTCAACCAATCATGTCCTGATCAGGGTGTTACATTTGAAATGTGGGTCTTGGAGATTTCTAGCAGCACAGTCTTCTCTAGCACTACTACTTATGTTTTAATTGATGGAGGGAGTAATACCATTTAAACCTATAAGTGTAAGTTTGTATACTGAAATTGAGAATCGAATTTCACCAAATGTCTTAAACGGTCTTGTCCAGAAAGCAGGCTGTGTTATACAGCAACTAAAGCTTTTAAAATATATACATATATTTTAATTGCTATTATGACACATGCTATGTTATTGTCTCTATCTGTATTAAAGTGGTTTAGTTATGAAAATGATACATACTGAATATAGCAAGCAGAATATGGTTAACGTAACATTTGTTGTGTATGCTGTTCTCTTGTTAGAATTTTCGGTTTATTGTTTTACCCAGCTAACACTGGCTTTGTCCAGATGAACAGATGACATAATCCACCCACATTTGATTAAAACAACAGGAAACGAGTAACAGATATACTGTAGCAATAAATATATTTTCGCGCTCAGCTTTCACTTGCTCTGTATAACCTCAAACCCAATAAGAAATATCCACAGACTCATGGATAAACAGGAAGCTGAGTTCAGTTACAAACAGGCTGTCAGTACAATTATTAAAATAAACTTAACGGACACCATCTCCACCTGCGTTTTTTAAAATTGTGAATCATCACTGTTATAAAATTGTCAGCAATTCAAATGTAACTAGAAATATATAAAACAGCTTATAAGAGTATGACCTTGTGAAGGTTCAGATCATGTGCAAAGGGTTGCTATCAACTGCTAAGACCTTCTTTCATTTTATTTTAGTCTTGTCTTCAGGCTGTCTGGCAGCACAGACTGTTCTGTATCTTTTTTTCTATTTGAGAAATGAATACATATCCTGCCAAATGTCAGTCTTGAGCACCACTGCTCTTAACAAGGCCCCTCATTAGGTGTTGATTAAACTTTGAAGGGCAGCATGTTATTATTAGAAGGTGCTCTGTATGCAAACCCACAATCGTGCACGCTGAGGTGTTCACGATGCAATCATAGAGACATTCTTTCAATTATTACGTGGCACTGACTTTCCAATACTTTTCCCGCAACTTAAATACCTACCCATCCTGTCATAACACTAGCATTAGTTCATCATAAACAAGCATACAATAAGCACACAAATATGACTGATATGAGTAAGTGTTGAATGTATCCTGAATTGATATATGAATATGATGAAATACTATTTTATACATAATTATATTTGATTAACTGACCCTTATTAAAAAGTGTATATGGGTATTATTGCCAACATCATTCCTTTTATTAATGTTATGCGATACCTTGCTTTCACTATACTTCACCTATATATACTTCACCTATCACTATAACCTTTACAAGGGATTGTCTTAGTGGTACTCTGTAAAACACAGGATGTTCCACTCCAAAGCCAGGGCTCACCTTTGCTTTGTGTTTTTCCAATTTCGATCTGGATCTGTAATTCTAAGAAGTGAATGGACAATCCCCATTGCTAGCATAGCCAAAGGCTTGCTAGAAATAGACACGCCAGTGAGAGGACATGCCAGCAGTAGTTTTGTCAGGGTATGGTTCTTAAGTTACCTTCAAATGCAATGCTTTAACCATGTAATAACAATAGGTAGCATTTATTTATTTATTTTTTGTTACAAATTGTACCTGCATTTTAATCTATGGTAAAACTTGTATTAATATTTTGATTCTCATGGCAATACCAAATAACGAGTCACACAGAAACACTTAATACTGATATATTCCACTAGGGCAGCAGTGTGGAGTAGTGGTTAGGGCTCTGGACACTTGACCGGAGGGTCGTGGGTTCAATCCCTGGTGGGGACACTGCTGTTGTATCCTTGAGCAAGGTACTTTACCTAAGATTGCTCCAGTAAAAACCCAACTGTATAAATGGGTAATTGTATGTATAAATAATGTGGTATCTTGTAACAATTGTAAGTCGCCCTGGATAAGGGCGTCAGCTAAGAAATAAATAATAATAATATTTATGTGTTAAAAGAAAGTGCTGTAAAGAGTTCTCTTGTTTACCATGGCTAAAACCTATGGTAAATGGAAAGTGCATGTCTGAGAAACATATGCCATACTGTAATTGCAGTTATCCTTCTATCATTTTGTAACACTATTGGTGTCAAACTTTAAACGTGAAATTAAATCCGAACACTGTCTTCAGATAAAATGTTACATTTTATATAATGGTATCTGACCCCAAGCCTTGTTTCCTGTTGTCCTGAGAGGTAAATGTCAAGGTCAATTGGCTGTTAGCATTAAAAGCATTCTTTAAGGTCATTGTTTTGTAAATGAGCCTGAAAGTCTCTTTTCACTAAAGGTCCCTCTATTCAAAAATAACTCTGGCCTCAAAGTTTTTGTTTCTTAGCCCCCTCGCATTACCAAACTGGAAAGTTTTTTGCTTACCATTTTCACACCTCATATCTAACCCTGACATCAGATCATCTTGGTTATTAATTTTGGAAAAGTTATTCAGTTTTTAAATAAAAGGACTTAAGAATTGTAGAAGTCACATTTTAAAATTAAATTGTATTCTGTATTTTTAGTTTATTTATATTTATTTCTAACATATGTATACTAAACGGTTGCAAGTTACAAACTATTATATTTTATTGCCATTCATTGGACATTTATGTTTAAGGTCACAGCGCAAAGTTTCCTTAAATAAAGGTTAACTGCATCACTAAGTATGCATATATCTGCAATGATAAGGTCAGCAAAGAGCTGTTAGCCAAACCCTGCAGCAACTAACCACAAAGCATGCTGCAGCCAGGTCGCGTCAGGCCGACGTCGTGAGAGGATAGCATCTCATTCTAAAGAATGACTCCGCCTCAAGTGTAAGCCAACCTCATTCCTGTTCCTTGACTGAGAGCCAGTTTGATTCTGAGGACAGTTCTGCTGGAGAATAATCGGAATGCACTTCTGACGCAGTGAGCTCCCCATGCCACACATATTAAATTGTTGTACTTTACAGATCACTGTGACTGATTCCACAATTACAAAAGATGTAAAAACAGAACTTATTATATTTAATGGATTATTGATTATTTGGTTATGAATAAATATTCATTTTTATTTTTTTTTTACCCCTTGTGCCAGATTATCTGAGAATGTACTCAAGTGCAAAGCTTGCATAATTAAAAAATAATAATAATGAAACTACTATTGTTTAGAGTGTTGATGTTTCCTGTATGTACAAAATGTTTTCTTGGTTAAATTAACCATTTATTTTTTGTTTTTATTAAAAATGTTTGAGACTGGATAGTTATATGAATGTGGCATATAGGATAGGGTGCTACACAACAATACTAGCTGTAATGACACTGTGTATCACTATATATTCAAAACCCTTTCATATTTTGTATTATTTATTGATGATTAAGAGTAAATTAGAATTGTAAACTTGGTTGCTTTTCTGCAAAGGAGAATCCGCCTCTAACCAATACGTCATCAGCAAGCGCATAAAAGCTCTGTGTGTTATTCTCTCATGTTGCTTCTTTTTGTTTCGGCCTCCATCCTCCCCAGCCACCACCTCGCAGCGTGCCTCGTCCTGGGGGGAGGTGGCTCATTGCCACTTCCTATCTGCAGCACTGGGATGCATGTAACTGTTCATGTATTTCCAGCCGACCTCATGCAGGTAGCTGTCGGGCACCCACGGACCAGGCCTCGGGCCCTGAGTGCCCACCATCAGTCATCGGGCCCTGAGCGCCCTTCACAGTTCATAAATCATCTGCAATTGCAATAATCATCATTCAATCATTCATAGCTGATTCTCTGTGCTGAATCTGACATTTCTGGTGGCTGTACTACACTATCAGTGACCACTAACATTATGTATTGCACATCTCTAAATTAAACTGGTTGATAATCAGAAAAATAAATATAGTTTTACCTATCCTGTTACTATGATGGGCACATCCCTGTTTATCAGATTAACAAGATGTTTCCGTGATCACTGTGAAACAGTTTGAATGACCATGTTTGAGTTTCCAAAACAATGTGTGTGTACTCTTATTTGTTGTGAAGTCAGCAGTGGTTTCTCTAGGATGCTGTTGTTTCCTTTACCCCCAGGAGGGCAGTGATTGGTTGCATATGCTCTGTATCCCTCCTGGCAACCAGCCTTCATAGAACAAGCACCTGGGTGAGTCGAATCACCTCCATGTCTACAGCAGGAGCAGTTCTAAGCATCATTTTAAAATATAGTGCCTTGAGAGTGCACCTATTGTGAAATGAATACAACATGGATTGTGGGACTCCTTTATAAACCCCTTTGTAACCAAATGTTCGTCGTTCATGTGGATTTCACTGTGAATAAAACTTAACTTGAATTCTTGCCCCTCCAGTTGCATTTCCTTGGCCTTCCTTCTGTGTTAATCAAGAAACATCAGTTATCAGCATATAAAACATTACTTGTTAGCAATTTCATTATTTTACACTGCTTTAACCCCCTTGACTTTGTTCAGATGTGCTAATAAATTCCAAATTCAATTACCAGCTTTTTTTGGGGTCAGGATGCCCATTTGGCAGGGCATCATAGCAATTTTCAACTGGTAGTGGATCAGTTTGAAGTTCTGTAATGGGTTGAATCGTGTGATATTGATATCAACTTCCTGGCACTGTCTAGCACAGATTCTGTGTCTGATTTTATACAGCACATACCATATATTCCACGATGTAATCGCAGTCTAAGCCCAGTTTTGTGGGTGATAAAAGTGGGCAGTACAGACTAGAGTGGCTTGTGGTTATTAGCCAGCCATGGTTTACAGGCTGACATGTTCCAAAATATTTTACCTAAATGATATATATTAAAACACTTCACATTATAGTTTAAGAGAACAGTCCAGTTGTGTGTCAAGTGCCTAAGAAATGGTGACACATTTAACATATACTGATAACATCTCAACACAACTCAGGATACAAAGGGAAATCTGTATGCAGTGGCATCATGTTACCGACTGTATAACAATCTATGCTTAACAAAGAATCCTAGTATCTGTCAGAAGAATGTGTACTCTGTGGAAATTTCAGATTAGCCCAATGACATCAGCTCCAAACCCCCAAATGCTAGACACCTTTGTTTCCAGTGGGTTATCTATTAACACACATACACTACTCAAGGTACACACACACACACACACACACACACACATATATATATATATATATATATATATATATATATATATATAATGTTTGAAAGGAGGTATAACTTCAGTGTACACAAATGAATACAATGATTTTCTTTTTGATGTACACAAAAGGTTTAAATGTTTACAAAATGATTTGTTACAATGTTTCGGACAAAAGACCTTCTTAAGCTGTGTAGAAAGAAAAGTAAGCACAGTGCAGTAATAACACATTTACTGAGCTGTGCTTTCATTTCTACAAAGCTTTTTGTCCAAGTGAAGGAAAATGTATGAGCTTCTATAAATACTCCTTTTAAAGCTGTGTTCTATAAATGGCAGCACTTTGGCAGCTGTGTTCCTTTTGTGCTGATACTTCTTGCAGCATTGTGGTTCGACACCCCAAGACTTGAGGCTGATAAAAGGAGAAGGCGTTGTGCTGGGTATTCCTCCCAGGCCCGACTGTGTTGAGCAGACTTAGCAACGAACCACAACAATCACAAACAGCATGCCACTGTGACGCAATCCGCCCACAGGCTACAAGCAAACACACTACTGTGCAAAGTTGTCAGACACCTTTCTTCATACTGAAAACTATAGTTACAGTAAAAACCGTTACCCATAAAATTAATTGTTGTTTTATAGTCTTGGATTATGAAGCTCCTTCAAATTCAATGTGTACAATCAGTACTGTGCTTTTTTTTCCCCCATTGTGACTCATGACTTTTAACAGGTAGAAGTCGATTTTGCAAACAGAATACTTTCTGTTAGTTTTGTTCCGCTTTGGCATAACAAATTAAACATTCATGTGGGACAGCCCATTCCATTTCACACATACATTGTTCATAAAGGTAAACCAGTCTGGTAAAATGCAATAACCCACAAGCCATGAACCAATTCTTCAAATTACAATTGCAATTCCCAATTTGTTTCTATATTTAAAATTAGTGTTAGTGGAGTGTGGACCGTACACAACACCACACTGATTCCTAAACCTAGGCAGTTTCAGCAATAATTATCTTGTTTTTAATCTTAAAAGGCAGGAGAAATAGCTTCCCAAACAAGATTGACCAATACAATTCTCTATTTCTACCATGACCTAGCCCTTAAAGGAGTTTACAATATTGAAGCATAGCAAAGTGTAATAAAACACAGTGAAAGCATTGTAAAGCCCAGATAGGTAAGAAAACATTAAATAAACAGGGCAAACTATGAATGGCAAACTATAGTTTATATAAGAGTAAATATAGGAGACTGTGTGGTCCAGTGGTTAAAGAAAAGGGCTTGTAACCAGGAGCCCCCCGGTTCAAATCCTGGATCACTCACTGCCTTGTTATGTGACCCTGAGCAAGTCACTTAACCTCCTTGTACTTTTGGGTGAGATGTTGTTGTAAGTGACTTTACAGCTGATGCATAGTTCACACACCATAGTCTATGTAAGTTGCCTTGGATAAAGGTGTCTTTGAAATAAACAAATAATATAATAAATATATAGTATAACCATCTGAAAAGCATGGTAAAACTGCAAAATTACAGTGGTAAGTTTTGTAAGGCGAAACACATCCCGTCATTGAGTTTCAAGCTTCTTCTGAGCCATGTCTATTATGCCTAAGGGCCTGTCCACTCTGGGCTAAACTGAGTCTGTCATTCCAATTTAACTTCAGATGAATTCGACCCTGAGAAACCCCCCAGGAACAAGTCCCTTCTAACAAAACTTGCTGTATCCTTAGCAGGAAGTGTCAGTACCTTAATTTAGGTGGTGTAATTTAGGAATTAACCTTGTGGTAATTTTAGACACTACTTAAGTTTAATTTCCTCCTTGTTTTAGGGAAGAGAAACTATTGGGAAAAATACCTGGTTTTCTGCAGTCACAACGTGTGCACGTGCGCTGACTAGTATCATCAAACGCAACCTAATTAACTCTAGTTATAAATGGCAGGTGTGATAATCCTAGGAGAGCACAGCTTCCTGTACACGTCCTAGCCATAGCCTACAACACAGATTGCAAAAAATAGTTATCAGTAATAAATAATAAATCATGGGTCTATATGGTAAATTTTCAGCTGATTCAGCAACAGCTGCAAAATAGTCTATAATTTGCAGGAAGATAATTAGCTTGGACTTTTTGATTTCAAACCTATTACCGGTCAGCTTCCAAGGCTAAATTTAGGATATAATTAACTAGAGAGATTTGGCAGAACTTTCTTATCAAGCCTGACCCACAGCTTTGAATGTGTTACCTAGAATATCAAATGTTCTTAGAGCTGCTGGTAAAAACAGTGAAGTTTTAATTGCAAAACTCCCTAGTGTGAAAGCAGTACAAGCCGACTGATATCTTGAGAAGCACGTTTCCATACACACAATTCAAAGGCTTGTAAAGCTAATTAGATGACATATAATTAGTAACATCATTAGTACTGTATTATTAAGCTGTTGATTAATTGTTCCTTATAATGTTATAACAGAAGAATATAATGTTAGTATTTGAAAATGCCTTGCATTGCTATCTCACCTGCAGCATCTCCTCGTCTCCAACTACAAGCTTCGAATAATCACAAGCTTTGAATGGATATGGTCCACAATTTGTCCATGTGTATTTAGAAGTTTCTTATTTATTTGCTTTGGGGGCTGGTTAGTGGCTGGTATATACGGTAAGAGCCCAATGGTTCTCCGACATCAACTGTCGAGAGGGTTTGGACTACAGTTTAAGGAGGTTAGAGAGAAATGAAGATAAAGAAACAATATGGCCTGTGATCTGGAGTCATCTCACCTTCTGCTGTTATCCAAGTCAGAAAAGTTAATATTCAGACTGCCTAATAAAAGACCCTGCCTGACTAGGGATTATTTAGCAACACAATCCCTGTCTCCTGTGTGTTTACGGTATGTTTTACTTGCTGCTGAAGATACAATATCCCACAAAATAATAATAATAATAATAATAATAATAATAATACATTAATACATAATAATGAAATGACAAATTACATCCCAACTGTTTCAGCTATTGTTATCTCTGTTTTTCTCTGCAGGCCATTAGTATACAAAGGGGTTCCACTATGCCTGCTTGCCTTGCTATGACTAGACTGCTACTACCGGATGTGAAGTTGCTTTGGGACAATTTTTGTCTGCAGGCCAATGCCAGAGGAGTGTTGGAGTAAGACCGAGCCCCCTCCAGTCAGTTGATGAAGTGTTAAAGGCAACTGGCAGATGGGCTCTTCATGGGCTTGCCCTATTCTGACAGCTGCTATGAGGTCAAGGGTCAAACATCACCAGCTGCTGGGCTTGAGTGGCTCCCCGAGTTTCCTGTGCAATCTGATATGTTACATATCCCTGTTTGTGAGGAAGAGAGAATAAAAGAGAGATGGAGAGATACAGTTAGAAGAACAGTTTCTCTGATCTTCAGTTGCACTGTTCATCAATCATTGAATCTTTGAGAGACATCTTCTTTGAAGGCACAATGAGGAGGCAGAGGCAGTCTGTTGTGGTTTCCCAGTTAAAACAAGACTTACGCCTAGTTTTGTGTGCATATGGATATCCTACAGGATGGGTAACTAAGCAGGTGTCCTGCTTTCACAAGACTTATGAGTGAAAACATTTTGATGTGGCACAACACGCCTTAGACAAAGTTGGTTTCTTTTGCCAATATTAATTAATTTTTGTAACCGTCTTTTCTTTTGCAAGTGAACTGAATGTACATGGTTTTTAAATGTACTTCAGTTCAAATTTCATAATCTCATGTTAATATCAATTAAAAAGCACAAATCCACATTCTAAAGGACTAGCCGGTGTTCATATGATATTCAACCCAAATGCCCAATGGATCGTAATACTGCTGCCCTTAAATTTATAAACCAGATTTTTTGCAAACCTCCTTTCACTGTATGTAGTATGTATCTCTAGGTCTATAAACAACCCATAGGGGAAACCCCCCACTGGATTAAGACAGTAGTTACAGAACTGTGTTATTTAGATCTGTCAAAAGTCCATAGTAGAAATATAAAAACAACATAGGTTATTTCTATGATATTCTCTTGTGTGAAATTGTATCCATTATGTTTTAAGTGTTACCTCCATCTATGAATTTTCTTAGTGTGAAAAGTAACATTTAGTTAACACTCACCTAAAACTACACTCCATGATGCACACGGTGTGAAAGCTGTCCCCTTATGAAAACTACAATAGATGGAGGAGACAAACCAGCAATAAGATATGTGACAAAGTTTTTGGATTATAATAGTTTTTTGGAAATAGAAAATACTGAGCCTGATTTCCAGGCTGAGAGCAAAGCGTTCACTCCCTCAATCCCAGACACCTCCAGCAGAGGAGACAGCACCCAGCTGCACACCCAGTAAATAAATAGGCTGGCTAATCTCTTCTCACTCACAGTTCAGGATTATCACTGGATCCATCCAGGGCACAGTACTGTATATATTTCAGACTAGTGTAACAGTTCACCAATGCAATTAATAAGATTTAATAAAATAATTCCAGACACCTACAATAACTATTAAACAGTAAATGGTGTATTACAGCCAAGTGTGTATATATTTATACATACACACACACACACACTGAACACTACTGGCAGTTTATGTAATTGGCTGTTACCTTAGCATGTCTGTCAGTTGATCATTTTATTATAACCATTGCAGTCATTTTAAACTTTCATTTCCTAACTTAAGAAACTGAGTTCATTCTGCTTTTATTGACCTGGAGCCTTGCCTGCCATGTCAACTGGAGTCTAAATGTGATCATCTTTGCTCTGAGAATCTATTGGAACAGTCTGTTGTTTGATTACAATTACAGGATCAGTGCCCACAGAGGTCAGAAGCATTCAAATTGCTATGTTTTAGTATTAACTGTTAAAACATTTAATACAGCCTTGTTAATGTAACAAGGAACACAAAACTACTAGCATGTGTTTCTGGTGTTGATATTTGTAGGCCACAAGAGCCGTCTTGTATCCCCTGTGCACTAAACGTTATTATGTAAAGTAAGTAACATTACAGTTTTTTAAAAAATATCAGTCTGGAGACTAAAGCAGAGTTTCACATTTGAGTTTGCGAGTTTAGTTGCCTAGAAAATTGCTCAGTTCTCAGCAACAATGCAATTCACTACACTAGCAATAGCAAATTTGAGACTCAAAGGAAGTAGGCAAGTGGTTAAACCCACATGGAAATTAGTTTTAAAACAAAAGCATTGCAACAACTCATGACTACATATCAGGTGTAAATTAATAATAAGAATATTGAGATCATGATGCTTTTTTGTAAAAACTGGCTTTTAAAAATCAAGATATTAGAGATGCCAACACGTTCATATATATATATATATATATATATATATATATATATATATATATATATATATATATATATATTATTTCAAACTAAAAGACTCACTGTTTTTTTTCATGGTTTTTAAATAGGCTCTGCAGGCCTAGCAAATCCAATATTATTTTTAGCTATCCAATCATGTAAAGTTGGTGTTAAGGATCAGTTCTAAAGCTGGAAGATGATGTAGGAATCTGGAATTTGAATGAAGGTGACAGTCTCAATATATTAATGTTTTTCAGATTTTTTTCTGAGCTCAGACAGTGCACTGAGAGCCACTGCTAAAATTATGAGTCTGGGTTTTTCCGTCTGGAGTCAGTGTCATTGAAAATATAGTATAGGAATCCATGTTAGTGCCAACACTGAGTTGCACTACTGGACTCCTAAGGTTACAGAATACTGGCAGCTGATATTGAAGTGTTACAGTAAATAAGTGTGCTAATGGATCATCAGGATACACTAAATACTGTTACAATTTTAAAACAAGTTTGAATGGGATTAATCCCACAGCTTGTCTAGCAGGGGTTCAGAGGCCCTTACAGTCAAGCACTCACATATCCGACCCTATAAAATTTTGACTTCAGTGACGGTTAAACGAGTGTGACACATATCTGATTATTTCTGTGTATGTAGGTGTCCCTTTGAGATGTTAGCGTATTATCTGTGCCACACAACTATTTAAAAACCAAAAATACACAGGTCATTAGATCAGTCACAACCATTTTAAATACTGTACAGCGATATATGTTTGTAAACTAGCAATGGATCACATAGAAATTCAACACGATTGTTTAAATCTGATAAGAGTGTCAGTCTATCAGATACAATGAAGTGGAAGTAGAGCAACACTTCTGCCCAGCAGTGAACCTGACAATAATGGAAGATTAAAGGGACACTCCAATGTTAATGCTATTGTGATTATAACCTGTAGTATAAAACCCAGAAATGGTTAATAAAATTGAGGATTTCAGATTATAGTAGCATTCCTTTTTTGGTAAGTTTCACAGGATAATTCCTGCTCAAAATTGGATTGTTTAGCTTTAAACTCTTAGCATTCCTCTTCTTAAAAGTTAATGTTAACATGGATTCAGTACTGAAGCAAATAGATCGACAGGTGCACGCAGCCTCTGTTTGAGTAATGGGATAAAGTCTATAGAAAAACAGTGTCAGGGGCCTGAGTAGAAGCCTACTTCTTTGCATATTCCAGTCGGACAGACAAGCAGCAGCTCCCTTTTGTCTCATCAGGACCTGTCACCTCTTTTTTCAGCGCTGACCTTGTGGACCCCCCCACTCCATCCCCCCTCCCCCCTCTTTTATTGTGCGTCAGGTTTAAGTAGCGGTGGTGGTCTCGGGGTCAGGTGCCCTTGCGTCTCTGCAGCAGATGGGCTTGAGCCCCCAGGCTCCCTTTCTTCAGAGCGTGAAACTTCCAGGCCTCTGCAATCCGCTCCACCTGCCAGACAAACAGGAGAGACACTGCATGTTGGCTAATCTGTTAAACTCTTTCTCTCACTGAAATAAATGAGCTTGGGGTGCTCCCTAACCCAGACATGAGGGGATATTTTCATCCTCCTTTCTCTGTTTGGAAGACAATGACGAATGCTAATCCTAACTGAAGTGTGCCTTCCAACAGCACTGCTTTTGCATATTCCTTTTTCCCTTTGTTTGCCTTAATATGCACTTTATTGTACACACCAGAAAAGAGAGAGCCTTTATTGTATTGCTGTTTTACACATTGACAATCCCCTTGGAGGTTTTTGTATAATATTTTGTATAAGGTTTCTATGATATATATATATATATATATATATATATATATATATATATATATATATATATATATATATATATATATATATATATACAGTACTGTGCAAAAGTTTTAGGCAGGTGTGAAAAAATGCTGTAAAGTAAGAATGCTTTCAAAAATGGACATGTTAATAGATTATATTTATCAATTAACAAAATGCAAAGTGAGTGAACAGAGGAAAAATCTAAATCAAATCCATATTTGGTGTGACCACCCTTTGCCTTCAAAACAGCATCAATTCTTCTAGGTACACTTGCCTAGAAGAATTGATGCTGTTTTGAAGGCAAAGGGTGGTCACCCTTTGCTCTTATCTGTAATGTGATACTTTGTACTGGATAAGGGTGTCTGCTAATAAATAATAATTATATATATATATATATATATATATATATATATATATATATATATATATATATATATATATATATTCTTGATGTATTTTTAATCTATTTCTTTTAGACATGGCATTTAGCTGAAGGAAACAAACATGCAGTACAGCTCAAAAGAAAATCACATCACTAAAAGTGATTATTGAAACTGTCTTTCAATGCAATTTCATATCACTAGCAAACAGCTATGATTAATGGATCATGGTACTAACACTCAACTAAGCATGGTTGTTCCTAAGCCCTTAACCAACCACTTTTGGCACAGTTGTCAGTGCAAAACCATGTAAGAAAAATAAAACAGCATCTGTACTAGTGTAAGGGTGTAACTGAAACAGATCATTCCTGATGCAGGGGGATACACTGGAAGTACTGGAAAAGGATGACAGAGGAGGTAGTGCAATCACCCCTGCCCAGATTACCCAGTATACTCAATTCAAGCTGTACATTTTTTATAGCAAGCCACCTAGCAGATAAAAAAAGAAACACTTGCAACATAAGAATGTGTTTCAACACTACCAAAGATTATTCCATTAAGACTTTAGACCAAGCCTTTTGCAAACTGAAAAGGCAACAATGAACACTTTAGCATGTTATCTCCTCTCATCCCAGCAGAGCGCGGGGGGAGCAGCTCCGTGATAATAAGCCAGGCCTCTGCGAGGTACAGCCAGACAATGGAACCTTCTAGGTTTAGCAGTCTGCAGAGGCACAAGACTAGACTGTCACATGACATCCCTTATATCTCTGTCACAGCATCTGCATCCCATTTACACAAGGGCACTGCTGCGATTTTGAGCATTGATATTCTCCACTACATTAATCCTGCTACCTCCTGCTGGGGAGACAGAATAACTGGCCTTTGTAGAGGGCATTCAGCCATCCATTCAAAATTTAGGTCTGCCAGTTGTACAATTATAATCTGTCTCTGGCTTTTTACATCTCAATTGCACAAAATTATATCATGGATTTTAATTTGTATTTTATGCCTATAATTCAATAGAAGCTTAGTGAAATATTAGCAAGCATATAAATTGTTTCTTATTGTTGTAAAGTACATTTTCTGCTGGTGGTAATTGACATGGTAACATCTTGGTCAGAAGGTAGCTGAAGTGATAGCTAGGCCAACTATACAATAATGGTAACCCTGTCATAAGAAGTCATACGTTTGAGGGTGGGATAATAAAAAAGACTTACAGGAATGAGGTTATCTTTGTGGTTCACATTCTCTAGTCTGGCAAGTTCCTCTGGGGATAGCAGGAAAAGTCACAGCTCCCTCACAATGTCTTTGGCTACATCAGGAACTGGACGCTCCAAAACCACCTTTTAAAATTTAAAGTGGCACAATGGTTAGTGAGGAAAGAGTGTCTGCCATAACACTCTGCAATTTCAAAGGACAGTGAGATTTCAGCTGTTTTCAATCAGCTTTGGTTGTTCGGTTAACAACTCAGGACCAGATGACAAAGTCCTAGACTGATTCTGAAAAAGCTGATGATAGCTTATCACTTATGTGAATCATTAGCAATAAAATAAAATAGTTTTAAACTCATGAATGACACTATTCAAAACCCTAACAATCATTTTAAAGATAACAGGGCAAACAACTTCTGACTTTCATCACAGAGCATGTTTGCCAAAGCTCAGGGTGTGTCTATTGTAGGAGCAATTCAATAGTTGATAATTTAATATTTATTTGGGGTGATTAGTTCTCTTGCTAACAATATTTAACTGACGTGTTACAAAGATCGAGGATTTACTATGAACACACATACACTAGCAGACACAAGGAATGTTCAATCAATAGTAGTATTTTATTAAGCACACAAATAATAAACAGAAATCAGAAAAGTCAGAAAGTAAATGTCTTAGTCTCTAAGCACAAAACACAATTCAAACACTGCCACTGCCTAGCAGACAATTGAAATATGACACCACCTGTCTCCTCACACACAAATTGCAGCTCAAACAAGCTGTGACGTAGCTAGTCGCTTGCTCACACACACACAACATACAAGCACAGAGTAAATCTGAGATATTATCTTAGAATATTATTATTATTTATTAGCAGACACCCTTATCCAGGGTGACTTGCAATTGTTACAAGATATCACATTATTTTTTTTACATACAATTACCCGTTTATATAGTTGGGTTTTTACTGGAGCAATCTAAGTAAAGTACCTTGCTCAAGGGTACAGCAGCAGTGTCCCCCACCAGGGATTGAACCCACGACCTTCCGGTCAAGAGTCCAGGGCCCTAACCACTACTCCACACTGCTGCCCATATTTCAGTTAAGGGTTTGATTAAGTTGTTGAGAACTCAATTGGAATGAAAACCAGCAGACCCAGGTGTTCCCCAGGACCAGGACTGGAAAAGAGAATAAGAAATAGTGGCAGGATGTCCCGCCCCTTTGTGTATATATTTGATTATCATTATTGTTATTGTTATGATTTATGTATATATGACTGCAAAATGCCAGAGTCGATTGCAGTGTACCAGTGACTTAGTCCACATCAAGTGGACTAAAATGTGGTCTAGTCTTTGGTGTTAGTGCTCTGTAGAGTGTCTACCACTTCAGCAATTCATTCTTTATTTACTGACGTTGGCCCATTCATGGACAGCAGCCAGCAGCTCCAGCTCATCTATCAGCAGCAAGCAGCTCTGTAGGATGGACACCAAGGCCAGGTCAGAGAGCTCATGGAACCCCTGGGTCTTTGCAATCTCCTGTAAGTTCCATGTGTGTGGAAAAATTCAGTAAAATAATAATAAAAAAATAGTATTGCAAGTTGATTGCTTAAATGGCAAGCATAAAACTGAAGTTTCATTTGTGAAGATATCAAACTCCTCCAAGAACTATTAATGGTACCTACTGCAACCAGAGATCAAAATCAAAAGTGGTGCACCAACGCACAAGGCCTCTGCAATATTTCTCCAGCTGTCAGACGTCAGACCAACACAATCATTTTTTTTTAATAGTTTGAGTCGAAGGACCACTGCCTTTCCATTAATAATAGTCATACATCCACCACAGTGCAAATCAATAATACTGATTAAAAAAGTGAGCTCATTCATTTAAATGCAGATCCCAGACTATCTTGTCTGCTACTTCCTTAAAGTGCACATTTCCACACATAAAGGTGATAAAAGGTCATACTTTCATTCTCTGAGAGCAGATGTTATGTCTGGTTTAGCTTTAAAATTCTTCCCACAAACATAAAATGATTGTTACCTGCTGCTACACTTGAAAAGGTGCTAAAAAATGTGCCACATATGTCTGAAAAATGTGCCCTTACAAATTGCATAGCAAAATATATGCCCATCAAGTGTTAACAAGTAGTTTATCATGACATTCGAAGAATGCAAGATGAAAGAATCATAGAACACAGTTGAGCATCAAAATTATCTGCCAATATATGAAAGCACTCTGACCCCAAAAAGTCACATAACCATAAACTTATTTTGTTATTGGTTAACACTGCTGCAAAATGGTTCATGAGTATTGTATGATTCTGTATGTTATCTGATAATTCTACAGAGTGGCTGGCACCAGAACTAGGAAGAGAATATAAATCAGAAGACTTTGTTTCATCACTGGTATAGTGGATTCTGCATTTAAATTACTGTATAAAAAGAAAAGAATCAATAGCATGTTAACACCACATGACTCATAGGAACTAATGACACTATTTTCCTTCTTCCTGCTAAAAGTCCCACTTTGTGATACAGCACAGGCAGCTTTTAGCTCCAGTTTGCAGTAATTGCTTTGAAGGTGTGTTGATTAAGGAATAAATATGCATGAAATGAAATGACTCATACAGTACAAGACAGGATGCGAAAACAGTGCCTTAACATGGTTTACACAGCAACTGGAGCCTGTAACTGACGCTAATCTCCTTTAAGGTGTGGGTAGTGCACCTTTTTTTTTGTCACAGCCTGTTGAAGTTTTTTTTGAGACAGTGCCCTAAATGGTTATTTCTTTGAGCCTGTAAACTTTTAGGTAAACATATCCATATTTTAAAAATGACTAAAATAGACAATAGGTGTTTTGGTAATCATTCCTGTTGTTGAAACAAACAAACACATTGAAATACTAAAGAGAAAAAAGTCGATTGCAGCTTTTCTTGGGGTAAGGGTGAACCAACTCTATTTTATTGGGGATTAATAAAGCAATAATATCGGATGCAGTAATCATTACCTCCTGTATTATTGACTGAGGCGACAGTTACATGTAACCAGTTGATGGCAAGGGCATTTAACGAAAGACAGGGTCAGTTTGAGGCTTACTATCCTTAAGAAGTTGTTTTACATAATATTTGTGTCTGCTTCAAGTTACAGAACATTATCAAGAAACAAAGGATGGAACTTCCTTTGACCCAGTCAGAACAGATATCACTACACATGTGTGGCAGGATGGCTTGCAGTGGTGAGGTGTGGTGACGTCACGGACCAGGAAGTACAGAAACCAAAACAATGGATGGGCGGGTGAAACTGAATGCTACGGCACTCAGCTGGATTTATTAACCAAATAAACAAAACAAAAGATTTAAACAAACGACAAAACACAAAACAAAAAGGCGCGATGGCCAAACAAATAGAAACAAGTATATTTTAAAATATAGAAATTGTTTCTTTATATTCTCCTCGCTCTCTCTCCGTTCTCCCGTACTCTCTATACTCAACAACCAACCCTGCAGCACGGACAGCTGCAGGTTCTTATACTCTGGCCGAGGGGTTAACTAGCTCTTAATTATCTAAGTAACCCTCGGCCACAGTTTGCACGCGTTTGGTAAGGATGCGTGACTGTCAGCTAGTTAAATACTCAGTAGCTGATCAGCCACTCATCCTCACGAGGTTTTAAATTATAAAAACAATAACAAAAGACGCAAACAAATACAAATAATAATAAATAGGGGCGGGACACTCCGCCACAACATGATAAACCACATAAACCAGCTTGCTAAAAATGTGATTTAACCGATAACTATCTCCTGCTCCACCCCAATCACTAAGCAAGTGCAGTACCTACCCGTGTATAGTTTTCAATAAACCCCAGGCATTTCTCCTTCATATCAATCTGACCATACATCACTGCAGCCTGAAAATGACAGTGGCCTTTACATTTCTTAACAAAACTGCCTTACACATCTACAAGTATGTGCACATTCACAAATAATTTAAGCAGAGGCTGACAGCTACAACCTTTTGAACTGCTAAAAGCTGGTGCTGGTGGAAGAGAAGAGGGCCATTGCATTTTAAACCCAGATACTGATCTATGCATATCACAATGAAAGGGTTGATGCAGTTTCTGGGCATGTAGATTAATAGTTGCACAATGTAGTTATTTATATATTTTAGTTTTTGTTTTGTTCTATGGTTTTGTGGCTTTGCGTTAACACTGTGAGCTGACCACTGGTTCTTAATTTAACTGTGCATCTTCTTTTAACTGTATGATTCTTACAAAAACAGGAAACATGACTTGGGGTTAAGGCACAAACAATGTACCCTCAATAAGGCACATCATTAGCTAGACATGGTTCTGACGCAAGAAAATCTGAATTCTAAAAATAGTGACCCCCCCCCGCAACACACAGTGACGTCTAAGAGCCCAAAGAAGAGAACAGATAGATACTGTAGACAGATAAATGATCAACAGTAATGAAAAAATATATATTTCTAATCTATAAATCAGTTTTACAGACTTGTGACAGAGAGCGAATGAATCCGAATCAACAATCTCCCTCTCGACCTGTGAGGGCACTGTACAACAGGAACTGCGTGCCTTGTACTGAATGGTTGGGCAGTTCATTCCAGGGGCAGTTGGAAGCAGGACATTCAGGAAGGGGGCGGTGTCACGGTACCAGGAGTCATTGCTCTAGTATAGTGAGCGAAGTTTCAGTCATAAATTGGAGGAGACGTGATTGAACCAGCTATCGGAGGGGGCAGAGCTGAGGGTACTTTAGGGGGCGTGATGCTGTAATCGGTTAATTTGTTGTGGTTAATGGGAGGAAACAAGGACGGAGAAACAGTGAGTGAAGTGTTTTTTGTTATCAATGACAGTGTACGTTTGTCTTTGCCAGCCGGCTACTGTACATATCCGGGAGCTGCCGTTTCAAGCCAGTCGTAAACCTCGACTTGCACTGCACCTGTACTGAATCAAGCACCACACCTGCACCTAGAGCACGCACTGTCCAGAGACGTGTCTGTATCTGTGTTGTGTGTGTGTTTTTGTATTACTATTTCGGGACTACAACCCCTTGGTTTATATGCTGGCAATACCCATAGTTGGGTAGAGCCAGCATTTATTATTTACACGGTCAAGGAGACAGGAAAAAGAAAATAAAAAGAACCTCAACCATAAACTCTGTGTTTGTCATTGTCTGGAGCACCTGCATCACCCTTTCACTTACGCACTGCAACCCACACGTTCACATGACTGTATGGCATTTATCTTCAAAATCTGGTGTGCTACTACATTACTTCCCAATTACGTTCTTTTGTCAAGCTTTCATTATGAGATTTCCCCTTTTTATTCCCAAGTCATATTTGTTTTCCCCATATCCCCTCGTGTATTACTTCCTCTCCGAGTTGCACCATATTTACTTATGTGTATTATTCTTTTAAGCAAGGCAGAGACTAAAATATACTTCATACCTTTTCCCTCCAATGGTAATGGCTGTTGTGTGTATTGAAAGAGCACAAGCCTGTGGTTGTAAGCATTGTTAACATCGAATTTAAACAAAAAAACTTTTAATATATGCGTTACAAAAGGTGAGTGGGAGCTGGGCAATTTAAACAGTACTGCAAAACCCTGGAGCACCTCATCTTGCACGCAAAATAAAACAAATTATTGTTTTCCTGCCCGCCTCAACACTGACGGTGAGCAGTCCTCATTAACCAATGGTACAGTCCCCTTTCCAATTCCATTACTGTAATATTCTAATCTGCACTTAAAAGGTCACACTGATAAATGTACCTATTATAGTCAAAGCAGGAGGCACCTCCCACTAAAGTAAACATCGACACAGTGTAATAAAAACACTATGGTGCAGTGAGCAGTGGGTACATAGGAAATAACAGATGCTGTAGTTTCCTCAGTTGTGCTCTGGATGGCAGAAGTCTGGCAGTCATTCAATGCAGATTACACATGAAGTTACTATATGTGCAAATATGGAAGTTATTTGTTGTATTAAATTGAAGTGCTTGTAGGTGTTATGTGAACCTCATAACTTGACTAATTATCTTTACTGTTTTGGGTTTTTTTGTGACGAAGGAGAAATCTCTATAATCTAAGTACATTCTGTCAAATTACTATCTTTCAAAATCTGTTATGTACTGTAGCACTGGTTGACTATGTAGTTATCAAGGAAAGCTAGAAATCATAGCAGTGATCAAACGGTGGACGCATAGATGGAAGAGAATGCAGGCAAAACAAAGCAGAATTCAAGGTCTACTAACTTACTGTATTAATCAGCTGGGGGACATTAAACATAGCAAGACATTACTTTTGAAAAAAATTCTGAATATCAGTTTGTCAGGGAACAGTGTATTTAAACAACAAGGATCAAGGATCCTAAACAACTGAACAACACAAATCACAGTCTATTAGTGGGGGCCAACACTGGATTCCCCAAAACTATGACCTGTGCCATGAAATGTATTTATATAACTTTTGAGAACTGGGGTGTGATGTCAAACCAGTATATTCATTGGCCCTCATTCTACAATTAGATTTGTCATGGTGTCACAGCTAATTCAATTATTTTGTTATTTTTTACTTTAAATTAATTGTATCATGTATTTATAGCACTTTATTCCTGATTATCCACTTTTAAATAGTAATTATGCATCCCTGCAAGTACATTTCATGCCTCAAACATGAAAAAAAGTAATTATCTAAATGAATACCCTTTATCTAATCTAAATCCACTGAAGCTTTGTTGTGTGCTGATTCGATCAAGATGCAAATGTATCTTTTCTTTCCCTTTATGAAAGAACAGAATATTTATTTTTTGGATTATACCAAGTAGGCAATTTAATGTTGTAGGTTCTGTAGTTTCACCTCAGAATTTATGATTGGGTGCGTTTAAAGTTTTTTTTTTTTTTTTTTTTTAATAAAATAAAATAAAATAAAAAATAAATAAATAAAAAATAAAAAGAAGAATTAAGTACATGGTTAAATGTTTTAACCACAACATTGAGCTTTTAGTTATACCATAGTACTAGGAGGTGTTAGAATTAATTTTATTTGTGCAAAAGCTTCTAAGTGGAGAGAAAAGTGAATGACAAAATGCTGCCACTGCTTATCTTCCCTTCCGCAGTTTCATTATTGCTCAACAAAGCACTGGCACTGACTGTCAGGTGACCTGCCACACAACAGCAATGCTGAGCAGCTACTTTACTGTCAGCTCACTCCAGGGTAGTTAAACAACAGACTTTCACCCACTCTGGGAATTGCAGTCCAGGACTACATATGTACAAGTGCTTTTTATCCACCTCCGCCCTCCCACATGATGACAGGTTCTGCATTATAGAATCTGTTATATTTTTGCTTTATGGATTGCTGCAGTCTGGGCTGCTGCTTCTGTGTCGTCCTTTGGAAAACTAAATGTGTGACCTACTGTATTACTAATTACATAAAGTGAGTGATAAAGCAGGCTTTCCATCCTCCCTACTGCCTGGCTGCTGCATCAATATACACCCATCTACACAGGGCTTACAGAAAGGTCTCGTGTATATATATATATATATATATATATTCTTTCCTTCTTAGAAAACTCCTCCAAATGGGTGTTAAGAAGAGCCTTTTCTAAGACAGGGGACATTGTAAGTCTTCGAGGGACTGTCCCACTAATATTTGCTGCTAGTGTACTCTCTCCAGCCATCTAAGGAAACTCAGCCACCCCGGCAAAGCTCCACAGCACAAAACAAACATTGTGCCTTTATTATGAAACAGACTTTCGTCCAGACGACAGCATTAACTTTAGAAGACAGCACTGCAGTCCCAAAAGCGCTTTCAGTACCAGGGGAGGTTGTTTGAACTGTTTTAACTGTTAGCGATACTGAAAGTAAACTACAGAGAAGCCAAGTCTATTTGTTTTGGGTATTTTTGATGACTCACGGCTAAGACAGGTCAAAAAGGTAGGAGTTGTTTGACTTTGCAATTTAAAAAAAAGATAAATTAATCTACATACCGGTACACATATAAGATGCTGTACTGTATACCTAAATCAATACATCTGAGAATTCAGTGTGGCATCCCACATATGTGTCAGGGTTCCCGTTTACTGCATTGGTGTTGAGTGGGTGGAGGGAGAGGACAGAAAAGCAGGGTGCAGACAGTGCATGAATACAGCTGTTTACATACTTTTATAACAAACAAATACAAACACAAACTATGTTTTAACCAGTATTTTCTTAAAATACTAATACATTGTCCACATTCTTCACCCCTTTTTTTGGTTTTATGGTGGGAGACTTTGTTATTGCAACCATAAAGACTTCAGCTACAGAAACTGAAGAAAAAAGTTAAGAAAATGTCTAAGAGTAGAGAATACTGTTGTTTTTATTCTCAATAAAAGGAAACTGTTTTCCTCCTAAAGACTCACCTTCTCACAATGAGTCTTACCTTTCATGATTTTTATTTTGCCTAGAACCTTGCTAACTGTAAAACTCCCTGTCAAATTCCCCAGTGACTGCTAATATGTGAACACAAAGATGAATGGTTAAAAATGCACTTTGTTTTTCAGCTTTGGTTATATAAATGCGTAGAAACAGCTACTGTATATTGATTTAATGGAAGATTCAGAGGAAGCCCATAAAATGTAAATGTTGTAAAACAGTCAAACATATATAAATAACTCATACAGCAGAAACCTAAAGAGTTACATGATCTCAATATATTATCTATATTAAATAGTCAAATGAGATACTGTATAAAAAGCTTTGTAGAATACCCGCAATCACAGAATGCAGGTGTGTACCAAGTTTGAAGCCCATATTTCAAAGTGTTAGTTCCACAACATGGCAGTCATATCAAATCATATGTGAAGGTTAAGTGTTCCATTAGAGTCATGGGTAACACTTTGTATTAAGGTGCTGCTTATTAATGTTTTATAAATATATAATAGATGCTTAATATATATGTTATAGAGTGTTAATAAAGCATTATAGATTGTTTATAACCATGCAGTAGCCATAGACATAATTACATTTAAACATCCCAAAGTACAATAGGTGGCTGAAAACTGACCCCTTTATAAAACTGTAATTCTGTCTATGGCTATTGCATGGTTAAAAAACTGATGCTTTATTAACACTCTATAACATAGTTATTAAACATATATTATAGATTTTTAAAACATTAATAAGCAACACCTTAATATAAAGTGTTACCAAGTCCGGTAACATTGTAAAAGGTTTAGGATATATTAACAATTTCCTAATTCCTTGGGAGGCCTTGCCCACAGAAAAAAAATATAACCACTTTTACATTTCTTTTTCAAGTTAATTCACACTGCCTTATAAGTACTGCTTCCTATCTGCAAGGCTGATCTAGCTGTGCTAAATAGGGCACTGCAGCAATGCTCACACACTCCGTCTCCCTCTGGTCCTGGTATGCTTGTTTTATATCATCCATCTTCCAACCTTGCTCTATAGTAAAACACTCATAGCAGCATCTAGTTACAATTTATATTGCTTCTAAACGTTATTTCTCTATAGATTAAAATAAACAAATGCATGAGGACTGCATGAGGCAGTCCTGAGATATGATGAAACCGACAGTAAATATAATTAGGGCTTCTGATTTTCGGTTTTAACTAGGCTTGCTACTATTAGATTTTTATTTTTTTGCCAAATAGATGATTAATATCGACGTTTATTTTAGAAAGAATTTACCGTTTTTTTCTTTATTTTTCAATCCAAGCAGAGAATGGATGAAATGGACCTTTATGCTTAAAAAAAAACCCAGACTTTATGCCATTGAGAAACGTGGAGCGTCTCAAACTTCCTGATGTTGTGGAGCATTATGTCGTGCTTACTGTTGCCGGAATGCGTGATGCTGTGAGTAAGTGAGTGGTGTGTGAACGACAGAGACGCCATCTTAAGTATTATACAGTGCACAGCACAATAAACAAGCTCTGTGGTTAATCTACAACATCACTATCGTACGATACAACAGCGTAATTGAGGTTGTATCTTTGTAAATGCATATTTATTTGACGTTTTATTTTTTCCTCAAATTGAGGGTGGTAAATTTGGGCTGTGTCTTAAATTCGAAGGAATATGGTATTTAAAAAAAAAAACAGAACAGCTCTATGCAATGAATCTGCTAAAACCACACCAGTTTAAAAGCAAAAAGGAAGAAGTACTTGTCATCGACTAAACATAAACAGTGACAACCTCAATCTTTATAACTACTACTGTGTTTGTTTCCACTTTTACAAAAATAATTCTGTTTATCTCTAAATAATATGGTGGTGTTAGAGGAAATTCACAGTTTCTATTATATAAAGAGGAAAAACTTTCTTCCTCCTACTCTGCTCTCCCTGAATTAGTTATCTTTTTCTGCAGACTATTGTAACAATAGTATTTTGGGTGTTATCAGTTTGCTTGGGTATTTTGGGTGTTATCAGTTAGGACAGAACATACTGTAAAAACTTCCCCTGGTTAGGGACCCACACCTTCACACGTAATGCACCCAGAATATGTAGTCTTTTAAGTGGCACAGAATTAGTGCTGTTCGCTACTGATTACTTCTATGAAGTGTCACTTTATCAACCTATGATTTTACACTTGATACCAGTTATTATGGTGAAACAGTACTACTTAAATCAGGTAAACTCATCTTTTGGTCTTAGGCTATAAAAATAACAGCATTATTTTGTAATTTGTGTTTATTTTATCTTTTTTTTTTTTTTTTGGCCCATTATTTTGAGCAATTTTACACAGTTCCATACAAAATTTACATGTGAGATGTACTTAATATACAGAATATAGGCCTACAGTACAGAACTCTTAAACATGCTTAATCACATGTTTTTTTTTTTATTCAAACACCAAACACTGTCCTAATAGACAAAAGTGATTTGTACATATTCACAGAGAGATGTACTGTATGGGACTGTTTTGCACTGGGGATTTTGTTGTGTGGATAGTGCTTTGTCTAAAGTGGTCTGCTTTTTAATTTTTTTCAAAAGAACACTGAACCTTAAAGTTTAACAAAATGCAAGATGAACTGGAACAAAAAAAAACATTACTGTACATCATTTACATCCAGAAATAATGACATTATTGGGAAAAAAAAGTTTCACAACAATACTGTATTTTGAGTTTTGCACCAATCCGCTTTTAATCTTTTTTCTTAATAAAGCATATTTATTAGAAAATAGCTAAATCTAAATGTTTTATAACAATAGAGCGAGGAACACACAATCGATATTGCCTTCACAGCAGTGGTAGGGGTCTTGAAAAATCTGTTCTGTTCTTACTAAATCAAATCTCTCAGTTAACTTAGAACCGAGATAATAGCTGTGGTTATAGTAACCTTTTTGATGTTCAAATTAATTTCTATGACAGTGAGCCAATTTCCCCAAGATAATTTTAAAAGTATTCCACTCTACACACAAACCTACCCACTGGAAACTTCTCATACAGTTTTCGCTGACTGATACTAACTTTCCAAGTGTAGGAATAAGTGCAACTGAAAAACAAGCTTCAAGTTCAAACAAGAGAATCAAGGGCCTTGTTTCTCTGTAAATGTTAATGATCAACTCAACGAGAAAAACCCCACACAGAGAAACTCTTTTATGGTTAGCAGTAGTTTCTTCCTCTTTTTGATGTGTGATTTTAAAAGATCCAGGTTCCTTTTTTTACTGGAAAGAACACTTGAGTTATTTTATAAATAATTTGGCGACTAAAATAATCCCCTTATATTATAGTAATGAGAAAGAAACTGCCTGTTTTAGTGTGTTTTTTCTTTTTTTTGGTCAATGTTTGGTCATGAGTCTTTCACGTGAATATTAAGCTTTTCCATTACTATATTTCTGATCAGAAGAATAGGGGCTGTCAGAATTTACAGGACTAAAATTCACAAAACCAAATAGTGGTCAACATAATGAGCACTCACTATAGCCAATCACAAAAAGTGGTTTTGTATTGTTTGGCTAATATAGTCCTCATTTGTCTAGTGCAGTTCATTTTTGACACAGACATACAACTGATGGCATAGTTTAATATATATTTACTCACAAGCTTGTGATTAATTATTGTTTAGTTTGTCCAATAAAAGGTATCACATCTCTCTTTGTCTATCATCTCTGGACTGATACTGCTACCATTTCCTCTATCAACAACTTATAGATTGAAATGCTGTTCAAAAGGTGTGTGTATGTCCACATCACAAAAGCACTAGCAAAATTAGTATTTACATTTGATATAATATCTCAAATACACAAGCTTATTTAGCACCCCACATCAAATCCACTTTAAACCTGTGTGGTCCGGAGACAGATGGTGTGAAGCAGGGGTCCAAAACTACTATTTCTGTTTCAACAGTTCAAAAGAAGATATCCAATAGCCTGTCAGTGCATCTGCAAAGGAATTACATTATTCTCTTTACAAAGGCCAGCTCACATTTTGCATTCTCAAGTCAAGACTGTACAGTATATTTTCTGCACACAAGAAACTTACCTTATATTTCTCAGTATTGGTTAATGAAGAATGAGTTGTTTTTTTTAATTGTAAATTATGATGAAAGGTTAAACCTTATTACTGTCTAAAAATGATTCCTTCTCTGTAGAAAGACTGAATATAATGCTGGAAGCTGTGTATGGACAGACATTGCACAGAACTGGAAAACGTCCATTTGAACAGGTGGATTAAATGCTCCTGTGATAGTTAATTATAGCTTAAATTCTCAAGAAAAGGTCATTTTGCAACCACATGCCTAAAGCTAAAAATCACTAGTGTTAGCTTAGAACGCCAATTGGATGTGTTCCAGTTGTAAAATAATTCTGTACCATAAGTACAGAAGCACGTTAGATACTGTGCCATTTAAATATACTAACTAAGCAATCCACGATGAGCTGTATCAATGCACTTTACTATTGGTGTTCAAGTAGAGGACAATATTGTGTTTCAATAAGCCACTGAATTGGTTTTGGTTTTAGGTTTGAATATTAGACTGTTTTGGGGTAATAAATTGTTTTTTAAATGGTATTTCTTGGCACGAGACAGGGAGCAGTTTTTAAACAGAAGACTAAAATGCTTTTGAATCAAATTCTGCCTGGGGGGGTGGGGTGGGGGTATATAGGAAGGATACATTAATAATTATTTAAAACTCTGAATAAGAAACTAAAAATCACACTTTGTAGTGTTAACCTTTCCACAACATAAATCACCTGCATAGCTTCACAGACTGTCTCCACTGTCACAGTGTCAGTGATAAATTCCACACAAAGCTAGAAAGGCATCAGGCAGAACCATTATTAAGAATGGAATTTAATATATTAAATAAAATAAGCAGATGAACCTCCACTAGTTAATGGTTTTACACAATGATATTTAATGACTTCATGGTCCATAGCCTCCAGTTCTCATTCCAGTCAAGCATTTCCGGATTGAGTTCTAGGCTGGTGAAAAGACAACAGTGACCTGTTTCCTCTCAGTATGTTGCAATTTAAATTGATCTGCTAAGTGGCGGCAATATATATTTTACGTAAAGTAAACTATCAGTTATATTTAATATAACACTTGTATTACTTGACCTAACATGTCAAAGTCATTATTTATTTAATTAATATTCCCTTTTTGCTTTGTTCTTGTATTTTTGTTTTCTAGACTTTATGAGGAGTTACTATTAAGTGTAGGGCATTGAAAAGCAAATAGGAAGGAAATCAAGTTCTACCATGAAGTTTATAAAGGGCTGAATATATATATATATATATATATATATATATATATATATATATGTATATATATATATATATATATATATATATATATATATATATATATATATATATATATATATATATATATATATAACAGTAGGGCAGCAAAAACAAAATAATAAGGGACTATTGAGCAAAAAACTGACCTCTGTACATTAAACCATTATTTTAGTGAGATTTCTGGCAGGTGACTGAAAAAACAAACTGTCATCTAAGTGTTAGGTGTTATTCAAATGTCATTAAATCATTGTAAAATTCTGAGAAAGAAAAAGCCTGTGTGAAAAACATGAACTGTAGGAGGCTGTCATCTTGGTGTAAGCCAACCTGTTTTTTTTTTCAGAGTGTCATTGCACCTCAGGCCTCAGCACTCCCACATGAGCTCACAGCAAGAATAAACTGAAACCCACCGCAGGTACGGTGCAGTATGTGTTGCTTATTTCTGTCCATGTGGGTCTTGGTTTAAGACCTGTTCTGGAGAACGACTCCTTTACGTGTTGTACCAGCTCACACACAACTCAAACTTTCACCAAATAGGGGTTAAAAACCTCAATTAAAATATTAACAAGGGTCTGAAGTGAGTGGTATACCCATTTATTCACTCAGAGATGTATTTGCTTATTTTATCAGTATACAGCAGAGTCAGTACTACACCACATCTAACTATATTTTGTAGCATCTCATTGTTTCAAATTATTGGTCACAAACCAAAAGGCTGGCACGCTGGTTAGAAAGAGTTAAACCTAAAAAAGAAAGTCTACAGCAGAGGTAGGAAATCAAATATGGACATTCCTTATAAGTAAATATTTAATAAATAAGAGGCCTAGATCCAATTACAGCACTAAAAAATGACCAAAGACTTGGATGCACAGAGAGGGCACTAAAACAATGTGAGAAAGCACATGCTATTAAATCAAGTCAAAACTTTCACAAGGATAGTGGGGTTTTTCAAGGTAATGTAAACATTTTTTCAAGGACTATTTATAAGGATGCCAGTAAAATGCTAATTATATATAAAATAAAGCGTTTTATAAATCAGAAATACAGTTATTTATTTCCCTATAAAAAGGGGCACCTTCTTTAAAAGCACAGCCAATCAAATAACAAGGTCACAGTGACCTACAGTACTGTGCATTCACAAAATGTAGAATTGCATTGCAGTTTGGATAGGTAGAAATGCTACGGTTACAGAAAGATTGTGGCAATATCTGTTTCAGTTTTGACGGACACAGCAAATTCTGAATCCTTGTTGTTCTCTCTTCTCCTTTTAAGATGTGCTGTTCTATTCATTTCATAGAATCTGTGAGCAGCCATCAGTAACTGAATTGCAGACCATGGTCTCTATACTAACGCGAATGATCTAAAAGACGGATACCAGGTTTCTGTACATTTATAGTGAAAATGATGCATTAAACCTTACATTCTTTGCATAGTATAATTCCCACAGGAAGAAGAAAAGAACATTAGAATATGAGTTCACAATATGAGTTTACAATATGATGACAATAAGGCTCTAGGTTTGTGCAGGGCAGGTGGGTATAGGAGACACACTGAAGGAAAAATAGCCAAAATCACAAATTGAGTCTGTCTCGCTACCAAGCACATAGCAAACAATCTCATATGCAAGCACCTACATCCTTTTTTTTTTCAACAAAACATCTAAAATTGGTAAAAATATACAACCTCATATATTGAATCAAAATATGTCCCTGTATCATTTTCCTTTGTTCTTTTTGGCACGTCTCTCAGCTAAACACTGAAGACTTTTGTTTTTTATAACTTATCAGAAAAGTTAATCAACAGTATTCTCAGGGTTTTTTTTTTTTTTTTTTTTAAGTTCAGTTAAATGGTATCATGTGTAAACTTACTTAAAAATACATGAGGAACTCCATTATGATGAGAGGGAGTGTGCCAATTGATTTCTGGTTTATGTTCCTTTGCACTCCAGAATTAAAACTACAACCAAGTATAAGGCTTAGTAATACTGCTAAAGAGTGCTTGCCTGCTGTTGAGGAATTAAAGTGCATTGAGGCTAGAATCTAGTCTTCGTTCCACAAGACCATTGGGATACCACAGACCACCCTGTAGCTGGAAACAGATACAAAAAGATGTGGGAAAAGACATCTGTAACTTGTATTCAATCAAATTACAAATAGCGATTGCAGATTTTTTCTTTGTAGTATTGGTTGGTTCTTTTGATGTTGAGATGCTTCTCATGAAAGGGACCTTAGACATGCATTCACACAGCAGCTACATAAAAGACAATACTGTCTTTGAAAATAGATACTGTACGTCTCTTTGAACTCCTTGCTCATAATGACAGGTGAATGGCTAAAATGATTTATATTTTACAGCACTGCCTAGATCGCCATTTACCAGGCCAGGACATTAGTTTAGCATGTTATGATCTGAATAGAAAAAAATAAAGAGAATGCTGGCGAACACATAAAATAGGATATATAACAAATAAGAAATAAATACTAAAGTACATATAGCCAAATAAATAATCCCAGTAAATCGTATCTAATATGCATTACCATCTGTGACAGGGTAGCGTCAAAGCCTAAGCAGTTACCGACAGGAAGAGTGACTCAGGGACAAGAAAGCTGCAGTGAAGCGCTATTGCGCACATTTAATTAACACAGTACAGTAAATGAAAACACATTAACAAAATAAACAGACACAGGGGCCAAAACAAAAGGTCTATACAAAAACTCACGGACATAAACAGGACAGCAACATGCACCTACACCAACACCGACATTAACCTCTCTAACACCCATGATTCCCCTTCTTATACACCTGTGGCTGGGTACACCTCATTACCCATTAATCATTGAATTATGGCCCCAGCCACATTCCCACGTGTTTTCTCCACACACACCTTCTACCGGCAGGGCTTTTGCCCTGCCACACCATCCCTTGGTAGATCACACATTTTCCTATATGAAAGAATAAACACAATAAAAAAAATCAAGCCTGATGTACTTTAGGAAAAGTTTATCAAATGTATAGCACAATTTTCTCCATTGCATGCCAATGCTGGAAAATAATGATCTGAATGCTTTAGACTAAATTCATAAATTGACCTTAACTGTGAAACGATCCCCTTATTCCACTGCTTTAACGTGGGGGAGGCAGAGACTTCATCGTATAGTTTATTTTGACTGTGATAAAAATAAATAAAAATTGCTGAAATTCCTGAAATACCATGATTCACAGTGTTCTCACAAGCTCAATGAGACAACTTTCTTTTTTCTGAAGTCCAACACTGCCCCAGCCAATTGCCTTCAACACAATCCTGAGCACCGTCATGAGAAATACTTCCCGTCTAACCCTTGACCAAGGGACAGTTCCCAAACTGAGGAAACAGGAGCCTTTAAATAGAAACAGAGTACTTTAATACAACAGGGCTGGACATTCCTAACCAGATATTTATTATTAACCCACTCAAGACACAACTGTTTAGAGTTTTATAAACATACTCTTGATCTCTCCTAGGTATTTCCTCTTAATTTCCTTGAGTCCACCATACTGGGTATTTCAGGATACATCTATTGTTTTTAATTCAGGTGAATGAAAAAAAAAAATATAATTTATTGATCCGCTTTTTCTTTTTCTTGAAGATCTTTTGGTTTTTTTGGACCACAGAAGAGCCTTTTGAAATACAACTTGTAATACCAACCAAAAATATTAGTTGTTTTGGAATGTCCAGAATCACTTTCACAATAATATGAACCCTTATTATGATTTAACTACAGTATACAAAATATGATGTGTTTAGTTTAAAAGTCATTTATGTAAGCAGATTGTAGCACACTATGTAAGCGATTGCACCAAACTGCTGGTACATTGCCTAGTTTATATCACAGTATCCATAACACAGATGGCATGGAAACAGAAAAGTGTAACAAGCTCAAAATAAAGATGACAAACAGCCACATGTTGAATAAAAGGCAGTTTGCAAAGAAGGTTAGGTGTATATTTTGAAACATTCAAAGTTTCAACCCTGGAATTCATCTGTGCATCACTGTACCACAGTGATTTCCCATCCACTAATAAATCGAACAATTTATCTCACTGCATATGCCGGGAGTCATGTGGATTTAAAAAATAAATAAAAAAAGTTAATTTCACACCATAAGCTGGGAAGTCGACTTTACCATGGGAGACACGTTTCCTGTCAACCTCTGGCTGACATTTCTTACATTAATGATTCACTCGTTACAGATCATTGGCATAATTACTGGCCAAGAAGTGATTCACTTTCAGAACTGTAATAACTTCCATCCTGTTACAGGGTTCAGTATTTTTTTTCCTAAACTGTTATATATCGTTAGTATGTAGATGATTCATAAAAAATATCTTTTTTTTAAAGAAACTTACAGGAAGTGAAACCAACAGTGGCAGCAGTAGTTCTGCACAACTGACACCTCAAACAGATATTTAGCATGCATGAAGTTTAGCAAAGGCAACTGGGAAAACACTGACATACTTTCCCCATGATTAATAATTAGAAAAAAAAAACAACAAAAAAAAACAGTACCTAATTTCTTTAAAGTGAGTAATTTATTTTCTTATTCTGAAGATCTCTCAATTTATTCTAAAGGAAACAAAATGGTTTCAACAAAACTGTTTCTCTAGCATGTATCTTGACATCTTATTTTACCATACTTCAACTGGCATAGTTTGAGCAATGAGCTCATGGATTGGCTAAACAGTTTAATAATATCCAATTTTTCTAAATAATTTAACTCCCAAAAGCAAAAGGTACAGTGCAGTGAGGAAAGTAGGTCACCCTGAGCATATATTGTACATAAAATAAAGCAGTTTAACTACAGTACACTACACTATTTTCCACCTAACTGAATGCATTTTCATTGCATTAAAACTGAAGCTTTTTCATATAGGGTGAAACAACTGTCCACTCACCAGCACTGTGATGTCATAGGCTGTACTCACAACTAGTGTCTGCAAGACTCATCATAACCATTTATAACAGTTAATGACTTTCTCTGCATCAATTGAGGTGGTTGTGTAGTATGAATCATAAGTCTGCTGTAACAAAACACCTGGTTCATTGAATATCATTTTGTTATCGGCAGCAACAACAGTAACATTTTCCTCTAAGAGAATACTTTATGCAAAAGGGTTTTACATCACTAGACAGGAAACCTCCTTTCCCCTTGGCTTTCCTCCATCAGGATCTTTCCAGTAAGCTCTGGGGCGTTCGGAAGTAGCCTCTGTCATTTTTAATTTTAACGTCAGGCTTCTAAGTTAGTAAATACAATACCAAACACAGCCCAGTTATTATTCAGTTTTTAACAAAGGAATGTTAAATTAATCCATAAACATTACTGAATTACTCTGGTTCTGGCCATTCAAACCAGTCACTGCTGTAAACCTATTGAAAGACAACAGTTAACTGGAAAATCAGATTGTTTGACATGCTAACATATTTGATATTGTATTTTTTTATTCTACAATTTCTTAATTCAATACACATGGTCTTACAATGAGCGCCATTCACATATCTATTATTATCTTTTTCAGTTGTGACTGAATATATATATACAACCAAAAACAACCATATTTAGCTCACTGTTAAATGTGACAAATTACATTTGTAATAAGCATCAAAGTAAAAAAAATATGTATTGTGATTTTGCCTTGTTTAGCAGTATCATTCCTCCTAATGTATAGGTGTTCACAGTTCCACCAATCACAGATCTGTATATATGTACATTCTGAGTTGATGTCAATTCCAATTCCATTTTCAATCCCAGTTCCCTTTTATACAATTCCAATTTTACGTTTTACAGCCTTTACTGAGGTTTATGTCATAGCTTTATCAGGTTACCTGACAAGTTCATTAAGTTGTATACAGTATTTGTTTGCTCAATACAGCCTTTGTTGCAAAATGATTGGAATATTGATTTGAATTGATTAAAAGGGAATTGGGATTAGAAATGGAATTGGAATTGAAAAAAAGGAATTGACTCAAACTCTGATATACATGCCTTACAGTAAATACAAGTAAAGGCATGGGTTTTTGTTTGAAATCTGCCCAACTTTTAAAATTCCCCACATGTATAGGAGAATGAAGTCTCCCAGCAAAGACCACATTAAAGTTAAGGGGCGGACAGCTGGTCACAGGGAATGTTGGTGATGTGTTAAAATTGACACTGACACGATTATGACGGCCCTGGATTCCAAAGAATATTAGAACCTTTGTGCTCCATCTGCTTACCTAGTTTTAACTTGAATGGCTTCTTCTTACATTCCTTCTCTGGAGCAATTGTAATGATGTGTTAACTGTCTGCCACAATCTGGGCAATTGGCAGACTGAAACCAGTTTTATGGTTAGTAAAAAAAAAAAACTTTTACCTCTAAATTACCACTAAACTGTCTCTTAAACAAACACCAATAAAACTCAACTCTTTCATTCCTAAATTATGCAAAATCTGAGTAAAAAAAATGACCCGATGACTGCTTCTATTTAGATTTGCCATTAGTACGGAAATGCTTATGTTTATGTAAAACAATTATATTTAAATAGCTTTAGAATCCCAATATATGAAAGAGCTGACCTAAAATGATGCACAAGTAGTTTTACAATGTGAACAACAATTCAGTTTTTAAAATATGGATGTTCTTTTGCAACAGTGCTAGGAAAGGGTTAATTATAGGTCCCTGTTACACAAGAAATCGCTTTAAATGTCTTTCGTCGTTGGGTAAAGCAAAAGAACAAAAAGGCAACTTGTTTGAGTAAAAGAACATATGCTCATTGTTAATAATTTGTTTTTTACTTTTTACTTTCTGCCACATTTAGTAGGTTTGTGATTAGTTTTAACTTTATTACCAGATATGGCATACAAAATATGCAAAGGTGTTTCAGATATCACAAACTGGTGGCTTTTCCAAACCAAGGAATCATGCAATAAGGATTTTATAAAGCCTAGAGAATCAAATATAATTCTAATTTAAACTAATATGTGTGCCTTAAAAGACAAGCCTGACAAGCACATGCTAAGGCTTAAGATAATCATACCACTTACATCAATAGGATTTATTTATTTATTTAAAAGAACATCATTTCCAGGCTCGCCATTATAAATTCCCCAAGATAAAAAAACCCCATTTTCTATATTTCCTCAAATATGCATAAAACAACCGATTATAGTTGTAAAATACATTGGAAAAGCCCCGTTTTATAGAAATTACATTACACTATTCATAACATATCCCCTTTAAAAGTTCACTCTGGTAAAAAACTGATCACGGTAATGGTGCAGTTCTCTATGCAATCCCACACATACTTCTGCTTACCATGTTTATAATACGCTTTACTGAACTTTGCTATGCAGTTACCATGGTCTATTGAACTTATTGATTGTCATGAATTGAGATTGTGTGAGATTGAAAATTACAGGAGACGGGAGAGACTATCCTCAGAGTGTTTTCTGATTCTATTAAAATAAATAAAATAAATAAATAAATAAATAAATAAATAAATAATAATAATAATAATAATAATAATAATAATAATAATAATTATGAACTAGGTCTTACCTGGATCTCATGCAGCCCTGACCACAGCCCACTAGCCAGTAATCTCAGCAGGGGAACAGGAAACTCTCCATGACCCCTGGGAGAGAAGTGCTCATCTCCGAATAGCTTAGTGTGAAACTTTGCAGGGGTCACTTACAGCCCCCTACCCTCCTTACCTAGTGCATAAGCAAGTGTCAGGGTAGAAGGCAAATAAATTCCTTGTAAAGTCTCAGATATTGAATCCAGTGTTAAATGGGTAAGTAATAACCATGACTTTAGACTCATTTTTACAAAAATCTGTTTTGATGTAGATTACTTAATTTTTACTGTGACTGGTTTGAATCCTATTTATCCTATAAATTCACTTCCTGTGCACTACGTATAAGAGCCCCACCTGAACACATATATAAGTGTGAGGCTCACATGGGGTCAGGAAGTGAACAACTAGAGTTCTAGCTTCACTAAAGTCTGGCTAACTTTTAGAAAAATTGTGATGGTCTTGTGAAAATGTTGTTATGAAAATTCTTGATTTAAAAAATGTTTTTACTCCTTTGTGTGTAATATTGAAAACAGATGAATCCTAACGGAGTGACACCGTAAATAGATAGAGATACAGGGATTAATGCTTTCTGTCATGAAGTTAAATACGATTGCGCTGTACACACAGCAATAAATTCCCACTATTGGAGTCAGTGTCACTAAAATCAGATTCAAGTTGAAAAGGAACCTTTGGGTGGATATGATCACATTGCATGCAAATATTCATTGCTCACCACCAAAAGCTGAAAAGCAAGCTGGTCTAGTTACATCTCCTGCAGCCTTGATACTCAAACCAACTCAACCTGTCTTTGTCAGGATATTCAAGAGGCTGCTGTGATGATATTTCATGACCTAATTTATCTTCAGGTGCTGGGAAAATTCATGACCTAATTTAACTTCAGGTGCTGGAAAAGGAAGTATTTTTAAATGGCCCCTTCCTGCTGAAGAAAATTCAGTGAGGCAAAGGCATTTCTTGCTTTTGTAAGATTTGAAAACACACTGCTCAAAGATATGTTTACAAGGTAAATACAGCTTATTCATAAAGGTTTACAATACATTCAAGATATATCAATTGTTCATAGTGAAAAGGCTACTTGATAATACTGATAATAACTACATCAAAGTAAATGTATAACTTATCATTAACTGAAACATACAGAACAAAAATATACTACTATAAATAAAAAAACAAACCCTCTCCTACTCAGACAATAGCACTCAACCATTTCAAAGCCCAGGTGTCAAGACTAAGCTTTGGAGGGTGAAAGCATTGTAAAGGTCATCCATCCAGACAATGTAACAGTATAACTAATACTATGTCAAGCCAAGGACAAAAGCATACCTGTACCTTAACAGTGTGCTGATTAGATCTGTAACAAGAGCCTGCACGTGAAGTAAGCTCAGCACAGAGCAACACACAAAAGGAAGCAGCAGCAATTCAAGTAATCACTGCAGATGTCAGGTGACGGGTTGGGATCTATTTCTATATGGAGCACCAGTCCTAAAGGACAGATGACACTGTTAAAGAAAGGAAAGAAAGAATGGAAAAAAATGCTCTGTGATGGATTGAGGATCCACATCTTGGCAGAACTTTACTGTATTCTTTCTTTTTTTAGTTCTAATATATTTTCAATTATCTGCTTTTGATGCGAGATGACAATCGAAAAAGCAGTCATATGTAAATGTGGCATACAGACAACGTTCCATTTACCCCCAGAACCTGCCAAAGTATGTCCCTAGCAGGTTTCATCACAACTGCACAAGCAGTTCTCTAGATACATTAAAATGTGGCTTGGCTAGTTTTATTTAAACACATTTTTGCTTCTTACTCAACCTACATAGGGTCATGTTACAGAAATTTGATTTTAAATCTCAGTAGATCTAATATCACCTGGTCGGTTCAAAACAATGCTTAGCACTTAGACATTGTACAGTCTCTAATTAAACCCTGCAATAGACTAAAAACAGAAAATTAAGTTTAATTCCTGAATTGAACTGCTGTATTTGTCATAAAATAATAGGATTCTGGTTTAAGGGAATCAGTAAATTCCACACTGCAAAGTCAAATATTGCAATGACTCTCACCAGAATGCGTTTTTATATCAGCACGAAGCAGTTAGTATTTCATTGGCTTATACAATATCATATTATACAACTTGCCAAATTAATTTGATCAGCCTAAACTGGGTTAAATATACATGTCTGTTCCTTTGGACACTTTGCTTACCTATCTGACGTAAAGTGCTTAATTCTGGTATGGACACAGTACGAGCCAAGATGAACACAATGATGCAACAAAAAAAAGCCCAGATCTCATTATTAATGAATTATGAGTGTTAACATCGCAGAGTGATGGGATGCTGAATAAATAAGGAGATCTCACGCAGAGACATTTTTTATTGCAGTATTGTGTTACCCCAAGCCAAAGTGACTTTATACCAGCCCTGTATTATACCCCTTTAGTTTTTAGATAGATGTCCACGATTACATTCAAATCTACCTTTGCAGTATTACTTTACATTTTATACATTATCAAAATAGTTGATTCACACATTGGAGAACACTTACCCACTTACCATTCAAGTTCAATAAATCAATCAATCTTTATTTTATATAGCGCCTTTCATAGTGGACCACCATCACAAAGCGCTTTACAAGATGCAGTAACAAGAAAATCCATAATACTTTAAATACAGAGAAATGCATAATACATGATATACAGTAAAAAAAAAAAACAATGCATAAAACAATACAGTGAAAAATGCATAATACATTAAGTACAGTGGAAGTTCAGAAGCAATAAGGTTTTCCATGCTGATAATGCAGTTTGTACTTCTGGATACCATGTAAACGTATGAATTAACAATGCTAGCTAACACCAGCTATTTGAAAAACAAATGAGGCTATATAGGCTGATTAATAGACTGCAGACTAAATGTCATATGGCATGCTGCCACCCCATTCCCAGCTCATGCATTACACCACTGCCTCATCAAAACAGGATGATTTCCTGATATTCAGCAATGTTCATACATCTTACAGCACACTTAAATCTTAAGGGACACAATTTTGCAAAGGGAAGCAGGGTTTGCATGAATCCTAGCATATCCTTACTTTCTCAATTGAAAATCGCTTGAGAACTTTCAGGCCTAGTTTCTCTTCTTTCTGAGCCACGTGACTCCTCCTCTTTGCATCTAAATCTGTACATCTTGTTGGTCCTCTGCAGCAGATGTCTCAGTAGACTCTCTACAACCCACAGGGCAAGAAGTGCCTTACACACTGTTAATGTAAATGATCTGACACTTTCCTGCAGACACAAGCTCAGAGAATAGTCCCCTACAGCACTGACACAACAGTGGAGCTGTGTTCAGCTGGGTTAAAAGGGGCCAATGGGACAAACCAGAAGCTGAAAGCAGGTCAACTGGCTGTTTAACCTGTGAAAGGCAGCTTCAGATTCTCAGTTTCAACGATTATAGAATTTCATTAGATAGACCTTTTCATTAGATGTTATTTAACATTGTCTTGGAGGCTGTTGACCCGGAAGCACAGACAATCAGGCTCTGATTAAAACACAGTTTGGGGGGTAGTGCAGTCATGTGCTCATGATGCATTGGCCTTAAAGTCTGCTGAAGCATTGCTATGATAAATTACTGCACAGCTGAGTCACAATGAGCCCTCTTCACAACATAGAAGGACAATAACTGAACCCAGCTAAACCCAGGGACAGAGAACAATTCTGTCAGTACACTGAGCATGTTTTTTAAATACAAATCTAGAATTTCATTGTGCCATTTATTTTCTTGTGCCTTGACTGGCTGACAACAGAAACCACTGGCCATGAACACAGCCTTTTGGGCACATTCTAAGAACTTGAAACCCAATGAAACATCAGCACCTTTACTGTACATTACAGCCTCACGAGATAATGGAAACAGATTACTAAATACTTTACTTACTAGTACAAGGTGGTGAAGCATAGGATACAAGTTTAACAAAATGAAAAAAATGAATAATTTTTTTGTTTCTGTAGATATACATTGACCAACTATTTTCTGAATTGGTTCTAACCTTGTTAATGGACTGTTGTGTCAATAGGTTCTTTGTCGTGGCTTGGCTTCTTACACATTCTTTTTTTCAAGGTCTGCTAATCATACAAATAAAAATGGAAGAACAGAAAGTTGTAGTGCTAAGATATGCATGTTCAAAATGTTATCACAACGTGGTCCTTAACAACATACAGAAACAAACACGTCACTGTTTGAAAACGCTGTATTTTTGCCTTTACTGTGATGCAACGGGGTTAAACGTTTGTAGTTGTTCAACAGCTACTGTGTGAACAGTACATTTTAAGGTGTCGACCATCTGTCTGGTGTAAAAATTATAAATTTGAATGGAAAAATGTTGGGTTTTACTTGCACATTACTAGTTAAAAAAAAGTGTTACAATAGCCTATTTTTATTTGTTTTGTGTAAACCCTTTGAATCTCTTTATACGTAACTTCTATCGAGCTCTGCTTTGTCACTTTAGAAACAAACATTCTCCAGGCAAGAAAAGTAAATCTATATACTTAAACTAATCTCCGACCAAACTATTCCCTTTGTATGGAAGCGCGCACCCTCTAGTCTCTAGGCAGTATAAACATCATTTATATTTATAATATATTCTCCTTCAAAAGCAGCACACTATGTTCTGCCTCTACGGTTTGTTTTCCAGCTCATGAAAATCCCTGCCTTCCTCCAGACCTCACTCTTCAAGGGCCTAATAACATAGCATTGATTTATATCAGCCCCTACAGACATGCCCAGGCTTGCACAAGCTAAAGGACATACTGCAAAAAAATCCTCCCTGCTCATTTTTCAATGCACAAGGTCAAGCAAAATAGTTTTGTAAGTGTTTCAAATTGTTTTTTTTGTTTTTTTTTAATGTCATGTGACCAACCGGGGTGGTACAAACTGAACACATAAATGAGAAACATGAGCAATAAAAAGGGCATGAGATAAGTTATAAAACACCTCACATAAATTACTACAGTTTCAACCTATTTATACACATTGTTTTGTTTGATGCAACTACTGCCAGGGTAAATAAAGCATACCCAGCCATGGTGATGGCCTGGACTAATGCCACATCATGTAGATAGGTCTCATGTTGAGCATTCAGTCTTATTCAGCTGTATACCTTTTGTTCACTGTTTTTTTTTCTTTAAATAGTTTTTGTTTAATTCTAATGCATTCTGTAGTGTGCTGATAAAAAGTACTCATCAATGCCAAATGCTCATAGTGATTTTGTGACTTGACCGCTAGGAACACCACTAAGAGCCAAGACCCCATGGGTATACTTAATGCAGTAGTAACCTCAAACAGGTGGCACACAGAAAGAAGTATGTTGCAGCCAGTCAATACCAACACATAACATAGCCATTTACAGGTCAAGCTGGATCAAACTGGTTTTAGAGTAAGGTTCCAATGCCTTTTTCTGTGTTTCTACAAAAACTGAACTTAATGTGCATCTGTCTTATCCTGCTCTTAACACTGCCTGGCATTGCCATCATTGAAATATCCGGTGTGTTGCAAAACAATTAACGCTACAGATTTAACCACACACTCCTCCACACCTGTGCAAAACATAACGATAAAAGGTAAATGATTACATATACCATGCCCCCAGCAGCTTATCGCCATGAAACATTGTATTTGCAAAATGAAATCACTTACCACAGAATGCTGCCAGATACTGTAAACACACAGACGAGGAATTGCTCGCTTCTGAACTCATGTTTCATCATTACCAAAATCAGCAACCAATTACATTAACAAAGGTGAGCTAATGGTAAGAATCATGCACTCAGAATTAGAGACAACCCTTCGAAGATCATCCAGTCCGTATTCCACAGCTGAAGTTAATACCTCCAGAGCCTAGGGGTAGAACAGAAGGTAGTATACAGGTTAAAAAAGGTCAATTATTGTCAGTGTCACACAATACAATATTTAAATGAAAACCGTGACAGTCAATTTCTTGAAACTAATGTAGTTTTACAAAGAAATTCCTAATAAATACAATAGCCTCATCAAATCAACCATTAGAAAGTTTCTCGTTGCAAGAAACCATATTCACTGCCTGAACTGCAATCAATTGAATCAGCTCATGTTTTTAATATTTAAATAACTCATGAGATAAAGCTTTGTGATTAGGGCCCACTGACACCTAAAATGTCCACAGGTTTTACTGTGCACCTTTTATCAGAACTAAATTTGGGTTGAAACTCACCAGAAATAACATTGGTGGCAAATGTTGGGGGACAGCCCTGTGTTTCTGTTTAGTATGAAACATTTGCAGTTGTATTTTAAATCAGTGGTTATTAAGATGGAATATGAAATGGGGATCTTCTGGCTGCTCCTTCACACCTCTAACATGTAATAAATTGAAATGATGTTAAGTGAAGACTCCAATGCATTGCACAGCACTGCTGATTCCTCCTCCTACATTATTCAAATTCCCCGGCACTTCTGCTGACAGAATTGAAGAATACAACGGACAAAACTCCAACAGATGGGCTGTGATGATCACATGCCACTGGCCCAGATGGACTGTTGTTTATTCATCAAAAAGTTCTATCAGCAAAACTGAATTGAATCCAACCTCTTATAAACCAATTTATATGCAACAGCAACCTGCGTTCAGCCAGAAATTATTTTTATGCTTTTCTCCTACTGCTTTCCTGAATGTAAAAATGACCCTATTGGGCGGTCTTAGATTAACTGGCAAAGAGTATTTTGGGTATGAACAACATAATAAAAATACATTTTCACCATCACTTCTAACAGTCTTAGAAAGAAAGCATTTTTATAAAGATCAAAAGTATTATACCTGTATAATTTTGAGGTTTTTTTGTGGAGGAAAGAATACAAGTCAGCAGTCTTCACATTACCTGTAGTTAGCGGGACAGTGGGGCGAGATGAGTTAATTAACAAATTTGCCAAAACCCTTTGTGCAAACACACCACCCCTTTCAAGAAATTCCTGGAGAGGTTCAATCTTTACTTACAATATAATTATTATTTGCACAAGGAGGTTAAGTGACTTGCTCAGGGTCATACAATGAGTCAGTGGGTGAGGTGGGATTTGAACCGGGGACCTCCTGGTTACAAGCCCCTTTCTTTAACCACTGGACCACACAGCCTCCTTGTACAGATTCCATGTGTTTGGAAGAACTCATTTATAGAAATGACAAATGGGCAATGATTCCTGGTAGCAAATGTAGGCAATGCAAAATTTCTCCAATCATGAAACGTGAACTTATTCAATCAGCAGGGAGACTGATTGCAGTCCAATTTATACTTTGGGAAACCAAACCAGACGTGACCGTTACAAAGTGACACAATGCTAAGTTTACTGCTGTGCAGAAGAGCACAATTACTGTGGACAACAGGAATTACCAATTAGATTCCATTATCATACACCAAGGACAGGATGTTACTTCAGGGCACTATGTGTCTGTTCTTGCTGTGGGTGCTACTGGAAAATGGTGCATGCAAATGATGCACTTGAAGTCAAACCATGGTCAAGAAATGCAAACAAAATGTATATGTCCTTTTATGAAGAGATCTAATGCTTTACAAATGCCTTAGCCTAAGTTCATAAGACCACTATATCAAGAAGAATAATGTTTTTTTCCAGCATTAAATTGTTCAAGGTTACACAGTTGGTGTATAGAAACTCAACCACAGCCAGGAAAACCTCAGGCTGCACGCGGAGAGCACAACAGGAATGTCCATCAGTTCCCTGGGTCTGTCGGACTGGAGCTGCTGGCTGAACATCCCATGGAAAATCTCACAGCGGCAGGCAAGAATACAGCGGTGTGCAAACATCTCCTGACAGTCCTTTCCCACCACAAACTTAACATCACTGTGAAATACATAACTAACGAGTGTTATGATCATTATTAAGACTAAGTCTTGTTTTTCTATTTTTACATAACAAAACTTCCTCTTAAATGTTCAAACCGAAGTGAATGCTTCATTATTCAAGAATGCCTTTGTTATTTTAAATCTCTAGGTCTGATTATAGTCACACCTGAGCTTAATGAGACTTTTGGAAACCAGGTGAACCAATTAAGCTTAAAGTTGTTTAAAATGCTATGCAACAGTGATTCACTTACCCTTTCTGCATTTGAGATGAGGAAACCATTTGCCTTTATGCTGTCTATGACACCTGAAACATCTTTATTAGTTATTACTCTCTCATAATGAACTCCAAACCACCTCTTACCCAAATGTTGTTCTTATAATACAGGACAATAACAATATAACAATAGGTGGTGCAGTGGTTAGAGAAAGGGGTTTGTTACTAGGTTTCAGGTTCAATCCCAGCTCAGCCACTGACTCACTGTGTGTGACCCTGAGCAAGTCACTTAACCTCCTTGTGGTCTTTCCCTCAGATGATATGTAAAACTGAGGTGCTTTTGTAAGTGACTCTGCAGCAGCAGTTGTTGATGAAGCATAGTTCACCCTCTAGTCTCTGGCTTTGTGTACACCTGAATTGTATTACACTGTCTTGGTAGGTTTGCAGCCATCATGCATTTAGACAAAAGAGAAAAAAATAAATTATTTTATTGTAGGGCATCTATGATAATCTATTTTACACTTATATTTTATAAAAGCACAGGGTGGTTATTAGTATGTCACTTTGTTACTGTTGCTGTGAAACTTGTCAGGTGGAGGCACCAAAGATCAGCATTCTAGGACAACTATAACCACAGGTCATAACAGGTCCTGTAGCTGATGCCCAAAAGTGTAGTTCATGGTAACTACATGGGAAGGGACATGTCCCTCAATATTTGTACAGTACTTCAAACTCTTTGAACTATACATGTGGTTTAAATATGAAGAAAGGGTTGAAGACAGGCTGCATAAGTCGGAGCTAGACCTATTTACACAAGCTGAAATTATTCTTAAACTGTATATTTACTTTACTACAGTAAATGCACATATGAATGTTTACATCCTGAATGGCATTGAAAGCTCATCTTGGGAGTGCAAATATTAAAGATAAATGTACATATTTGGAGAACATAGTTTTCATAGTATTAGTTTTTAATATTGCATGTCTTTGTTCTCTATTCCACTGCATTTCTCAGGTTGCCATACACAGGTCTTGTTTTGTTTTATTTTGTCAGTTATTAAAAATGCATTAGCCTATGCGCTATACATCAATATTTAGGACAGTATATACTATAAGAGAAATAATGTTTGCAGGCTAGCAAAATGTGAAAGGTTAAGCTGTAGATTGCTTAGTACCTTCAGGAGTCCGGGAGTTTACAATCTGATTTGGGAGAACAAGTGGTCCCTTAAAAAAGAATAGCCTGGTTTTGAAAAACAAGCTCCTTGAACAGACACAATATAAATTCCGCAGCATTGAGATAAGCTTGTGGTGGCCCACTTAGGAATATAACAAGTATCCCTTACTTAAAAGAAGAAAGACTGTAGCTGGAAGCAAAGGCTTTGCCATGGCGACCTAGTGCAGGGGGTGACAGCGTGCCAAGCCCAGTGCTTCCCTCTTTATAATGAGGGATTGCACTTCAAGATGCTGTTGTTATTGCTGACCTGTCCTGCCCCTGTAGATAATAATTTACCAAGACATGCAGAATAATTAAACCCATAAAGCTAAAGCTTGCAGGTCAGTGTTGACTGATAACATGCCCAAGCAAGTGTGCCAAAGTTCTCTCACGCACTGAGGCAGTTTCTGAAGATACTCGTAAGCAAGAAGTGCCTACGACAGGACACTGTTATAGCTGAATGTCTTACAAAGGTAAGGGGAGAGTTATATATTTTTTTAAGATTTTTTTTCTTGTTACACCTTTTTTGGCATTAGCCCCCTTTACTTCTAGAATTGTCGATTCCTGACATTGAAAGTTCTCCTACATAAAATATCACCTGCTTCCAATTCTATATTGGTTCCATGAAATCAACGGGATCAGACCTGAACAAAACTTACATAGATACAGGAGCCTTTGCAGGTTGACAAAATTGTTATTGTTTCTTGTTGCAGACACAAAGCATGCAAAAAAATTGTTGGAAATATATATTGTTTTTACTATTTTTTAACCAGATATTATAATAAATTCTAACAACAGTGGTGCAAAGAACGTATTCATGCAGTGCACCATGATTACATGAACGGTGGCAGTTTGTGGTGGCTGCAAAGCAGTTTTCAATATAATCTACAATTAAATTAAAGACATTTCAAAATCGGAATTGAAAAGGTGCACCATTAACATGGTTACAAACCTAAGCCCAATTTAAAAATAGTTTCTTTGTGTCTAAGTTTGAAAGCAAAATGGAGCAAAATAGAACCAGAATTACTGTTACATTGCCAGGCATAAAAAAAAAAAAAACTCGTAATAACCATGGTAATTTATACTACATTTAAGTGAATATACTCTCTGCCATTAACAATAGTAATCAGATGTCAGTGCTTCACAAGCAGTGTATTTGTCTTTTAAAATCCAAATAATTTAAGAAAAAAATCTAAGTTAAATAGACCAGGTTTGGTGGTATTCTCAGCAGTTATAGTGGCATTAGTTCCTTTTAAGGGCAGCTCAGTACACTATAGATCAAGATATTTTGCAGCTCTGTGTGTGAAGAGGTAGACATATCAATAAATAAAATAATAAAACCAGTGATGGTAACAGCAGAAGGAAATGTTTAGTTCTGTTGGCTGAAATTTCCAGTCATCATGTGTAGACATGTCTAGAGTAGACAGCAAGATGATTGTTTGATAAAAGATAAGCATCCCACTTTCATGAAGTTAGAGGGACTCTCCCCCCACACTAAAACACTAACTCAATGGCGGACTACTGCTTACCGTAAAAACATATTTTACAAGAAAGGATGGTTATCAATAATGTCTTGATGGTAGCCGGGTATCTGTCCAAACTGACGGCTCTTCTACCTTTAATCTCAAGACATTTTTCCATTTTTACACTTAAGCCTAGGTGTTTTCCCAAGTACCAGTTATACAGTAGTTTGTAATGAATCTTTAAAAACTGCACTTACTATGCCAAGTTTGTACCTGAGGAGTTTAGAGTTAAAGATGTTAAAAAGATTAAATCTGCATGTCTTCCTTTGCATCCCATTTCAAGCACTGAATATAAAACAATGGTTAGTGTAAAATCTAATTGCATTGTAGTTGAATAGAATGAGAACATTCTGCCCTCATACCATGCAGTTCTACATATTGCAGCCCTAAGGCTAGAATATGTTAAATTATATTTTCCCAAAATGTGTTATCAATAAAAAATCTAAAGCTTGCATACTAGATATAATTACACTGATACCCAAGTGAGAAATGTTTTTTGTTGCCAGGTATTAGAAGCTTAACATGGCAAAGGACAGTGCAAGTTAACTTATATTTGTGAAGAAGGGCTTGAATTGTGTTTTATTTTTTAGTCATAACTATTTGCTACTTTTTTTTCATCATAGGTCAGTCTTGGGAACACAATGACAACCAAGCAGCTCCCCTTATCGCAGGAAACTCTGGCGCAGTTTAACCAGGCTTTGGCTGCAGAGAGTGGTGGTGTCCTGCGGACTCGGGCAGGCTCCATTTCTACTCGCCGTAGCTCTCAATCTGTGGACCTTCACCACCCCAAGCACCTACTGCACCTCAAGAGTGTGGAAGGATCCCTTTCTGTCATCCCTTCCCGCCGCAGCTCAGTCTTCAGCAACCTCAACCTCACCCGCAAGGAGTCCTTATCTCTGGGCAAGCGGCTCTCGCTGGGACCCTGGATGCTCAGTGGCCGGGTCAGCTTCTCTGGCCTGCCACTGTACCAGCCTGTCCAGGAGACTCAGTTCGAGAACACCTATAAAACCCATCCGGACGAGGGTTTCCGTTTTGATGCCTGTAAGGTCCAGCATCTCCTGGAGGCCACGCTAGCTGGCTTTCTGAGCGACACGCGGTACAACCCAGTTACCTGCGGACAACTAACCCAGAACCTTTCTGATCTCATCCATAGCAAAGCCAAAGACCTTAACCCGCCCCGCTATAAGCTGGTATGCCATGTCATCCTAGGACAGCTCAACAACCAAGGCTTGAGGGTTGCCAGTCGCTGTCTGTGGGACTCAGACAAAGATAACTTTGCAGTTGCAACTTTTCAAAACACCTCACTCTTTGCCGTGGCTATGGTCCATGGATTGTATTGTGAGTGAGAGCTAAAAAGTGTTGGCTTTTCCCCTAAAAAACAGATTATAGGGAATCAATTTGTTGGCCTCCATATTCTAAACTCGAGCAATCTGGATTCTGATATTTTCCCAGTGTATAAAACAATATCATAATCAGTATGTGTGTTTGTCTTTTTGTATTGGACTTCATATAAGGAATTTAGCTTTTATTCTGCTGACTCTCCCTTCCAAAAGCTCCCTACTTCATTTTGAAAGGTTTCATTTGCTACCCCTAACCTGTCAGCCAATCACAGCTATTGTAATCTTTAAACCATCAGAATGGTCTAAGGCTGCAGTGAATATGACAAACAGGATGCTTGGTGCATAGAAACAAATCACTAGAGCTAATATTATCAATTAATGCACTGGTTAGACCTGATCTGCGGTGTACATTATTACTAGGAAGGATGTAGTTGCCTTTTGTGTGGCAAAGCAATTAGTTCCACATATAAGTTAATCATAGAGAAGGGTCCTTTTTATGTCATAAAAATTATTATCTTCATGCTGGTTTCAGTCTGAATGTCTCTGGGCTAAGAAATTAAATTAACTGATTAAATCAGCCGGAGCCTGTCAAAAGCAGGAAATTGGGTGATTACTGTAATTCAGGTGTACTTCGGTGTTATGATAATGAAACTGATGTCTTAAATCATGTTTTCTGATTGTATCTTTGTAAAACATAGCATAGCTTGTTTTTGTGTTATATGACTATTCTTTTTACAGTTTTGTATTTATTATATGCACAGTACATTTTTTTTTTTTTTACATAATAGATTTTACAACAAGTAGGATTTTTTCAATTGTTTTAGTCATGTATGTTGAGTTTCATTTAGATCCATGGTGGTGCTCTATATGAAATATTGTATTGGTCCTCACAATTATGCCCACAACAATTTTCGGGGTAAAATCCAGACTTTGTTGACAGTTTGTTACTTGTTTGTTGGTACACCTTCTATGCTTCTGTAAATGCTTCTAACTACATGAAGAGGATAAAAAATGAAACATTGTAGGAGATTAACTGCGCAGATTTTCTTTCTCGACACTCAAATTGATCAGCAGATACGGACGCTTTTGATTTACACCATTAAATATATATGCAAAACAAATTAAAAAATAACTTGATTTAACTTCTTGGCACAAAGCTACACTACTGATCCACTCTACTTTAAAGTACTTTTTATTTTGAAATAAAAACAAAAACTCACTCACGTCTATCAATAATAAGGGCATGTTTTACCTTATATTGAATTCAGATGGACTATTTTAAAGGGCAATATATTGAATATGTTTAAAAAGGGTTATTTAAGTAATCAACAGTTGGACACACTCTTCAGCTTGATTGTCCCACTTAAATCCTTGGAAGCATCCCTATATTGGCATTTTACACATCAAATAAGAGGTGTGACATTTTAAAGATCACTGTTCCTGGAATACCCTCAATATTCATAAATCTGCAGCCAACTTCCAATTATTCCTTTTCTGGTATGCAATACACTTTGCATTAACCGAGCTAGTTTATATAAAGAAAATAATTCACAGCAATAGTAAGCACATGTTCTACTAGGAATATAATAGAGGTGACTGTATCATAACAATAGTTGAATCACCCACACCATACAGAGCAGTATATTTGAATAGGACCATGCGCATGCTTCAAGATCTTGTCTTCAATAGCCTTTCCAATGTTGTGTTCGTACTATGAAAATGAGAACTTCCTTTCTATTTCTTATAGTGCCCATGTAGCATTGCTGGAAATACACCTGTATTTTTGCAGTACTGAATTCAAAACCATGAGGATTCTGGTCAGGCTTTTTTTAAAAAAAAATAAATAAAAAAAATGTGACACATTTGAAAAGTATACTTGTATTGCACAAAAAACAGTTCATGTTCAACCCTTAAAAATCTAATGCAGAAATTTCAGAAACTTTATTTAACATTTAAAAAAAAATAAAAAAAAATAGGTTAGTCAATTACTAAAAGGACAACATTTTGCCTTGGTGTTGACATTACACAAAAAGATGTACATAATAAATAAGTAAACTTCATAAATAAAAATATAAATTATATATTTTACTACATAAAAAACTAACAGGACAGATGTGGTTGACAAAATAAATATCAAATGGCATGAAAGAAAGGATTGTCCTTTGTCAAACCTTCCTAACATTATAGGAAATATACTTTTGGAAATGTATTAACACTTGGGTTGAAAGGTCACAGTCTGCACAGGGATAAGAAAAATAACATGACTGATTTGAGATGGATACAGTTTACCAAATCAAGTAACAGTTACACAAGTGTAATTTAAAATGGAGGAAAAGGCCTAAAATCGTTTGAAAACCCCAAAAAGGACCAGAATTTGCCACTGCCCAAATAAAGCTGTGAAATACTTCTCTCCCCATCCCCAGACAGACATTCTGTGGAGTTTCCATTACTGCAAAATATGCAAAAAAAAATCTAAACTAATTGCACATTCCAGTCACTGAAAAGGCACTTTTACATTCACTTGTAAAGCATGATCAAACTTGTCCTTCCACCTTTGTCGGCTTTTAAATAAATAGTCTTTTTAAAAAGCAATGACCTTTTGGTTTCTACAGTTTTATCAAAGAAAGAGAACTGTGGCAGCTATAAAATTGCCAAACTGCATTTAGTGACACAAGAATCCCCCAAAATAAACAGCATTACAGTGCAAATCTAAACTACAATTGTATTCCCTTCCCATATATAGTTGTGTGCCAGTAGTGACTCTGAAGGTTTTCATTCTCCTTTCCAAGTACCTTGAAAAATGGAAGTGATTTCCACACATAAAATTAAAGTCTGAGCCTACATGTCCATCCTGACCGAGCCTGCTCAGCCAGGTAACAGCTCTTGGTGTATGCCTTCAGCAAAAAGGCTCAGGGGGTGAGAAACAAATTGTGCGTGCATGTGTAAAAGGGAGTAGTGATATTGCAGTCAGTTAAAAGGTTTACTCTGCACCCCCCCCCCCCCCCCCCCCCAAAAAAAAAATAAAAAATAAAAAGGGAAGATATTCAGTTTCTGTGCACCATAGTCCAAAAGAGGCCAGACACTAGCCGTAGAAATTGAGACATCTCAGTAAAAGGAGTCCCATTATTTGCTCCCCAGAAGAAGCAATGCAAAATGACCATGGCCCCCCCTGAGGTTTGAGGGAATCCATGTGCAGTCCTTTCCTCGCCTCCTCATTATGCATCAGCTTTGTGCTGCAGCAGCTGCAGGACATATTTGAGCCGGTGCTGCAGCTCCAAGGAGCAGCCGTGCTCCGCCAGTGTGCTCAGCTTGTAAGTGAAGGACACCCGGTCTTTGCTGATGTAGGTGAGGAGGTCGGAGTCTTTAGACTTGCACAGGATGAGCTTGGTGTGGTCAGTGTAGAAGTTGACCTAAAAAAAAAAAAAAAAAGGCTAATGAGAATTTGACCTTGGTTTACATTTGTGTCTATACTACAGAGCAGAATCAATTATGGATTTATGTGCTGCACATAAGCTAAAAAGAATGCAAGATACTACATTTTGCGCAAAAAAATATCCCTTCCCTCTAAACTTTGTATCCAAAATCCTCACCTGTAGCGTTCCGTTGCTGAAGAGCATCACCAAAGCATGGTCAGTTTTGACCCACTGAAGCAGCAGCAGGGAAGATGATACCTTGTCTTCCCGACATTGGATGTCACCACCCTGCAAGAACAAAAAAAAAAAAAAAAAAAAAACACAGGTCAAAAGCTGACCACTTTGTGCAGTCAGAACCATGTCTCGTCTGGGTTACTGGGTCTGGGTATTCCTCATTTAGGAATAACTCCCAATAGTCTTATTTGTACCAATCCCAACACACATGCAGTAAGGAGTTACCTGAGACAGTGCTCAAGATGATGTAAGAATAATGCAAAGTTTAACTTGCCTCCATCAGGTTCTGCTCCATGTAGTTAGCAACATACTCTACAATATGCATCTGGCTGCGCAGCTGCTCTGGGACAGCAGTGGCAGGGAAGGTGAAGTGTTTACTGTTTGTCAAGTAGTAGTGGACCGTTCTGCAAAGAAATAATAAGCAACAGGAATTATTTTCATTAAAGCTAGGCTGTGGTAATCATTGTCCAGAAGGTTAGTAAATTCAAAGCTTCTTCCACTCACCTGCGCTGATCACAGAGACTCAAGTGTGTCCCTTCATTAAACAGGACCCCAATATTTTGATTGGACAGCTGGTAGCCAAACCCATACTTGTTTGAATAATCCACCCATTTGGTGACCCACACAAATGGATTGGGCTTGGACAGGCATGGGGGGTTCAAGGATGCTGGGGGGAAAAAAAAACAAACACACAATTAGTTTAGTTAGTGTTTTTTTTTTTTACACCAAACAAGCCTTATTGAGGCTCAATAGCAACTGTCATATAGCTCCTCTAGAGAGAAGAGACACCTTTAGCACTACATTATTTCAATTGAATACATAAATAAGGCAATGTGAAATGAAGGCAAATTACCTGAAGGCATTGAATAGAAGCAGTTCTTTAGGACTTTGATTGCCGATTCAGCCACAGCAGTTGCAGTGATGCCATCATCACAAGCTGGTAAGAAGAAACACATTCATTTAAAAAGGCTTTTGTCAGGAAGCTTTGGTTGTGTATTTTGGCAGAAAGCTGCCTGCACTCAATTCCAATTCATTTCAAAGCCATTTTATGCAACACGTTGAAAATGTTTGCAAATGAGCCACAAAGGAATGACAAGGCAATCTAAATCTTACAAAAGGGCTCAGGTCAGGCTATTCATTGCCTAGCAAAGCTGCCAATTCAGAGACCCATTGCAATTTAAAACATTAAAGCAAAGTCTGTACTTGACATCTTCCAAAAGTTATTGCTACTACAATATATTTCTAGCCCAGGATACCACTCTGAATGAGATGCATTCCTTCTCTAGTTAATCAAGAATCCTGGTATAAAATGGACATCTAGGTGAACCTATGTTGGAGCTGAAACCATCAATCCAGCACTTATTAGCTACTTATCTACTGCACTGCAGATTACATTGATCACCAAGAATGAGACAACTCACCATCACTGCTGCTGGCCATAGTGCCTTTGAAGGAGTGAGATACAGACTTCCTGGACTCTTCCTCAGCCTGGGTGGGACTTGGGCTGGAGCTAGCGAGCTGACCATTGGGAGATGTTACCTGTTGGAACAGAAAGAAGACTGAATAATGAAAGCTGAAGCAAATGCATCAAGATCTATTCTAATAAAATTAGAGTATCTTAATATGAAAAAGTTCAAACTCTGGTCTGGGAACAAAGTTTGTACCTCATTTCCTTCTACAGTCTTGTAGCTCATCTGTCGGCTGATGGACGTCTTGACAATGCCAGTCACCAGCTTTGAGATGTCATCCCGCTCCTCACTAGGGCTCTTCTCAGCTGGAATAGAACAGGCCAGTTATTTAAACATGTGGAAAGAGGGAAGCAAGCAACGAGTGTCTGTACAGGAGAGGAGAGGAGAGGAGAGATATAAAAACCTTTAAAGAAACTGGAGTATTCTGATGCAGCATGTCCTAACTAAAGTTACTTTCTAGTCCTAAGTGATGTCAGCAATTGGAAAATAATTAAGCTTTGCTGCAGGTACTATTAGCACTTTTGGTACTACTTTAGTAATAAAAAAATAAGTTATTTAAAACTAATAGTTCATATGAAAACTGTAGTTACCTTTAGATTTCTTTTTGCCAAAGAGGCTCTTAGCCACCTTGGAGAAAAACTTTTTGGCAGGACTTGGAGGGTTAAGCTCAGGTATCATCACACAGCTACTTGGAGGCAGTTTGTCTGGGGTAAAGCCCTGTGCGAGAATCAGAGAACAGTTTGGTTAGCTTTTGTTCTTTGTTTGACATTAAAGATTTTACAATGAGGATTGATCAGGAAGTTTGCAAAGTTAGGCATCACATTTCTAAGCCGTTCCTTGACAGGCCTGGAATGTCACTCACCTTTGTAAAGAACTCATGGTTGAGGATTTCATCCAGTGTCAGTCTATTGGAAGGGTTTCGCTGCAGGATCCCTGTTATAAGCTTTTGAGCAGGAAGGGAGAGGAAGTGTGGCAACACGTATTCCACCTCCTTTATGCACCGGTACGTCTCCTTCAGGTCCGACGTCTCGAAAGGTGGGTTTCCACACATCAACGTGTACCTGCAAATCAAACAGAAGGGAATATTACATTTCTAGTTAGTTTTAACAAGCAGTTTGCTTGTTTAGTTCTCAGTTGAGTTCTTACATTAAAAAAGCTCATGTTAAATAGCTGACTTAACCAACATTCGCTGGTATGAACTCATCGGAAACATTTACAGGAAGCTTGTGGTTAACCCATTTACTTATTTAGTTCACCTTGCACAGAGAAGAGGAGCTACTTAAATCTGGGTTTACATGGACTGCAGTTTACCACTCATTTTTCAATTTCTTTTCTACACAGTTACAGAGCACCATCTTATTTACAGGGAAATGCAAGGTTTCTCATACTTACATGACACAGCCCAGTGACCATACATCTGACTCCGGTCCATGCCCTTGCCTGTTCAATACTTCTGGTGCAAGATAATTGGGAGTGCCACAAATCGTCCTGTTAAATAAACAAAAAAAAAAATTAGGGACATGTTCAGGTTAACAAAAACAAAAACACACATGTACTTAAAAAAGAATCCACAACAAATGAACACATACTTTTTTCTTTGTTCTGCAGGCTCCAGCTTGGCAGCTAATCCGAAGTCTCCCACCTTCAAGTCCATGTTCTCATTTATAAAAAAGTTACCTGAAAGAAGGAGGCATTATAAGACAAGTGCATAGGAGACAGGTGCATCCATAACTAAACCTTCAATCAAATAAAACCAAAAACTAACAAAATAAAACAATTGTATTATTTAGGCAAGGGGTCCCTTTCTGCCCTTCAGCTTTGAAAGCTTTTTGTGCATATATCTTTTACACAGCATCTGCACACAAACATGTACACATCCATTAACTCCATCTTAAGCAAAACAATGAGATCTGCACCTAGTTTGAGGTCCCTGTGAAGAATCCCTCTGTTATGAAGGTATTTCAATCCCGATATGATCTGTCTGAGGTAGTATCTCACTTCAGGATCCGTTAACGTGTGCCGTGCCTTCCATATATGTGCAAGTGACTGAAAGAAAGGAAATGTAGTTTGAGTAATAAGAACTATTTTTTTCTTTTATCTACCAACTGAATTACACACTGCGCTCACCTTTCTACTGCAAAGCTCCAGGAAAATGTAGATGTTGTCACTGTCTTCAAAGTGATGGGAAAACTTGACTACATGCCTGTGGTGAAGTGTTTTGTGGAGTTCAATCTCATTTGTGATCTGGAACAAACACAGAAAACATTTAACACATGACTAATTTTGAATATAGGACACACCATAAAACTGAAATAAAAATGAAAAACCACACACAGTACAAGACAGAGATGGAAGGTGTACCTCTCAGAGAGAGAGAGAGAGAGAGAGAGAGAGAGAGAGAGAGAGAGAGAGAGAGAGAGAGAGAGAGAGAGAGAGAAAAAAACAAAAAAAAAAACACAACAACAACAACACTATGCTCTTTACATACTTAAACTAACCCACAATGGAAAGTACAAGCAATGCATTGAAGTTTGAGGTTAGTAGATATGTTGGAGAAAAATAAATAAATAAATAAATAAAATAAATAAATAAATAAAAAACCACACACAACACTTGGAGGAAATGTTTTGTCCCCACAGGACAGAAGAGAATCTAGGGGCTTTCTTACCTTCTCTCTCTGGTGTGGTTTTGCCACTCTGCTCTGTGGTATTACTTTCACAGCATACATCTTGTTGCTGGCCATATCTGTCATTTCATAGCAGCGTGCAAAGCCACCCTAAAAATGAAGCAAGCAAAGCAAAATTAGCTCAGAACGAAAGGAGTGCTAATCCGCAGTACATGAGCCACAAAACAGAACGTTTTAGAAATTGTTTGCAAAGGAATCAGGAAAAAGTACTCTTTGAGAACCAATATTTTGTTGACAGCTGATTATACATTGCAACCTGGTTGGTTTGGGAATACAAATAACATCTTTAGATGGTATTAGTTACATAATGACTATCATTTGCCAACACTACTGTATACACAGTACAGTACTGGGAGGCAGAACTGACACCCACTTTCAAACTTCTCGAAATACAAACCCAGTTATACAGGTCTGGAGCAACAAAAATCCAACTGCTGTAGTACTGTGTCCATCTAATCTCACTGGATAGAGGTTAGATCAGCAACGCCCAACCAACCATGACGCTATGTTCTACATTTACTAGTGGAAAGTATACACTTTTTTCTCTTAAGTGCGGGTGCAGATACTGTACCCATTAGTTAAAAAAAAAAAAAAAAAAAAAAAACACGCACAACCCGCACATAATCATAAATAAGACGAATCTTCACGATCTGACCAAAAGATATTATTAGGCATTTGTTAACAACGCGTGTCATGGTTTCATACGTGGCAACTGGAAGGAAGTAAGATATTAATCTTCACACAAGTAAAGGTAGTGTTGCAATAAAAACTTAAGTATTGTACTATACTTCTACAAATACCATGTTGACCATCATCTAAAGGCATTATCTTTTTAGACTTACGTTAATGAAAAAAATAAAATTAAAGCAGAACACACACTTTCAATTCAATGTATCGACGAGTTATTCTGTCCAACTATAAACCATTCCATAAAATATTAAGTCTTATAAGCTGTCGGTATTTTAAAAGGCATTTATTATTCTTAGTCTAGCTTTACACAGGAAGCTTTCGTTTTCTAATTCAATAGGAGTAGGTCTTCAGTGAAAACAATTAAGCTAAGAGTCACAACTGCCGATTAAGAAAATGCAGATTCATCCTGCGGTATTCTGTACCATTTAACGCCCTTCGCAATAAAATTAAGATAGCAAACTACCAGAAAATCTCAACGCACCCAAAACTTTTTATTTCTTCGAACAATCCAAGAAATTGTTATTATTATAGACGCAATACTGACAAGCAGGACACCCGGAATGTACTTGCCGCAATACTGTAACTTCGGCAAGAGAAAGGCAAAATGTGTGTTGAATGACAAATATTTTGGCCGACCGCCTCAATATGGTATCCCACCACTCCCAAGCCCAATCCATTTGCAAATCTCCACATTTCCAGCAGCAGCAAAAATAAAACCAAAAAAACACCTCAATGAACATTTTTGACAAGACACATGCTTCAACATGTCTGGTGGAAGACAGGCTACCTTTCCCATTAGTTTCCCTTTGCAGTAACATCTCCCCGTCTTTGAGTCAGTCACGATCTGAGCCAGTTCAGGACGGACCAGTTCTGATTTACTTCGGCTCGGTTTTGTCGCCTGGACAGCTTGTGTCCTCTCTGTGCTGGCTTTAAATAAATCCGGGCTCATGATATGGCAGGCAATGTGCTGAGAGTGGGAGAAACACGCTGAATCCATTCATTAACTCCAAACAGAACGTCCTTGTGCAATAAATGTCCTTAATTTATAATAACATATGCTGCTCAACAGAGAATAGCAGTTTTCAACTCAGTACATGCCGGGGCAGGGAATTCCTCAAGTATTTATTCAAAGTATTGTGTGACGTCAATGTGGGCGGGGACTTCAGCCTGGGGGAGGAGATTAGTTTTTAAAGCCACCGAAACACTTTGTTTCCTTATTGTTATCATTATATTTTGAATAACCTACTGTACATCATGATACTATATATTTGTTTTAAATACATAATAGTAAACACCAAAAAGCAATTTAAACAAAAACACGAATCATCACACATCTCCACTGCTCAGTAACACGAGTATTGTCCTCGATCACTGACTAGCCCAGTGAATGCAAGCATCACAAAGACATCCTGTCCTGAGGGTAGCAGTAAAATATGTTATAACAAAACGAACAATGCATATCTCTATTTTCGTGCTTTAACGCCTCTTCTGTTTCACAAAGACATTACATTTCATAAAGACATTACAGCGTTTCTGTAGCTGTAGATGTGTTTACCTTGTCTTATTTTGTAACTATTGTTTTGAAAGTTATGTTCTATAAATAATGTATATAAAGTGCATGTGTGCGTTCATTGTTTGATTTGCATTGTAATAATTGTATCTAACTTTACTATTCAATACAATGTGTCTAATTTAATTTAAAGCGTTTATTCTATTTTAAATTACTGCCTCACGTTCTTAGGGATTTAAAACAAAGCTGATACAACAACGTATCTTTATTTATAGCAAAAATAAACAGCCCCGGGGCAGTAAAAATTTTTTATTTTGTATTACTATAGTCTGATATCAATAGCTGATATGCATTGTTTTATTATAAGTCTGTGTGGTGGTTAATTATATATTTTACCGACTTTTATGATAATGTACTGCCCCCTATCGTAATTTAAGAGTATAACACTGATAAGAGAGTGAAGCTTTTTATTCTTCATGAGCTATAGGAGAACGTGGCGTTAAGATTGCATTTGAAATCAGTGACAAATGCCAAAGGAGTTCAGATAGTGTCCCAAAGGTATTAAATTCAGTATCAATCATTTAGAATGGCTCATTGAAGACATGCAATCTTCAAAGTCTTTTCTTTTGAGAAGATAGTTCTGTTCGCCTTCTTTGTTTATTAGGTTGGTGGGTGGCACTGCTGAGCAGGACAGCCATACAAGGAGAGGACTTTGCTCAGATCTCAATCCAAGTGTGATTATTAACAAGCAAGTTGTGTTTCCTGCTAACACCCCATTCAAATGTAAGTTCTAGTAAGGACAGACCAAGGGCTTGAATTTTGCACCGGTTTTTCACGTTCACTTTCAATATTGGAGATTAATGACACACCAGACCGGTGCTAGTAATTGATTTTGCATCACAATACCAGGCTGCACGACTCTAAATTGTTTCTACATACAGGCAGAAATGTAAATGGCTAAACACAGATGATGACATGTTTATCTTCCTAAGGCAACGGCTCCATAGCAACCGGTGTCCTGCGTGGCAACTTGCCAACTACAGAGGCCCTAATCTTGTCTGAAAGGACTCGTCCATTTATATTCCAAAAACGTTACTGTACTCAACTCAATGGATTCAGATGTTTACTGTGATAAGCACTTAAACATTTAACCCGATTATTTGGAGGGCAAAATAAATAAATAAATAAAATAACTACAAAAAACGTTGTATTATTATTAATAATAAAAAATGGAATTATAGAAACTTTCACGGCAATAAAACGAGACACGCACTGATCATGTTTAAAAACCTAACACACAAACAAGCAAAATAACCACAACAGAAACCAATAGATTTGCTTATTGGAAATCTCCTGATAACACGTAATGGGGAATTTGTTTTGTCTACATACAGTATTAAATTCCTCAAAAAAAAATTTTTTTGAAATAAATGCTGGCACTAATACTCAATGGAAGTCACAGTAGCCTTGTGTGTCATTCTGAAATGTAAGTAACACATAGGTTTAATTAAATTAGGCATACAAGTACAGAAGAAAATAAAGTTTTTGGCAACCACCGATTTGCACATTCTAGGACTGGGAGGGACAAGGTGCAATATTCGGGAATACTGTACACATCATTGCAGCATTGAAGCCAGACACACACTCCAAATAAACAGGGCAGCGACTTAATAACACCACCAAGTTAAAAAAAGATTTAAACAGATACAATCGTTGCTCAAATAAGCAACTGAAGTTTTAAACAGAATGATTAATAACTCACTTCCCTAGTTGAATTAACACCTAACGACAGAAGCTGTTACAGGTTCAAAGGAGGCTGTATTGACAACTCACACATATGTGTACGTCATCTTTTGATCAGTAAAATTAAAAAAAAAAAAAAAAAGGATGTCTGGCGTCTTATCAATTACCAGGCTAATACACAAATTAAACTACATTATGCAATTTTTAACTGCAGCCTACTGTACCCTAGTAACTGTAATAAAGCTAGATCGATTGGCTTTATAGTGTCAAAAGAATACTTCCACATTTTTATTTCCAACAAATTGTTTCTCGTTGTTTTCAGGGATTAACGATTTTTGGTTGGTTTCAGACACCGCAAAGCACATCTTGGAATACCTATTGGTACTGTTACCCTGGTCTGTCAAAATGGTATGCATTATATTTTACTATTCAAATGTGAATTAAAACATATCGGTCAACTTCAAGTAGACTAACTTCGGGACTAGAAAATCCTCAGGAAGGAATTTAACAAACTATCCCCAATTGTTTGGTGGGGCATGCCGCCACCTGCTGGCAAAAACCGGAATTGAAGGAGGATAACGAGGTTGAATGTTGTACTCGTCTTGGATGGCACCATAGCAGAATTCCATTCTTGGATACCCAGGAAGGCTGTATAGCTGAATAAGCACTATCCCATAATTCCTATCTAGTGGTATTAAAAAAAAAGTCAACTGCAAATAATAACTTTCATATTTTTTTTATTCACATTTGCATTCTTTAGAATGGATGAGTATCAAAAGGCACTACATTTCCGTTATTTGCATGACAAACATTTACCTCTTGTATATGCCCTCACAAAAGTAGCCATTTCCGTGTTACAATTATAAGGTAAACCTTTTAAGAATCTAAGTCAAGTAGACAATCGGCTAGTGAATCCACCGTGTTACTATAGTGTGGAATACTATTTATGTATGTATTGTTTCTGGTTCAGAAATCCATATTTTCTACTTTGTTCTGTTTCTCTCGAGATTCAGTCCAGGCTTTGTTGATGGTTCTCTTCATCTCATCGTTGCCTTCGTCGTACATCTTCTTCAGAATGTTCATGAGCCCGTCACTGGGGTCAGTGTCTGCAGTGTCTGCAGAGGGCTTTCTAGAGGGGAAGAATACCAGCAGCATCAACATCAGTTTATATTCAACACCGAAATATAGATGTGGTTTTCAGTGTTCGGTTTCAAAGAAAAATACTGGACTAAATCACCAACCTTTTACAGTAAAATACTTATACTGAGCTGACTGGGGTTCTTCTGTGTAAAGCTTGAACAGTTACCAAACCAACTTGTTTCATCTCATTTAGTTCCCTTCTTATTGCGTGTAAATACTCCATTAAACATATAACATCTTTCATGTAGAATATGAAAACCATGTTTTTACAAACACGGTACTGTTTTCATTTTAATTCCGGGTTACAACCTGCCTTTTAACCACAATTTCCCCAAAAGTCACTCGTGCTTGTCTAAGAAATCAGAAAAACAGGTCTTTCTGATTTACTGTAAATAAGTCAGGCAAGACAAGTGTTCAGTTTGAATAACCCCAACCACAGAGTCAAATACAGAATAGAAAGTTATTACATCAAGCAGCAAGGCGTGTTGCACAAGTAACATGTTTTATGATGTTAAAATGAAAACTCTTCTAAAAGAAGACTGATGTCTTACTGAGCCGTATCTACAGGTAATGACTCAAACTCTCCTTTCAACAGCACATCATTCCTTGTTTGTGCCCTGGTTTAGCTCAAATGGTATATGATATTTAATACAAGTCACCTATCCAAGCCTATCCAGGCTTAGAGCTGATTAAATCTGAATTGAGGATGGTACGGCTTCTGGCAATATATTATTTTATCCAGTTACAGCTGGATGGATTGATGAATGAAAAGGACAGACAGAAAACAGCTCATCAAGTACACCAATACTCACTTCTTGTCGTTCGTCTTTTTCTCCACCTGAGTCAAGAACTCCCACTTTTGTTGGGTCTTCTTTTTACACATCACCAAGACCATGTCTGTTTTCACCTGCACACAAAGTTAGATCTTCATTTATTTTTGCCTCAAAGCAAATAATTTGCCAACTCGATATTGGCAGAAATTCTAGTTCACATGGCAGCAAGCAGTTTAGCTTTGTTACATTTTGAGCCTAACCCAGTAAAATATGACATAAACACATGCAAGAAGACTTTAGCTCAACCGCAAAAAAAACAAACAAACAAAAAAGAATCACAGAGCTGAAAATACATTAAAAAAAGAAGATGGAAATGAAACCTAACAAGGGAATCCCAAACGCACTACGCCACTGACCTTCCTAAAGCTTTCCTCTGCATCAATGGCACTCAGGAGGTTGTTGATATTCATTTGGTAGTTCTTTCCTTCTAGATCTTTGACAAGGACCTCAAATGACCTGCAGTGATCAATATAAAACATAAAACTAAGAAAAAAGCAACATTTTATTCTTGTATAGTAGTTTTTGATAGTGCTTAATAACTTGACATTATATTGTGAGAACAGTATGACCATATTATTGCAATTCAGCAGGGCAGAATTAACTTACAGACTGTAGACTACAATGTATGTACTTCAGTTCGAAATTACGGACTCAGCCAGAGATGTCAGCCCTCAAAGCCAGGCAGCTCCCCTAGCAATTGACATGTATTGTATTTATTATGTGTTTTATTTTGGAACTGGGGGGGGGGTTGCATAAATTGAGTTAGGTATTAATGTTGCATTGATCTGTTCTTACCTCTCAGTGAAGTTTGTCTGAATGTTATCTGCTGGGATCTTGTGTACACCATTAAGAGTAATATAAATCTTTACAAATTTATCAGACTGGTCCCACCCTAAACAAAATTACAAATAAATAAATAAAAATGAATAAATACAAGTTCATCTATACATACAAGCGCACAATAAACTAGTGTCAAAAAACAAACTGGCTTTACCATGAAAAAACATCTTTAAATAGAACAGTAATCCAAAGGGGTCTGTGTTTTCTTACTCAAGCCAATGACCGCATGAATATTAGTTTGCAAAAAAGCATACCATAGTTATTTATTTTCACAGTATATCCCCTGGATGTTGAAGGCAGCAATGTTTTCTCAGAATCCCCGCTATCTTTCTGTTTCAGTAACTGATGTTGCTGCTGCTGCTGCTGCTTGCTGACGATCTCCCTCTCAATCTTCTTCTTCTCTGCTGTCAGAACATCCTGAACGCGTTTTCTTACTGCCTTCTCCAGAAACACATTCACCTCATCCAGGTCACTCTGCAACTGAGCGATCTGGAGAAAAAAAAAAAAAAAAGCAAGCAGATTAATATTGAAAATACAACATCTTAATGTGGCGATTTTATTTATTTATTTGTTGTTTCATCACTTATAGCTAGAAGACTGCCATCAAATGTACAAACTGAACCTACATAATCTACATACATAGTTGCGTCTAAATAAGGTTTTTTGACAGATTATCTTCATGAAATGCCCAAATGTATTATAAAACTAAACATAAATCTGGAAGAGATATGCTAAAAGTGAACGTCAAGTATTTTTGAACTACATTCCCCATAATCCATTGTAAAGGTGCCTGATATATTGCATCAGCACTGAAATTGGTTCATAGATATAGAAGGATTAGATAGGACATGATGTCATTTTGATGTGCGTTTATTAAAGCCATTTCACGGCTACAGGTATGTACAGTGGTCTCGTTTTTTTGCATGTTATTTGTCTTCTAACGGTTAGCAGTGTGTTATGCCTCACAAAATACAAACCATATCTACCTCATTTTACTATGTGCAAGTAAACATTTTATATTTTACGTAGGAAATAATGCCTTTTGAGGTGACAATTAATTTAAACACCAAGTCTATGAAAACTAAGTAGACTAGTTTTTTGAGGGTTTTTCTAAGAAATCAGTGTTATATTAATTATACAAGCGTGTTCTCTTTGTATTTTATAGCGTTTACATTATCCGACATGTCTGTCTAGTGTGCTGCTATAAATTGTTCAGAACTCCGCAATGAAAACACATTGAGGAGGGGGATCACCTTTCACATGTAACAAAGAAATAGACGTATTTACTTTATTGAGTTACTTATAAATAACAGTGCTTGCTTACTGGTATCTGTATAAATGTTTTTGGGAATGGAGATCAGTTGAAGGAGTAATTCAGTATGCATAGTACACAAACTTTTTTGTTTGCTTACAATATAGACAATTGAAACATGTGCAAAGCTGTGCACTTTTAAGAGTTATGTTAATTTATAGCAAGCAGAAATATTTTACCAGGTGTTTTTTTCCAGATTTATTTTAAATCTAGTATTTCTTACTAGATTTAAACAAAATAAATTAGCTTTATACATACATTTTAACAAAAACATTCTTAAGTTTTGAAATTTGAAATGTAAAAATATTGAAAACGCTTAAGTCACAAATTCAACATTTAAAATCAATCTGACAATTAAATCTGGGAAAATAAATTTGGGTTTTGTCAAAATAAATCTATTTCGCAAGCTAAATCAGATTTAACAGGGGGCTGGTGAGATGGACGGGGATCATTTGCATGTTGGCTTCAGATTTAGCTTGCAAAATAAATATGTATTTTGACAAAACCCAGATTTATTTTCCCAGATTTAATTGCTAACCTCAAAGATTTATTTCGGATTTCTGTCAGCTAAATGTTGACTGGCCAAGTGTAAAAGAAAAACCACAAAGAAAGTGATTTCTATAATTGTTCTATTGAAATTTATAAAATCAAAGCAAAGATTCAGCTTTATAATAAAACCAAAATAACATGCTGTGAGAGGGATGAAGCCCTGCAGCTGTAAAGAATATCAAATGTAATGTAATGTTTTTGTGAATACTATTGGTATATTACTTTAATACTGTATGTAACCTGTGTTTGTTTTCTGACTATGTTTGGCAGATGGGGTTAAAACCTGTCCCTGTCAAACGTGTGTAAATGTGACCAGTGTTAATTGTTTGATTGTTGATTAGCCCTGGCCACATACTATAAAAGCATTCACCGGCTGTACCTTTCGGCAATTGATATTTTGCAGCATTTATTGGTCCTTCTACAATACAAAGGTCACCAGTGCCTGATGAAGAAAAACAAGCCCATGCCATCACACTACCTCAACCATGCTTAACTGGGCATGAAGAACTTTTGAGAAACTCTTCCTTCAAACATATTGTTGCTTTCTTGGTGAAAAAAAGGTATATTTTGGATTCATCTGATCACTTTATATTTTGCAAATTTCTAATAAAATCTGTTACATATTTTCAATTTACTGTACTTAATATGTCTAAATAAATGCATTGTAACTTCATAATGTGACTGAATTTGTTGTTACACTGTGTAATGTTATGTATATATTAGTAGTATATTGTATTTTAATGTTTGAAAAACACCAAGTCACCTTGGATAAAGGCACCTGCCAATACGAAATGATAATACGTTCCATTTCATATGTATCTTATTATTACATTTCTATTAAAATTTACTATAATTTAAAATGATACATGATCACATGTCTTTCTCTATTCCCTTACATAAAATCTGTATTTGTAACTGATGGGAAAATTTAAGTTATGTTACTTATTATCAAGCTGCACAGACAAGGTCCCCCAAGGTGAAGTAGTAGGTCAAACACAGCCTAAGACGATGATGATGATGAGGAGGATGAGGAGGAGGAGGAGGAGGAGGAGAAGGATTTTAAAGGTGATGACCAATGGGATGAATAGTGAGTGTACTTACTCCCAATAGGGTTGACACTAAATTGTTCCCTATTTCCAAATCTTATTAAAATGATGATGTAACTGTTCTATCAATTTGCTATTTATTTTTGTTGCAGTTCGTTTATTTTTTTCTTATTTATTTGTTTAATTAAGTCATGTATCTTATGTAAAGTTACTCCCTATTAACTTGTGCAATTTTACATCAGGACAAACACACTCGACTTGTAGATTTTAATGTTATGTTCTTTCGACAGAAAAAAGTAAGGGGGATTGAAGGTGTCAAGGAAAAGTTACAGAACAAAATCCTTAATGATGTAATTGTTAGTTTATGCATGACAAAAACTATTTTCATAGCATACCTTACTGTACCTTAAATGTTATTAAAATCCTTGTATAGATTTTTTTTTTTTTTTTTTTTTAAAGATACAGCTCTTATATTTAGCCCCATCGTTTCCAATGTAAAGTTACACAAATGTTAAGGCTGTTCTATCCCACGTGGGACACCGCTGCTGCAACATTGAGTAAGGTACTACCCAGACTGTTTCAGAAAAAAAGCAACTGTATAAATGGGTACCAGAATTTGTATGTAAAAATAATTCATTGAACCCCTGTAAGTCGCTTTGGATACAAGCATCAGCCAAATACATTATTATTATTATTATTATTATTATTATTATTATAGGTAATATGATGTCTTACTTTTTGTAAAAACGCTATATAGTTATCAAATATATTATTATAGAACCTTTATATAGCTATGGTAGTTATACTTCATTACAAATTATTATTGGTATTCATGTCTATTAAAAAATAAAAAAAAGTCAATCATGAGGGTAGCGTTGAAATATATGTATGTTTGTACAGTATTTATTTATTTTATTAATATGACAATATCAAAAAGCCTGCAGATAAAAAGTCCGTATCCTAAGCTGTTCGTTAGCTGTCTGACCTCTATAACCACCCTTCATTCTAGTGTTTTATTTTAAACACGCCCGTTTTGTAATTCAATATTTTCACGTAATATTTCTGATTTTAATGTATTCCCGGAACAAGTCAAAGTTTAAACAACACCTAACCCCCTCTTCTCTACCTCAGCACATATCTGTTCCCTTATGAAGTTTCTTGCCTAGGCAATATGGCCGTCCGGTTTGCATATTGCGGCTTGGAGTTTCCATGGGCGTGTCCGATCTAACCCTTCTAGAACTGTCTCTTTGTACTGCACTCCCTTACAGTTTCCGCGCTAAATCCAAATACGATGTGTATATATCGAAATTATACACCGAAAAAAAGAATCATACAACTTGCCTGTTCTTTGATGTCCATTGTAGTTTTGCGTGACTTATGTGACGATTGATTGTAGAATGCCAAACAAATGTGGTAATTTAGTCAATCTTATAAATTTCAGATTTAGTTCCCATTCAGGGCTTTCGTTGAGCTTTTTTTGCACTAAATATAGTAATTACATAAACCAAAATAAAACCACGTATTTCTGTAACTATAGTAACATCAAATCCTATTTACAGCTCCCTGAGTTAGTATTTGCCGCAACCGTCTGCAATATTCGTCACAAAATATTGCCTAAACTAAACCCTCCCCCAAAATTTGCATACGTCGGAACGTTTGCTTCCACTCCCAGCGCGCAGCGTCAGACCAACGGTGGGAGGGGCTATGTAAATTTGAAGTCATAATAAGGGCATACTTGTTAAAAACACCAAATACATTGTGTTTTTCTTTTTTGATTTTGTGATTCTCCGTGGTTTATTTCGAATTTTACGGAAAAATTACAGGATCTTTTTCACAGGATGTTTTGAAGTATACAAAAACGAAAGTAGCAGAATTCGGTCAGACGAGGCAGCGGATGCATAGGGTTGCAAATACTGATGCATTGAGGTTCATGTTCGCACTGACAATAAAAGAACATACTGAAAAATAAGCGACGTATTAAACTAAAACAATAAAGTGAACGGAGAGACAAGCAATCCAATTATGCAGCTTCTACACGCGCATTAATAAAAAAAGAAAGCGCAGAATGACTGTTCATGAGCTTGTAAGAGCGCTGTGCTTTGCGGGACAGCCACAGTTTATTGCATAGGTATCTGTGACTTTGTGCAACAGTACTGTCCATCAGTTAAAATACTGCCTAACGCCGACAATCTTAATCGTACATATTTGACAGAAAATGATGATGCTTTAGTTGTAAACTTATGGAATGCATGATGGAACTGTCCAGTGTGATTTCTGACGCGTCTCCTGATGGTTTACACCACCCAGTTCTGTCTTTTTTGTTTTTTGTTTTGTGATTTCAAGGCGAATAAACCTAGCTTGTGTTGTGCTGATGTCATGTTCATACCTTCTGTAGATACTATTTCCGTCAGCACAGCGATTGCCCAAACGTTCACTAAGCACACCAGCTAACTTGTGGTTTCGACTTGCACAGATTCTGCTTAATCATACTACAATAATAATAATAATAATAATAATAATAATAATAATAATACATGCCAGGGACATTAAACTTAACCAGAAACCAGAACTATCATATTCCACATGTAAAGTGTGTATGCTGAGGTTTTTCCCACCAGATTTTCTAACGATGTTTAAATTAAACACACACACACATATTACCCATATTTTAATATATGTAAAATAAATTCCCGGAAGTTAAAAACTCAAACTGTTATATTTTATTCTAGAAAACAATATACTGTAACTGTAAAACCCAATTATCTCACAGTTACTTTTATTTTATCAATCGCCACTACCCTCCAAAAAGTATTTGAACAGAGGAATAACAGCAAAACAACTAGATTATTTGTTGCTGTGTTACCTCAGTCACCAAGTCCCTTGCTTACCAAATGTCTTATTTTTTTTCTTACATTGCTAGTAAAGAGACACGATAACATTTGGGCTACCGCAACACTTAGGAGACGGATTGCTAATTACAAAATTTTGCCTGCATTCAAAAATTAAACCATTATCTGTTCAGGGATACCAATAAATATAGTAAGCAGGGGTCTTAGTGGGGTAAAAATGCTCTTTTCCAATTGTATATTAAAAACAGAAGTATTTCACACAGTTGCACCCATACAGCGTGAGGCCACATTTCTGGAAATGCCTGCCACTTCAATTCCCTGTGACTTTTCATCTTGTAATAGGTTACCTTTCAATGTGTGTTGTTAAACACCTAAAATTACAAAAAATCAACCAGACCACTTAATACACTATGCTATCTTATTGGTACAGGGATATTACTTTTGAATTATGAGCAAATGTATGTGAAAAGTGTGTGCTTCGAATCTGCATCATATTGTTACTTTATTATTTATGAACATGGTTTGAAAAAAGAAAAACACTGTTCTGTGTACAACACAATTTTGTATAAACAGGCTGTCCCTCAAACAATGTATTGATTTGTCATGCACATGTAATATAAACAGTAGAATCTCCCTGTCAGTTTTAGTCACATATACAGTAGGCATTAGATTTTCAGGTTCTTCTTTATCATACACTTCTAGATTTCAGATAATGAATAATCAGCAGTTTCAACATTCACGACTGTCTTGGCCATGATAGAGAACAGATTTCACTGCAGATTTCCATCCCTAAACTTTTAGCATCAAATTTGTGCTGTTCTGGCTGCCAGTTGTGGCCTTAGACCCACTTGACAATGTTCTAGCAAGTGTGGATTACAGGTGTACTGTGTGTACCCATTCACTTGAAACTTTATAAAACCACTATTGAAAAGTTTAACTGTAAATATCTTTTATTTCTAAGAGATCATAAATTACCCAATATCCATACTCCTCTTTAAAATGAATGCGCCAACTCCCAAGTTTTTTTTTTACATCTTTTAATGAACCATTTAACGAAACAAAACAAAAACTGAAGTCACTTTAGTCCCAGGTTTGTAGGTCACCTTTGAGTGTCTCCAGCACAGAATTGGGTGAATTTAATTCACTTGACAGTTACCACATTGCTCTTTGGATCCCAGACATCTGATTGTGGTCAGCAAGATGGCGAAAAACTATACGACTAAGACGCCACCTTCGCTTCACACCACGGGGCCGTGATGTCATCACACATCTGTTGCGGATCCGTACCGGGCAGCTGTCTCGTGGGAAGGCTGCAATTTCTTTGTCGGCTATCTCCTGCAAAGTAGTTAATGCCCAACAATTAATAAATTATTAAAGTGCAAGCCATCCTTACCCTTTCCTTTCCAAATTAAGTAGAAACAGATACAGAAATAACTGTGATTGATTGTGGTTTGTATGTCATTTTGCTATAACATAAGAGCTGATAAAAAAAATAAATAAATAATAATACTCTGTCTGTGGCGTTTAAGTATTGTTGCAATGTGAACCACAATTTGGTCCTGGCCAGCACCTGTAGTTCTTTAGGAAGGATTGTGTTTTTTCTGATAGCGTTCATCCGCAGTCTGTCGTTGGCATACTCAAATGCCATTTGCCTTCTCTTGACATCTCGAAGCATCCTCCAATTCACGTAATAACCTCGCACCTGTTCTACATTCCCTGTTGTACATCGCTGGGCCTAAAATCAAAATAAAGAAACAAGAAGCCCAGACATGAGGACTTGTAATTGCAATTGATTAAAAGGAATTGGAAATTAAATTGGCAGATACATAAGAACATACACACAGGGTAATTAGAAATTAAGTTTACCGCAACAATGATATGGTGGGCTGATGTGGTAAACTTATTTTATAATCACCCTGTGTGTGCGTGTGTGTGTGTAATATATATATATATATATATATATATATATATATATATATATATATACAGAGAGAGAGAGAGAGAGAGAGAGAGAGAGAGAGAGAGAGATTTTCTGTGCTTTTCATTTTAATATATCTCCCTAAATTGCAGTACCTTCAAGGAGTATGACCCATCCTGCTGTAATTCATACTAGTATGTGTTTGGGTCCTCCACCTTCCACCTTCGTTTAATTCTTAATAAAACTTTTTAATGATTTAAAATATTTAACATTTAACCCTCGAGATGGGCCACCTCGTTAAGGGGGAGGGGGGCTGGTGGTAGACATCGCATCAGTTACACATACAGTACTCTAGTTACCGTACATCTTTCATACTAAACAGCAGCAAAACAAATACCTACACTTACACATTACGCGAGCTTACATATACAATTTTTTAAATACAATCATTCAAAAAAGCCTCTCTATGTGACATTACACTTGATTCATGTAAGATCAAACAGTACTATGCGGCTTTACTTATGTCACAAAACGCTGTTATTTAAATATAACGTTTTCATATAACACACATTCCTACAATAATTACATTAGCAACACAAATGTGTCGATAAGTTACTTCCTGTGAACAAGTCTGAGTACATGTTACGAATGTACTGTCCTTGGGCTGGACTCTTAAGTTTCACTCGTGTTTCGCATACACTAAAACAGTCATAGTTCAAAGACATATATTAAACAGACATATAACATTTTGGACTAATATCAAAACACAAACTAAAGTATTACCAGAGACGTTGTTCTAAAAGAGGTTTGTAAAAATTCAAATCCCGATTTCACAACCTTTGACAACATGAGGGCAGCCATGTTGGACAGTCACATTCAATCTATACGAACTTTATTTAAAATGTGTCCTCACACTCACATTGCGCAATGCCAGATAGATTTGAAACAGACTATCCTCTCTCTTATGTCGTTTTTTCTTTTCTTCTATTTGTGAACCAATTTAAATAAAAAATCTGGTGTTGGGTTAAACTAATGTATGCATTTTTGCAGTATATGACCGATTATGACTGGAAAGAAAACAAGATTAAGGCAGCAGTGTGGAGTAGTCATTAGGGCTCTGGACTCTTGACCGGCGGGTCGTGGGTTCAATCCCAGGTGGGGGACACTGCTGCTGTACCCTTGAGCAAGGTATTTTACACAGATTGCTCCAGTAAAAACCCAACTGTATAATGGGTAATTGTGTGTAAAAAAAATTATGTAATTGTATGTATAAATAATGTGATATCTTGTAACAATTGTAAATCACCCTGGATAAGGGCGTCTGCTAAGAAATAAATAATAATAAAATACTGGTAACACTTTAAAATAAGTGCCTGTTCATGATTATTTCATGTGTATTAAGGGAAATGTTATGAACTCATGAAAAGTATGTCATGAACTCATGCTTGTGACTTTTGAATTCAATAGGAATTTCATTTGAAATCGTAGGAAACCATGTGTTAGTTACATTGTAATTACAGACACCTATTTTAAACTATTACCAAAATACTTTTACTGCTGGTAAGCAGGCGGGTACGGTAATTAGATTAATTTTAAATAAATAAATACATGTATTGTAATCACGATATAGGATTAACACAACACGGACCATTACAATATACAAGGTTGTTTTTAATTATACAAATGTTTTGACAATACAGAAGAAGTAACATGTGTGCAGTTTTTTTTCCCCTCAAACCAAATAACCCCTCAGAGACTGAGACACGAAGTACGTATGCCTATTGAATGTCTATATGGGTTTTTGTTGTGTGCAGGTTAAGACCACCAAACTCTTCAACCAGCATTACAGAAATCTTGTACAACTAGCTCCCACCAGCTTAAACTGCAAAATTGTTTTATTTTTGCACACCAGGAGGCAGTATTTAGTTGTAATACATGTACCGTACAGTAAACATAGAAATCACATTCCATTTTAATAACCCTTATATATCTGGGCTGTAACCTCTTTTTATTACAGTAATAAGATTTATGTTATATGTATATGTATTATGGGTATTAAAGGTAAAACATCTGTAGTTTGCCAAGTTTCTAGATTTCTTTTTCCTGTAGGAAACTGGCTAGTGCATGCATGTTGTTTAGCATTATTTACTGCGAAAAGCCTAATCAGTCATAAAATAAAGCAACATGTTTCAATGCATTTGCCAGTGGTAAGAAACTAGTAGCAGGCAAACAGTAAGTAATGTAAAAGAGAACACTACAATCTTTGTTACTATGTCGGTTGGCAGTGTTCAAGAGGAAACTAAAAGAATTGGGTCATGAAAAGTTCTACTGCTCAACTAAAAAATAAATTCTCTCTCTATTTCTGTAATTGGTAACATATAGCAGAACATGTATGTGTAGGACTACTCTTTCAATCTTATTTCAATATTTAATAATTTAAAGGTGTACCTTCCAGCAATATACATATACCAAGTAAGAAAGGGAACTGAACAAGGTAAAAGGGGCAATGAAAGTCCCATCCTCTGTCAATTTGTTTCAGGGCTGCTGTCCCAATGCTCTGATGGTGATGGCTACTTTTAAAAAGATAATGCACCCACTTTCAGCATCTTCCATGGCCACCGCAATCCAAAGATCCCAATCTCATCGAGCATGGCTGGGATGAACTTGAATGATGCATGTGTCATCATGAGCCTCTTGCCTACCTCTCTACACCAAAAAAGTTGCATAACAGGATTTTTACAACCATTGGCAAAACCTCCAGTATTGCACAACTTCATTCCTTTTCTTTTTTTTGTCCCAGGCTTCGACAGGCTGAATTTCTCTCTGTAATTAGAAACTACTACCACATTATTTCCTGGAATTCCTGGCTGTCTCAGTTGTGGTGAGGATACAGGAGTGAGAACTAGCTTGAGACACAGCCTGAGCCTGGCAGTCCCATCACAAGATGGGAATAGCCTTCTCTCGCAGCAGTCTGTAGGAGAGGTCCTCCGGGAGATGCAAGCCAGAAGGGGGTTAGGTTTTGGCTTGACAAACTCCATTTGAACTGGTAATGCTTTTCAAAGTAAAAAAAAAAAAGAAAAAAAAAAGCTGTACCCTGAAAAGCCTTGTACACTGAATACACCGTTGGTTGCCTCTCTTATAGAACCCAGGTGTATTTCGGGGGGCACGATCCTTTCTGTATTTTCCTCTGATCTTTGCAGCTGTAAAAAGGAGAGAAGGGAGACACGACCCTCCAGCGAGTCCAGCCTTGCTCTGCAACCGCTGTTGACTCGAGGGCTTTGGGCGACCCACTGATTTTACTGTCACAGTAAAAAAAAAAAAAAAATGCAATGGATTATTATGGGTTCGTCCTCATTATCTCTCTAATTTATTCCACTTGTTCAGATCAGCTAAACCCATTTTCAGATTAGCTTTTTGGTACGCTGCAATCAGGACTAACTTAGTACAGAGCTGAGGGATTTGCTAGACCGCATTTTAGTCCACTTGATGTGGACTAAGTCACTGGTACACTGCAATCGACTCTGGCTTTTTGAGTCATATATACATAAATCATAACAATAACAATAATGACAATCAAATATATACACAAAGAGGCGGGACACCCTGCCACAATTTCTTATTCTCTTTTCCATTCCTGGTCCTGGGGGACCCCTGGGTCTGCTGGTTTTCATTCCAACTGAGTTCTCAAAGACTTAATCAAACCCTTAACTGAACTATGGGCAGCAGTGTGGAGTAGTGGTTAGGGCTCTGGACTCTTGACCGGTGGGTCGTGGATTCAATCCCAGGTGGGGGACACTGTTGCTGTACCCTTGAGTAAGGTACTTTACCTAGATTGCTCCAGTAAAACCCAACTGTATAAATGGGTAATTGTATGTAAAAATAATGTGTAAAAAAAAAATAATGTAATTGTATGTAAAAATAATGTGATATCTTGTAACAATTGTAAGTCGCCCTGGATAAGGGCATCTGCTAAGAAATAAAAAAACTAATAATGTGCTTAATTAGACCTTTTGAATTGTTCACAGCTCCTAAAAAGTTGCCGATTTCAAGTTAAAACTGTATAGTTACCTTGAAATCTTCAACTGTTTAAAAACTGAAAACAATTAAAAATGTCTAATTAAGCTAATGAACAGTTCAATTAAGGGTTTAATTAAGTAATTGAGAACTCAGTTGGAATGAAAACCAGCAGACACAGGGGTCCCCCAGGACCAGGATTGGGAAACCCTGGACTAGACGGCTCAGTAAGCCAGGGTTTGGTTTGTCCTCCTATCCTTCCTTAGTTTCCCCTTGGGGGAAGTCCGCCGCTTCCCGGCCTTGGAGGTTGATCTGTTTGGCCTCACCACTGCGAGGGTGGCTCTCTGAGTAGTCAAGGAGAAACACCTATTCTATTACTAAGTCACAAGCACTTTGTCTTTATTCTAGTAGTCCCTTTATGCAGGCCTGGCTCCTTTTTTTTCATTTAACATTTTCAGTACTGTACACTTAATGCAATGAGTTCAGTTACTTGGATTTAATAATTGCGCTTTAAATGAATGCATCCATAAACTAAACACTAAAAATCTTCTGAATCAGTCCACTGTTCAAACATTTCGACAAGTGTCTTTCACACTGTAAAAGAAATGTGTTGAAAAAACGATGACCAGTTTAGAACAGATTCTAAATACCCCCATTTTATCCCCAGCTTAGTTTTGGTGATTTAAGGAAGCATTTTTCTGTCTCTTATTTCTCAGTCACAGTAGCTATGTTTCTGTCTACCTGTCTGTCAATCACGTGGATTCTCTGTAATTACCTCTTGCTCAGATTCTTATCAGCAGACAGGTACAGGTATTTATTTTAATTAAACGTTCTTCAAAATGCCTCCAGCACATTCTTCCTCTGGTATTATAATCGGTAATCAACTTTTGGGTGTGAATTTGATTGTCAGCTGTGATAGGGGAAGCGTCCTGCTGTTCCCTTCCAAAATCTTGTAAACATCATTCTTATCCTTTTTCTGCTTTATACATGCTTCTGAATAATGGTCCAATGCTTCACTGCTTAAATCTAGCTCTATTTAATTGTGCT